>NC_133002.1:13883750-14210625 GCF_048564905.1 Vicugna pacos | reverse complement strand
ACGACATGCTCCACCTCAGGACCAATTTTCTGTCTTGGTTCAAACTGTTATTTCTAAGTATCATAGACTAGGCTGTTTAGACAACAAGTATTTATTTCTCATAGTTCTGGAGGCTGGTAAATCCAAGATCAAGGCACCAGCATATTTGGTGTTTGCTGAGAGCCTACATCCTGGTTCATCCTATATCACGGTTCACATATGGCCAGCTTCTCATTTTATCCTCACGTGGCAGAAAGATAGCAAGAGAGCTCTCTGGGTCCTTTCTATTAGGGCATTAATCCCATTCACGAGGGCTCCACGCTCATGACCTAATTATTTTCCTACGGCCCCATCTTCTAATACTACCCCATCAGGGGTTAGGATTTCAACATGTGAAATTTAGGTATTTTTTCTTTGGAGTGGGGAGGTAATTAGATTTATTTATTTATTTTTACAGGGGGGCACTGGGGATTGAACCCAGGACCCTGTGCATGCTAAGCATTTATTCTACCACTTGAGCTATACCCTCCACCATCAACATGTGGAATTTAGATGGGCACAGTCAATCCACTGTCCATCTTAACAGGGAAAAAAATCAGAATTTCTTAGGTCCCCAAATAGTGGAAAATGTACGTTTGCATATGACAGTCAAAAGATGGAAGTTAATCACTAGCAGGATGGTAAAATACAGTAGAAATTTTAAAGGGATAAGAAAAAACTGAATGGAAGGTAAATAAAATCAGCTACAAAATCCAAATAAAGGAGAATCACAAAGTAAAATAAATAATCAACGTAAAGATGGGTTTAATGAAATTAAGTATCACATGTTGAACTGACTGTGAACAGGATGAATTATCCCATTAAATGGCTGAGATGTCATATTGGGGTGAAAAACAAAACCCAGATATATGCTGTTTATAAGGAATACTTTTAAAAATGGAAAAGAAACGTTGAAAATCAAGGGATGAGCAAAGAGATGTCAAGCAAACGCAAACAAAAAGAAAGCAGGGATGGCAATATTAATATTAGACGGGGTGGAACTCCTCGAGGTTAAAAGCATCAAACAAATCAAGGAGGAACACTGTGTAATACTAAAAGACAATTTAAGAAAAGGAAATAATGCTCATAAACCTGCATGTTCTATAAAAACACAGCACCTAAATATATAATATTAATGATCGGGGATTCCAAGAAACTTTGATTAAAAGAAAAAAACAACTACTATCCTAGAAATGTTTAATGTGTATCTTCAAAAATCAGACAGTTCTAGAGTATAGAAAACAAGATTTTTTGACACAAAATAATTGAATAATACATAACTATATATACATATATATATATATATATATATATATTTCCCTTATAGGCATGGACCCTTTACAGAAATCAATTACATACTTGGCCACAAAGAAAGCGTAACAAATTCAAAGAAGCAGAAAGTTTTCAGGCTGCAGTCTCTGATCAGAATCCAATAAAATTAGAAATAAAAAATATGACTGAAAAACCTTTACTACTTGGAAATGAAGAAACATTCTCCTGAGTAACTCTTGGATCAAAGAAATAGGAAATCAAAATTGAAATTACAAACTAACTAGAGAAAAGAGAAAACACATCATAACAAAATATGTACAGCAGTGGAAGCTATAATCAAAGGAAAATGAATACCCTTACCCTTAAATGCTTTTATTACTGCAGATAAACATTAAAATTTATTTTAAAGTAGAAATAGAAGAAAAATAATAAATAAATCAACAAGTTTAAGCTTGGAGGAATATAAACACTAAAATAGGCAAATTTCCAACAAGTTTAACCAGGAAAAAGGAAGAAAGACTAAAGAAAATGAAATTAGAAGCAAGAAATGGAACACAGCAAGAAATACAGAGTGTAGGTAAACACCATATTCCAATCAATCTGTTAGATTTCTAAATCTGATGAAATTTGTAATAAAATGGAAAAAGTAAAATTAGTAAAGGACCCCCACCCCAAACTCTGAAAATCTAAAGACTGAAAGGAATTGAAAAAGTTCTCAAGATTTACCCTCTAACAATCCCCCAGGCTGAAAATGTGCCAAGGTTTTAAGAGTCAACGTTTCAAGGACCCAAAACTTGCAAGACTGTATAAACTCTTTGAGGTCCTGATCCATTGTCTGGGGAAAAATACTGTAGCAGGAAAAAGAAAAAGTATAGGCCAATATTATGTATAAAACAAAATTATAAATGAAACAAAAAATTCAATAAAATACTCAGAGAAAGAAGTCTCCAGAATATTAAAACAGCCTTCCTCAACTAAGCCGATTTAGCTACCAGAGGCAAAATGAGTGAGAAGAAATCTAACAATTAAAAAGCACCTTTTCCAGCAATAGTAAGACCATTGTTGAAATTAACATTCACAACTAACAAGAATAGGGGAAAAAATATGAAAGAAAAGGATCCTTTCTTCATGTGACAAACAGCAAAAGAGCTCTACAAGGATGACTGCCCTCACGTTACTTAGTAGAATTCTCTGCATATGTGGTGGGGACCCAGTAAATTTTCACTCAAGGGACTGAATGCTTAACACCAAATGATGGTCCAGCAGTCAGCAGGGCATGGTTGCAGAGGAGGGAGGCTCACAAAAGTCAGCACTGCTTAGGGATGAGGGAGTTGTCGGATCGAAGACATTTACAAAGGAAAGAGGAGGGCATTTCACAAAGAGGAATGTTAAGAGCTCAGAATTCAGGGGAGCTGGATGCAGGAACAGTTAGGAGAATGTTCTTTCTCCTGCGGGCGCCAAGAGCCATTGAAAGACATCAGTCAGGGGTGTGAGATGTACAGCATTACAAGTTTGGGACATTCATCTGGAAGGAGAAGAAACTGGAAACACAGAACCTGCAACTAGATGAGCAAGTAACAGTCTGTATTTATTAGCCCAGGTGGAGGGCCACAGTCTGAAGGATACGGATTAGGAGGGGTGGGGCAGGGCAGGGCGGGGGGAGGCGAGAGCAGACCTGAGTAGGTCCTGCTCTACGGACCGGCTGCAGCCTTGCCTTCACACCTTCCCCGAGGTCAGTTCAGACATGCCCCTCACCCCAGTTCTGAGAGCCCATCCATCACCAAGGCTTCCGGATTTTACATCCGAAACCTCTCCAGTTGTGGGCCACTTCTCTTTGACGCCATCACTTACACCCTCTCCACTTGGATAACTTCCCAAATGCTTTTCCACATCTGCTCCAGCCCCTACAACATCAGTTCTTCAAGTCCAGCTTGCACCCCCTTTAACTGAACAGATAAGGTTTTCTCTGTCCCATTGTCTGTCTGTCTCTGCCTCTGTCTCTCTCTCTCTCTCACTCATACACAAACACACACGCTTCACAAATACTTATTGAGTTCCTCATCTGTTCCAAGCACATCTCTACACACAGGAAAGAGCAATTTCCATTTTTCTTTCCTCACAGAGGTTACAGCTAGTACAGCAGGCAACAAATAAATCACCAGAAGCTCCGTCAGCAATACTTAACTAGAAAGTGGGGCCAGCAAGCGGGACAGGGGCCAGAGTGGGATGAAGGTCATTACTTCTAACTGGGGAGCCAGCCGGGGAGGCTTCCATAAGGAGGTGTCCCTGACCATGTGCCAGTTAAACACTTCCTGACACTGTAGGCAGAGATGGAAAGAAAAGGGAGACAGAGGTCTATGGAACCTCCATCTTCTGAGAACCTGTGGTTTCTCAAGGGATTTACCTGATTTTTGGAAAAATTTTTAAACCTGCGGCTTGATCTCAGTCACTAACTCCATTTATGCTCAAAGCCCTGGGAAGATCATAAAATTCTTCTTGGGATCAAGTGATCAGGTTTGCCTTGCTAAGTTTAGAATGTTCAAAAATGTTGGACCACAAGAAAAGGAACTATATTGGAAACTACGTTCTCAAGTGGACCCTTTTTTAGGTAAATAAAAATCACTTGGCTCTTACTGACTGTATTACACATAGTTTCCTCAGATTTTTCTAGCACTGAACCCTTGGAAATATATATATATATAACTGGCTTAGAAAAATAAAATGTGGCCCTCTTTCTGTCTATCCCTTTGTTGTTGTTGGTTTTTCCACTTCTGGAAGCTTTTATCAACAATTCTCAAGGCAATTTAAATTAGGTGGAAAGAGACTCCAGCCTTTAGACTGACCTCAGCTGCCAGCTTAAGTCTAGGAAACTTGTCACCATCTGGAGGAGAAAATTAACCACAGGGATTCCTTGTTCTCCATTAAAGCCAATTTTTGCCTAAAGGTGTATAAAGGAAATACAAACTTGAACATTTAATGTGTGAATGTCTTTGGAGCTTTCAAAAAAATTTATCTATTGTACAAAAGGGGGGGCTTTTCTCTGAGTTGGCATTCTGAAGTGTAGATAACTTTGCCATAATATTCAATGTCCTATTTTTACAGGCTAGCCCCAAAAAGATCCTTCATGAAGGTTATTCAAGGTCAAAGAGAGAAACTATAGTAAAATGAGGGGTTTGATAAGAAGAAAAATGGGATGGCTGTGTTAAAACTCATTAATATCAATGAATATAAAGAAATCTGGAGGCTGCTGCAATCTATTGTCATGAAACAAACACCAAAAATGCCAACAACTTGAATTAACCACAGAAACGAAGTCTAAAGGAAAAAGATGTTTAGCAAATGAAAATGCAAACACTGACAACAGGAAAGGCTCCTGCAGTGTTTCTCATAAATCTGCAGCCTTGCATAGAATGAATTTTGCTTAAAAATCATGTGTGTGTTTCTCATGGTGTGTGGAGAAGAGTGGCAATTTTTTTGTTTAAGAAGCAGGTCATTTTCCTGACTTAAATTTAGATTTTTCTATTCGTGTGTTATCAGTAGAACAGTTACGCCAAAAATAATTTGAAGAATTCATCATAAAAGACTCCAGAGCCAAGACGAAAGGGCTGTTTTGGGGTGGTTCTTTTTTTTTTTTTTTTTTTAGGATATCAAATAAGCCTGCTTTGGGGGGGGGTGATGAATGTGTTCTAAAATTGAATGTGGTGATGGTTGCACAGTTCTGGAAATATTGTAAAAGCAATTGAATTATATGCTTTAAGTGGGTAAATTGTAGGGAGTGTGATAGAGAGGGAGAGAGACAGACAGACAGACAGACAGACAGATTGATTGAATTTTTTTTCCCAACTTAAGTGGTCAAAAGCAAAGGCCTGGCTGTGAAAGTTTCAAAGAAGCCAGGGATGGATGCTGGGCAAGCCTCTGGGTAGAGCAGATGTTAAGACCAGCCAAGCGGGATACATGAGCTGAATGGGTCTCTGCGTCTCACATACTTTCTCTGCATCTTGTCTGCTTCTTCCCTGAGTGTCTCTTCTCCACAGCCCACCATTCCTTTCTGCAATTTCTCTCCCTAAGATGCCAGTGTTGTCCCAATTGATCTTCTATCTCTTACTTGTTCGCCATATTGAATTATGGATGCACTCCCTATTACGTATTTTTTAAATTATTGATTCCCTAGCTAAACTTGAAAATCTTTAATGAATTTGCTTTTTGTTATTGTAATTTTAAAACAAAAACAAACTATGTGGGCTTTTTTCTTCTGGGCGACAGGACACCTAGAGACAGAGAAACAGAGAGAGAGTATGTGTGTGTTCTGGGAAACCTCAATTCAGAATGATGCCATATGAAACATCTCAGAGTTTGATTTTTTTTTTAAATCCACAAGCAGGTTTTGTCATTTGGGGAGTTCAATGAGGAAAACTGAAACAGACAGGTCATTTTCTTGATTTAAAAGATGTCAGAATTATTTCAGAGTCTCAGATACTTGTAAGGAACCATGAATATTTGAGCTTGGGCCACATGAAACTCACTTCACATCATACTCAACTCCTCAGACACGATTCCTCCTTAAATAGGACTATTCTTTCAAAACCCAGAGTGCAAACTTAGAAAACAATTTCCATCAGAGGGAGAATACTTGCAAGGTCAAAGGACTCAGTGTCATAGACATCTATGGTAGTGAACTTGGGTCATAAATCCTGCCCATGTCAATGAAGTCACTGAGCTTACTGGAAAATGTAGCTAAAACTCCCTATTTTATAAGATTGTGGTAGGTTTGTTGGAAGGGGAATGAGAGGCTGTCCCCTTTCTCCCCTCCCCCTTGCATCCACAACAAACTGGCTGAGGCCCTCCCCAAAGGTCCATCATTTCATTAAGACCTTTTTTTTTTCTCTTTTTCAGGCATGAGCTCATCGCTTTCAGTTAAATAGTAATAAATGATTTGTAAGGAGCAACTTACATCAGTGCCTTATAAATAACCACCATCTGACTTCCTTGAAATGTTGACTCAGACCCTGGATGCGCACACGGGGACCAGCTCTGCAACCGCTCAGTCCCTTAATGCCAGACACGTTGGACTAAGCCCACGGAGCCTGCCAGCGGGGCGGGTGGCACGGCGTTTCACAGACGCAGAGCCACTTCAGGCAGTGTCACTCTGCCCCAGTAGGAACCACAGAAGCAGAAAGCAGAGCGGACTGTGTTTCTGGGATCATGCAGTCCCTGTAGATTTTTCCTAGTGACTCTGCTGTGAACAGGGGAACGAGAAACCCCCTTCCTACAAGCAGAGCCCTTTTCATATGGTGGCCGTCACAGGCTACTCTCCAGAGTCCCCAAGAAAGGGCAGAGTTTGCCGCTGTCGATTGCACAGGTGACAGTGCTTAGCCCTCCCACACTGAGCAGGGAAGAGTGCCTCTCCCCTCTGCTGCTTGTGTGTGAGGAAGAGTGGTTGCACTCCTTTGAACGCAGGTCTACAGTGGAAGGTGTGGGAGGGCAGAATATGGCTTCTCCACTTAATCCTTTCACCCAACAACTCCCAAACTTTCATCAAAAAGAATTATTTTTTAGGAAACATAAAGGATGGAGGCTTCGAGTCGAAAGACCTGAGCTTGAGGACTGTCTACTCTTCATTAGCCAAGGCTCAGAGCAGGGTTGACTCCAATTTGGTCAAGACGCAAACTCTTGACAGTTTCCTCAGCTGTCACCCGGGATTGCCTGATGCACTCTGACTCCCTTCGCAGGCTCATCGTAGGAATGAAATGAGGGTGCAAGCATGCTTTGAAAACACAATGCGCTGCTCTCTTCCTCGGCGCTACCTACGGAGGTAGCAGCCATCTCCTAGTCGGCATCATGGCCGCCCTCAGACCCCTCGTGAAGCCCAAGATCGTCAAAAAGAGGACCAAGAAGTTCATCCGGCACCAATCAGACCGATATGTCAAAATTAAGCGGAACTGGCGGAAACCCAGAGGCATTGACAACAGAGTGCGCAGGAGGTTCAAGGGCCAGATCCTGATGCCCAGCATCGGCTGCGGGAGCAACAAGAAAACAAAGCACATGCTGCCCAGCGGCTTCCGCAAGTTCCTTCCACAATGTCAAGGAGCTTGAAGTGCTGCTGATGTGCAACAAATCTTACTGTGCTGAGATTGCTCACAACGTCTCCTCCAAGAACCACAAAGCCATCATGGAGAGAGCAGCCCAGCTGGCCATCAGAGTCACCAACCCCAGCGCCCGGCTGCGCAGCGAAGAGAACGAGTAGCCGGCCCGTGCACATTGTATTTGTGTTAATAAAACCATGAAACTCAAAAAAAAAAAAAACATAATGTGCTGTGCGAATGTTAGGTAGACAGACCACAAACCCACCTAGAGCCTGAAGCCACCCCAACACATGGGTATAGCATCCCTGGTCCTGGAGTTCTGTCTTCTAGCCTGTGGGAAGGCAAGTGGCTCAATTCCTAAAGAGCAATTTCCTCCAGGTTCTCTGACCCATAGCAAGCCCACAACTAATGATCATGGTTATGTAATTGTTGAAATCATGCCTTGAATGTCTAGGACATAACTCGAAGTGTTCGTGACCTATGCAGAGGAACAGTAGGTTACCAGACAATATGACCCCATCTGGGGGAACTGTCTGCATCTGCACACACAGCAGAGACACAAGACCATCGCGAGTGGTTGCGACATGGAGCTCTAAAAGCACGTCTCATTTGGTTTCTCCTTTGCACGTCATCCAATTTTTCAATTTCGCCAAAAATTAGGTATTTCTACTATTGAGGGGAAAATTAAGGGGAAAACAAGGCATCTTAAAGAGTCACAGCTTAATTTTTTGCTCTTTTCTTCCCCAAGAGGCCCCAGAGGCAGGACGCTTCCTGTTCATCTGCTGGACCAGGTCTCCTTCAACCTCAGGGCTCCACTTTCCTCAACCTCCCCCAAGTGCTTCCTGTGCTCTTGAGCCACAGCCAGGCAGGGCTCAGAGTCGAGGCTCCCTTGATGGGATTTTGAGGGGATCGCTTACGAGAGGGGAAGGACTACAAAGATGGGGCAGATGGGGTGTGCTCAAGGAATGGGGAAGCCATTGTCAAGGGATGAAGCCAGAACCTTTGTCTTCTAAGGGGCGTGTGTGTGCAGAGGATTAGTTCAGAGCCACAGAAAATTGTCAACATTGGCTTTGTTTCTGGGTTACTGGACCCCAAACAAAGAGGAGAAAAATCTGTAAAGGCTCAGCTTCACCATGTAAAGCAACACAAACTGCAGGCATTTATGGGACCCGGTCACCGTTCACCCCTGAAGCTTCCCAGTGCCGCAACAGTTCTCCATATTGCTAACGAGGCGGATGTTGCCAGATTAACTCTGCTGCAAATTTTAATTAACTGCAATACAGAACCATTGGCAGGGGCTCAGTCATCACAGGCGGGCCGTTGCTGAAGCACTATCATCTGCTCCCAACTTTGAGAAGCTTTCGAGGACGCTGGCCGTGATGGCAGGACGGGTCCAAGTACTTAAGCATGCTTAATTGCTTCTTGTGTGATTATCACCATGGTATGAATCTAATAAATTTCCCCAAAGTTTAAATAACAAAGTTGTATTGATTCTTAAAAAAGGCTAAAACGCAATTTCTTAGTTTTTGACATGTCTCTCAATTCCTTATTGTTCACCAGTCTGCGCCCACATACCAACCAGATGGCTTATATTCATCTTATTTACACTATTTTTTTTTCAGGCAAACAGTATTAATCCAATCGCATAAACTGATCCATGTAAACTTCTTGCTGCCCCAGACCTACAGCAGCCTCTTCTCTCCCTCCTCGCCCTGGCTGGGTCACCTTGTGGTCCTCCACCCATCTGTCCACACTCTCCATCCTCTGAACGTTTCATCCCTCTCCAGTGCCTCTGCTCCTTTCCCTTGGAGCCTCACTGGGTGGTCTTCAGAGTCCGGACTTGGCACCATCTTTCAGAACATTTCCTTGTCCTGATGTGGCTGTGTATGCTGAAATTACAATCACCCACAAGTAGAGATGTCCTGACCCAGCAGATGGAGAGTACTGGAACGTCAAAGGTTTCTCGGTCCTTCTTTATGGGTTTACTACCCCAGTACTGTCTGGCTTAATCAGTGAATCAGTGCATATTGACTGAGAGGCCTGGGGATGCCTAGTATTTTGCTTGGGCTCTAGGGAGTCCTAAAAAGCCCAGCCCCCACACTAGAGAACCAGAGACCCACATATTTAGTGGGGAAAGGGGAAGTGGGGGTGGGGTGGAGATTAACCCGCAAGAAACAAGGAGAAAAGAATCACACACACACACACATACACACCCTCAGTCAGGCTGACTGTGTGAGATGCAGAGAAGTAAGATAAGGTGATGGCAGAGAAGCAAAGAGAGAAAGATGGATCTGACTGGACCCTGGAAGGTGGGTAAGATGTAGATGTGAACCTGAAAGGAGCTGGATCTTGGGAAAGGTGGGAAAGCCCACTACAGGATCTCTGGTGGAGGAGAGCCGTGTGGCACGCGGAAGTTCCGTCCCAGGGAGATTCTCTGGCAGTTCTCCGCACATAACAGTGAAAGTAGGGGTCGTGGGGGAAACGCACCCACGAGAAAACCTCCAAGAGCCTCTCATTGCCCACCTAGTCCAACTCTGTCTCCAAGCATTCAAGTCTGATAGAAAGGGTGCTTGGTTTTTACAACTGAGATTAAAGCAATTAGATCTGGGTTTTTACAAAACCTCATTAGACCACAGAGCTTTGACGTTTAAAAAGACTATGACCAACTAACATATTCTTCTCATTTTACAGGTGAAAATAGTGATGTGCAAAGTTAAGAAATAAGCCCAAAGCATCTTGAGGCCTCGGGGCCCCGTACTCTGCATCCTCAATGTTCCCAAAGTTAACATGTGAATGAGCCTCGGGTTCAGAAGGGAAATACATTTGCAAGGAAGGTTCCTTATGTGACTTTTCCTTATATGAATTCTTTTGTGAATTTTCTTAATCAAAGAAACATCAAGAATTCCCCAGTGAAATTATCAGAAATGCAAACCAAAACTACAATGAGGTATCACCTCACACCAGTTAGAAAGGCCATCATTAAAAAGTCCACAAATGACAAATGCTAGAAAGGGTGTGGAGAAAAGGAAACCCTCCTGCACTGTTGATGGGAATGCAGTTTGGTGCAGCCGTTATGGAAAACAGTATGGAGATTCCTCAAAATACTAAAAATAGACTTACCCTATGATCCAGCAGTCCCACTCCTGGGCATATATCCAGAAGGAACCTTAATTCAAAAAGACACATGCACCCCAATGTTCATAACAGCACTATTTACAGTAGCCAAGACATAGAAACAACCTAAATGTCTGTCAACAGATGAATGGATAAAGAAGTTGCAGTATATTTATACAACGGAATACTACTCAGCCATATAAAAAGAATAAAATGATGCCATCTGCAACAACATGGATGCACCTAGGGACTGTCATTCTAAGTGAAGTAAGCCAGAAAGAGAAAGAAAAATACCATATGATATCACTTATATGTGGAATCTTTAAAAAAGACAAACTCACTTACAAAACAGAAACAGACTCACAGACAGAAAACACATTCATGGTTACCGGGGTGAAGAGGGGGTGAAAAGGGATAAATTGAGAGTTCAAGATTTGCAGATACTAACTAATATATATAAATTAGATAAACAACAAGTTCATACTGTACAACACAGGGAACTATATTCAATACCTTATAGTAACTTACAGTGAAAACAGAATATGAAAACGAATATATGAACGTTCATGTATGACTGAAGCATTATTCTGTATTCCAGAAATTGACACAACATTGTAAACTGACTATAGTTCAATAAAAATATATATATACAAGATAGCTGTCCACTCTAGAACGCCCTAGAGTCTAGGCCCAAGTCCAGCCTTCTCAGGAAGTTATCCCAGTCTGCCGCCCCAGCCAGCGCTGGTTAAAGGCATCCTGCAATTCTGTGTTCTTCCTTGGGCTATACGTCCCCATCTTTCCAGCTCAGCTTATAAGCTCTTTTGAGGCAAGAAGAGCAAAGAACACGTTTTCCAGATACCTCCGTGTGAGCCTTCTAATTCACGTCAGGGCCAGGCCTGGCACTCAAGGCATCACCTAGCAGGTACTCGGTAAACAGAAAGAAATGAAACTTGAACAGTCTTTAACTTGTTGATTTTCCAAATCTTGCACCCAGCCTATTGCAAAACAAATAATTCAACTAGCCCCTTGGTTAAACCTGCTTTCAATCTATGTAACTACATTTAGCTCCTTGTTTTGGACTCACAGAGAAGTAGCCAAATTATGATGTTCTCTCTTCCCTCTGCAAGAAAGGCAGCTGCAGATGGTACTTGTTGAGGGCTGAGAGGAAACCCCTTTCCCTAAATATCTACTCCGGCGGTGAGTAGGAAGAATGACAGAGAACTTGACAACAAGTGGAGGAACACATGGCCGTGAGACATCCCGAGACTCGGGGCTCTGCAAGGACACTAAGACTGACCACTCAAAGGTCGCCTGGAGAACGCGTGGGAAGTGGATCAGACACCGAGCATTTGCCCAGCCTGTTTGCCAGGGCCTAGAGAGGCTTGATAAAAAAGGGCGAGTCAAGAGGGAGAGGAGCCTTATGTCAATATTTAGACTACCCCAGAGAGACAGAGGAAACCTGGAAGGGGGGCAGATTTGTGGTCCAGAAGGAACGAGCTAAGCCACCCAGCAGGGCCCAGCAGGAGAGGAAGGGAGCTCACAGGTCCGGGGCTGACGCGAGGCCGGAGCACGGAAGCTCCACATGAATGGATGCTCTAAGCTGCCCTAAGTGGGTTCAAGGACTAAGACTGCAGGGTGAGTCTGTCCCTCGTAGATGTCCCCCAAGTCCACCTCCGTCTTTGGCCTCATACACCATTCAGCTCCATCTCCCTGAAGAAGACTCTTGGATGCACAACTGAAGATACTGCATCTGGGGTTTCCCTGAAGCTGTCTTCCCCTCAGGGGAGCAGGTCGCAGCAGCTGTCTGTCCACGCTCATGTCGGTGCTCTCAGAATCGTTCTGGATGATGGCGTTAGCAGCCGGCAGGGCTGGGGCTGCTCAGCACAGCACTGCTGGGGCGTCCTGGGCCAGGCTGGCGGCTGTCCGAGGAGGGCCAGGCCTGAGGGCCGGCCACACGGCAGGCCTTGGCAGCTCTGGCTGGCCACCCGGGGCAGAGTTCTGCCGGGATGAGCCTGTGATGAAACCCCCATCCATCTCTGTTTAAAAATCCTTGTTCGCTTTTGTGTTTTGTTTTGTTTTGTTTAAATGTTGTTTAAACATCTTGGTTCTGGAAGGGAGGCGAGCTCTGAGTTCCCCAGTTCTAAGCAACTCCTTGCCTGAGGCCGAGCGTGTCTGATGAAGTATTAGAATCTTGATAAGGAAAACATTAAACAGAAACTAAGTGTTTAACGTAAAAACCTGGCAGCTGTGCGTTCGTTTTACTTGGTATCTACCTGTAGAGAGATGGAGGTTTTCCTTTTGTTTTGGTTGGAAAATTCCTCTCTTTTGATTGGAAAAACACTGTCACTGAGGTTCTCTCTTTTTTTCTTTTTTCCAGTAGAGAGATACAACTCCCTGAATGTTGTGGGTCCTATTTGTACAGCTCAGGGAAAATGCACAGGCCACCTCGAGGAACACAGGAGCATAATTGAAGGCCAGTGAATACCTGCTCTGACTTATTTTTAACAGTCTAATGGGGAAATGGACCCCTAGTTAAGGGGAAGACAAATATAGAGGCAGCTATAAGGATAAAATCAAACAGTGCAAAACTCTTGATGCCAACTTGACCTTGAAGGCCAAGAGTCACAAGTCAGTGCCTAAAACAGTGTCTGGTATACAGCAGGTGCTCAATGGATGCTTGTTGAATAAAGGACAGGTTGCAGCCTGAGAATAAAATATGTGATGTTATATATATTAAGCCATGACTGATGCTAGGAAAGGACACAGAGAATTGTTATCTAATCATGAGATTAGAAATGTGCGAGGTTTTCTTCAGTGAAGTCAGCCAGAAAAAGAAAGAAAAATACCATATGCTATCACTTACATGGGGAATCTAAAAACATGACACAAATGAACTTGTTTACCAAGCAGAAACAAACTCATAGACATAGAAAACAAACTTACAGTTACCAGAGGGGAAAAGAGGGTGGGAAGGGATAGATTAGGAGTTTGAGATTTACAGATAATAGCAACTATATATACCATAGATAAACAACAAGGTCCTACTGTGTAGTGCAGGGAACTATATTTAATACTCTGTAATAGCCTATAATGAAAAAGAATATGAAAAGGAATATATGCATGTTCATGTATGACTGAAACACTATACTATACACAAGAAATGGACACATTGTAAATGGACTCTACTTCAATAAAAACAAACACAACAAAAACCAGAAAGAAAAAAGAAAGAAATGTGCCAGGTTTTTAGAAAGCACTATAGGGGTATCTTCACATAAAGAAACTCTTCCCAGGTAACTGCACACTGGGTTCGGGCGGATCTAATTCACGCAGACAAAGGCACCTCCTCCAGGAGCTGCCGCCAACACTGGGCCCCATGTATCTCTCCACGATACCCTGGCCGGCATCTGTCACCTCTTTGGGGGACACCACTGTGGGCTTCCATGTCTCTGCTTTTAATGTTTGCCGTGGTTCTTTTTTAAGGATGTGAATTCTGGTATCCCAGTGCCTGGAGCCTCACCACCACATAACGAGGGCTTCTCCTAATGGCAGGCAGTGTATCTCAGAGGAAATGAACTCTCTGGACACTAAATCTAAAAAGGGAATCACCCCAGAATTATTTTAAAATTCCCCTCCACCCCATTCGCTGCCCGTAACATTTTTACTGAGAAGAACCTGACGCTGTTTCTGCCTGTGACTTTCGAAATCATCTGAGTCTGAGTTTCAGGATTGGGGGCTCAGGCCATGATCTGTTCATGCACAGGTCAGCATCAGCTGTGAGCGAGATGCTGACCAGGCACCAGTTTCTCCTCCTCCCCCAGGCACACAGCCAGTGCTCATCTCCCTGCAGTTTTCCTGCAGTTAATGCGGCCCTGAGACGGGGTTCTCACCAATGCAAAGGGGCTGATAACATGTGATTGCCTTAATGTCAAAAATATTTAACAAGTAGATGCCCCCCACTCTGGGCTCCTTCCCTTACGGTGGGCTGGACCAACATGGCAGGAGGGAAGGAGCCTGGGGCCCTGAATCACCACCTGGAGGAAAGCTGCCCACCAACGAGGAGCAGGCACCGAGAATTACCATGGGAGGGAAAAATGAACTTCTACTGCCTTTGAGCCATGGAACAACTTGGGGTCTGTGGATTATAGTGGCTAGTATTCCCCTAATACAGCTCCAGGGGTCTGCATAAAATACAAAGCCATGAGTCTGCAGAGAGCCCCAGTCTCAAGCCACTTTAAGTAATTCACAGCTCCCAAGGTCTCTCACATAATAACACTTCAGCTATTTCACAGCATGTCCTGGACCCAAGAGCCTACTGATCAGACCGGCCCCAAAGGCTGAACGCCACTGCTGCCCCTCAGTTACCTGGACCAGAGCAGAACTCCCAGCTCCTGGGTCCAGGGACTGACAGCTCTACCCCAGGCCCATTCAAATGAGTGGAATCTCCCATCTGCTTTATTGGCTGACACCATAAAATGTCCTGACCTCAAATGAATTTTATGTATTTCTACAAACATAACATTTCTTGCCATTGTTTAATTTGAGATGTCTTGGGGATTTATTAATAGTTTCATAAAGATATTTTCTGTTTTATCTGACTGAAGTATTTGCCTAGGATAAAAAATATTCTTTTTTCCATGCATTTTTTATACTCTCTTTGCTCTGGGAGTAGATGAGACATTAACCCCACACTCGACAGGAGCCCCAGGTAGAACTCTCGCTCCTAGAGAGGAAACGCAAGCAGCTCAGACCTCCCAGAAGAAAGGAAATGAACATGGAGAGACTGTTGTTTTTCATGGAATCATGGTGAAAATGATAATCATTTAAAACCAACCTGAAAAGAGGTGTCAGAATTGTCTAAACTCCCGCTATTCAAAGCAGGCGGACATCACACAGGATGCTAGTTAGAAATGCAGGCTCTCAGGCCTTACCCTAGACCTCCTGAGTCAGAATCCACATTTTAACAAAGTCCCCACGTGATCTGTGTGGACATTCTACTGTGAGAAGCACTGGTCCAAGCGTCACGAAGATCTGGTGCTGTAATTCTGCCCTTGAAATCCTTTCTTGTCTGGTGTCTTTCATCTGCCTTTTTTGAAAACATCAAGGCCAGCTCTCTCTGTTAATTTGACTGGTTTTACTGAAGACTGACTCTTTTCTGGATGCTCAGAACCTAGCCAACTTCCCGAAAGTATCTTCGATCCTGCATCTGTGCCTTAAAATTACTTTCACTTAAAAACTCAAAACGACTGCGTAAAAGCTGGAGGAATCACTGATTTCCCATCTTTCTGTTGTCCATATGAGCTTGAGGATCAGAGTTGGTGGCTGGGGGGTGGCGACAGAAACTACTCTTGGGGGCAGGAGAGGAGAGGGGGAAGGAAGGAAACATTGTAAGCATGGCATGGTGGTATATGTCTTTTCAGTATTTTTTTTCATATGTATTCTTTACTGGCAAGAGTTGTACATAGTGTTTAAATTATTTTTTTCCTTAACAATATAAAACTAAAAATTCCCCAAATAAGCAAATACAACATTTTTTAAGGGCTGTTAAAATTAAAAAAAATTAAAAGGGCAGATTATCTATGATCTCTTAATCCACATCATGAGACTGGAGCTAGGTGCTAATTTTTCATTCAATCTAAAAATGCCCCACGGACCATCCTTGCAGATAAATTTTGGTCCACATTTCTGATTTCTTCTAAGATAAATGCTTGGAATTCTTTATACTGAAACTTAAAGTCCTCGAGAAATTTACCTTGTTTTGATATGAAATATTAATCAAATTATTTTTAATAGTTGCTCTAAAACCTTTATTAGACAATTATGACACAATTACGTACTAAAGCTCTAATTCTCTTCCTACTAACCCCAAGCCATTTACATTAAGTTTTACTCACTATAAATCTGTTACACATTTTCATTTCTGATAGCAAAGTTTCATTTTTTTAGGAAGGTTCATTTCAAATAGGATTAAGACACTTTTCTTTCTCTCTTTTTTTTCTTTTTCTTTTCTTATTTTGTTTTTTACATTTTGCCATCCTTGATTTTGGTTTAAAAAATATGGTTAATAAACAGGATAGGGCATGGATTAATTGTTGTGTTTGTTTCTCAAATTTCGGTATTAGGATTTGGGATAGGGAAGAGAGCCATTTTTTTATAAGCTTTGGAGCCACCACATTCATGGGGAAAGTTTTCACTCAGACTACTTGAAAGAACTTGTTCAAATGCCACTGTGGTTCAGACCTTTAACCACGTGTTAAAATTTCATTAACGGCTTTAGCCCAGTTACTTCCAACCTCAACTTGAACTGATACAAGTAGATTCTAATTTTCAAATCTGAACAACCTCTGTTTTCCATTTCTCACTGTAAGCACATGCACTTTCACTTCCCCCACCTGTAGTTTCCTCCCTTCCATTGCGGTATCCTGTCTGTTGTTTTTCTCTCCCTTTCCCCTTCTCTTAATTCTCTGCTCCTTCCCTTCCCAGGCAACTTCTCCAGCTCTTTCCTTTTTCCTTAGCTGACTGTCCGTTTGTGACATTTAGCAAGGAGTTTTATGTTTTTTGAAAACAGACCCTGGTCACTAATTCCAAAGTGAAGGTCGGGGTACAGGGGGACTCCTACACCACCAAGCAATTCTCAGACACCAGCTGGGTGTCGTACAATCCAACTCAGTTCTGACACTATCCACCTGGAGAGAGTGTCACATTCCGCAGGTGAAGGGCTCAGTCCCACAGGACTGTCCCCGCTTCAGAGGCCAGTCACAAGTCCAGGGTGTCCTGGTCCCCAGAGAGCAGTCCCTGAGCATGTGCATCATGTTCCCTAACATCCTTTGTGGCATTTAAATAACTGCCTCTGCTCTAACTGTTCAGCTCAGAGCAGCCTTCCTGTATCTCAAAGTCAACAGGTCCAAAACATCTCAGCAGAGGCTCTTCTCAGTCGATTCGTTTCTGCAGCAAGGCAAAGCCCACCTCAAGAACATTAGCAGAGGGAATGGACCATAGAGAATAGGCTGAAAGGTGATGGAGGTGAACTAACCAGGAGATTAGCCATGGGGGAGGCCGGGAGGCTGGGGCCAACCTGAGCTAGAGGGACAAAGAAGGTGGTGAGGGTTCCAGGGGCAGAGGGACCTGAGGCAGCCGGACCCTGGAGGGCCTGCCTGTCCAGTGAGAGCACGAGCCTGGAGCCAAGGAGGAGGTGCAGCCCGAGGGGTCAGCCACTCCGTGGGGCGGAGAGAGCGGGCCAAGGACCAGGAGTGGATCCAAGGGCAGGCAGACCTTGTCCTGGCACAGGGCCTTTGTGGCAACAGACTGCTTTGTGCTTTTGGCTTTCAAGACTTAAGGAAGGGATGCACTGGATACTAAATCAATTTCCAGTCCGTGGTGCCTTCAAGTCAATCTTGCAGTTAAGTCCTCAGTTCCAGATTGCATTGTCCCAGATCAAAATAGATTCTCCTGGAAGCCCAAGTTCAGGGAGCATCACCTGCATAGGTGCCTTCCACATCCTCGCAGGACTTGAACCATGTGTGGGCGCAGTCACTGTTTTGTAAAAAGGTGAACTTAGTTGGCTGTGACTACTGTCTTTTCACTCCAACTTCCCTGCTATCATACTGACTCCAGTGTTGGGTCACATGGGGGTGACATCTTATAAATTAGACTGAAAGAAGTTTCATTAGGGATACATTTCATTTTTATTTAGTGGGCCATCTTCACGGGGTCCACAGTCACTTCCATAAATGGCTGCCACTCCGGCAAAGGGAAGAAGAGCTTTCAGGAGGGGTACTCCTACCATCTGCTGTGTTGACTCACTCAGCATCATGAAATCAAAGTGAGGGACCAGAGGCTGTATCACAGTCTGCGTGTCCTCCAACATTTGACACCAGAGATACACAAGTCAAGAAGGAAAATAAGATCTGAAAGGCCGGCGCACCATCCATGCCAATCGTCCTCCGGGCAAGATTGTGAGGACGCATGTATGTTGGACACCTGGTCCCATATGAAGTCCTCCCTCATCAGAAATACATTTAATATATTAACTTATTTGATGGTAACAGTGTCAAGTATCATTTGTCAGGATTCCTGTGTGGATAGGCGACAGGCTTGTAGAAGAACATAGTGCGAGCAGTCAAGACAGGAGAGTGCTCGAGTAATTTTACTGGCTGGGGACAAAGAGGTCACAGTAAGTGACAGAGATGGCAACTCAGCTACCGGGAGTCGAGGAGCAGTTGGGAGATACAGGCTGTTAAGAAACTGTAGGCATCAAGAGAAGGTGAGAAACCCTGCGGCAATTAGAAATTGAAGTGGATGTAGGGTCAAGGGGTAAGTTTTTTTTTAATAGGGTAAGAGTGATTTAAGCATATCTGCGTATGGTAGTTAAGAGCAAGTAGAGATGGAAAGGTTGGGGAAACAGGCGAGAAATGAGATCTCAGTGGGACTGGGAGGTCACCTCTCTCTCTGAGCAGATCTGTAAACAGAGGCCATGTTAGCAGTCTCATCATCTTCTCAACATTGTAGTGAAAATAAATGGTGTATTTTAAGAGTACATGCATTGTAAGTGACAAAATACCTTCTAATTGCTAGCAGATGTGGGTTGGGTGAGACCTCCTCAGCTGATGGTTCTCAGAGTTCAACCCTAAACACTAAGACATCAAACCATCTCCCAGACCATAGCTCTCATGACCTGGTTGAGTTGTTGAGTTGAGCAGAAAATCAGGATAGTAGAGTGTCAAATTTTGGCAGTCCCCACCCCAAACTTATCTTCTTGAAAGGATGCCCTGACTCAGGAACTCAACTTAAGCCAGAATTTTGGACAAGAATTCCTCTCTCATACAGATAGACGCATCACAGCTGCCTTATCTTGCTTTCATTAAATTCAGAAGTAACTGCCCACACTCAAGGAAGCCACTGGCTGTAATCTCGCTTCCCCTGAAATTCCACATAAGAAAGCACATGCTAATAACCACGTCAATATGAGATGTTCTCATCTATGGACAGTCATCACACGCTATGACCTGCCATCACCATGCACTGTTCTATGCACTAGGAGTTCAGTAAACACTGCACAACTCTGGGGGCATCAGTTGTAACACATAACCCGCTGGAACACAACTACAATGGCAGGAAATGCTGGCCATAATCAAAGTTTGAAACTCCTTCGTTGCATATACTCAGAATACATTTTCAAGCCTCCTTTGCGATTAGGTGTGAGTTCTAACTAGGAGAGTGCGAGTGAAGTGCTGACTTTTCAGGTTTCGCTCATGGTACTTTCTTCACTTCTCATCCTCTTGATGAGGACAATTTTCAAGACGACCTTGAACACCACGTCTGAAGTTAAAAGCATCATTGTTTTCCTGCATCTCTGAATGACTCCATGGAGCAGAGTAGCAGAGTCTTTGCCTGCCCCTCATTTGTTGCATGAGCAAAAATAAATCTCTACTGTCTTTTGGGCTGTTAATGCTCTATATCCTCATAGAAATAGCATCTTGAGCAGTTAAGCCAAGACCTAAGTGATGAGAAGGAACCCACTGTGCAAAAAATCCTGGGCAGGAGGGAGCATGGGCCAGTGTGTCTGGCAGACATCTCTGCATATGGCCAAAGTGAGAGTGATCTACTGTCTCTCATTGAAATCTATGGATGCCACCCTAGTTTCATCTGTTGATTTCAAAAAGTTCTATTAATATGAGTCACCCTCTAAGTAAGATCATGAAGTATATGGACCAAAAGAGGATTCTGAGGCCAGATTCTAGAGCATGATGTGTCAATCACTTAGATAAATCCAACTTTGTGAGGCCATTGGCTAGACTGCCAGCATCTCACTGGGTCCTGTATTTGATCCTCTGTTGTCATGTTATTGCACTAAAGCTGTCAGGATCAGGAATGCAGACATGTTCTGGGCTGCACTGATGCCCACAAACTCCTCTGGGTCTTCTGAGCTCTCCTCCCTCAATGGGAATTGGTGAGTCATCTTTTTTTGTTGTTCTTCTCAACCAGGTTTCACTGAGTCTCTATGCTCTCATCCAGGTTGTTGCAAGCCTCCATCGATTTCACATGGTCTGACGATCTCAGAGACATAGTTCATTTGCGTGCGTGCGTGTGTGTGTGTCTGTGTGTAATAGGTATTAAATTGTTTTAATAATGGAGAAATTAACATATGATTGAACAAATACAAATAACTTTTACATTGCAATACATAAGTGGATCTCAGTAATGGTCCTATAAATCTGAAATATATAGGGGTAAATTTTGTTAGGAATTTAATAATTCTAATTTCCTAAAATATAAATTTATATGGATTTGTAAAAGGGAAATTACCACTTTATCTGCCACTTTGGAATCTTGTCTGTACCTTTGATCAAAGGTTAATTACTCCTTGAAAATGAAATATTCTTTGTATTCTCTAGAATGAGATACTTCCCTGTTGCATATATATATATATATATATATATATATATATATATATATATACACTTTATGTACTCTCTGCTTTTTCTCTTTTTTCACATTTTTTGAGTTATAGTCATTTTACAATGTTGTGTCAAATTCCAGTGTAGAGCACAATTTTTCAGTTATACATGAACATACATACATTCACTGTCACATTATTTTTGCTGTGAGCTACCACAAGATCTTGTATGTATTTCCCCGTGCTACACAGTATAATCTTGTTTATCTATTCTGCATATGCTGTCAGTGTCTACAAATTTTGAAATCTCAGTCTGTCCCTTCCCACCCCCAACCCCGCTTGGCAACCACAAGTTTGTATTCTATGTCTATGAGTCTGTTTCTGTTTTGTACTTATGTTCTTCTCCTTCTCCTTCTTTTTTTTTGTTTTTTAGATTCCACATATGAACGATCTCATATGGTATTTTTCTTTCTCTTTCTGGCTACTTCACTCAGAATGACATTCTCCAGGGACATCCATGTTGCTGCAAATGGCATTATGTTGTCTTTTTATGGCTGAATAGTATTCCATTGTATAAATATACCACATCTTTTTTATCCAGTCATCTGTCAATGTACATTTAGGCTGTTTTCATGTCTTGGCTATTGTAAATAGTGCTGCTATGAACATTGGGGCACAGGTGTCTTTCTGAAGTAGGGTTCCTTATGGATATATGCCCAGGAGCAGGATTACTGGGTCATATGGTAAGTCCAATCCTAGTCTTTTGAGGAATCTCCATACTGTTTTCCACAGTGGCTGCACCAAACTGCATTCCCACCAGAAGTGTAGGAGGGTTCCCTTTTCTCCACAGCCTCTCCAGCATTTGAATGATGGCCATTCTGACTGGTAAGGCTTGATCTCCAGAATATATAAGTAGCTCATACAACATAATAACAATAACAACAAAAAAAGACCCAATCCAAAAATGGGCAGAAGATCTAAACAAGCAATTCTCCAAAGAAGAAATACAAATGATCAATAGGCACGTGAAAAAATGCTCAATGTCACTAATTATCAGAGAAATGCAAATCAAAACTATGATGAGGTATCACCTCACACCAGAGCCATATAGTTCTTAATCCAAAAAGGCATGGCCATGCAAGAGGAGCACACGCTGATACAATTTTTCCCATGTGGCCATAATCAGCCTTTTCTACTGCACCAGAAAGTCCATGCGCACATGAGGGCCCATGGCAAAGCCAAGGTTTTTGCATATAATCTCTTTGGAGATCTCATCGGGCTCTCATTTGAAGCATTTCAAGGAGAATTTTCCCAGTTTTGTATCTCCCTTGTCCTTGCCTCTTTGCAAAGATAAATCGGGTGGAAATCACACCCAGACCACAAGCTGAGCTCCCAGGAATGACAGCACAGAGCCAACCACACTTAGACCGCAGGCAAGTTGTTTGGGCCAATGTTCCCTGGAGAGGAGGGGGCTCCTGGGGAGTGGGCAGATCGCCAAGCCCATAAGGGTGGCCTGAGCCAGGGTTCAGAGCTGCCCATCACACAGTCTCCTCTTTTAAGTTTTTACTATAAAATATAAGCCAGCGTGGACAGACCACTAGCCTTATGGTCTCCTGGGATCCTGCTGTTCAACAAAGCTAAAGTCAAATATTTCCTCCATGAGGCTTTCCTGAATTCTGCCTGTTGGAATCAACCTCTTCTTCTCTTTTGATTTTCTACCTATTATTTAGGTTTACAGCATTTAATGGTCTTACATATGTCATCAGTGGTTGTTTTCCTACACTGGCTCGGGAGTTTCTTGAGGATAGGAACTGTATTCTGTAGCTCCTAAGCCTGGTAGAGCTCATTTTTTATAGTGGGCATTCTAAAAAAATTTATTCAATGAAATTGCAATAATTTTTAAAAAATTGGTCCTAGGGAACTTCAAAGTTAGCAATTCTTAACCAACTTAAATACCAAAACAAAGTCACATCCTAATTACAGGTCAAAATCTCCTGTAACTTGGATATCTCTGTTCTCAAATTTTTGCTTTTGTATACAGTGCCACAAAGAGTAACCATGTAGTGTTATCTCTGTGAACAAACTTAATTATTTCTACAATTGAAATACCAGGATTAAAGGGTATTCAAAATGCCTAGGCTTTAAATTTATGTAGCCACATTGCCTCCAGGAAAGTTGTAGCAATATACAGCACCATTAAAAATGATTAAGATTATGTGTTTTCTGGCAATGACACTGAATTCTTACTTTTGGTCAAGACTTTGTCAATTTCACAGGCAAGAAAATAGTATCCTTTGGTTTAATTTGCACTTCTTGATTAACAATGAGGTTAGTTTTCCTTTCTTGTGTACTAGCTTTCTGTACCACTTCTTTTGGGAACTTCTTGGCCATGCCCTTTGCCTATATCTCTACTGCTATATGAAGTGGGTGGCAGCTGTCTGACTTGAGGTTGCTAGGAGAATCAGAAGACTTCTAATTCATCTAAATATCTGGCTTTGGTTGTATCCTAAAATGTCCAGTAGTAAAGAATGAAGAACTAACTATCAGTTACAATTATTTTGATAGCAAAAGTCAGAAAACCAATTCAAACTACTCAGAACAGAAAGAACAAAAAGGGAATTCACTGGTCTTATGACAGATATGCCCAGGAGTTCTTCTAGCTTCAGACATGGGTTGATCAAGAGTCTCAAACAGTATCCTAGGACTCCATAGTTCTCTCCCCTTGGCTCTGCCTTCTGCAGACTCCATATGAGAAGTCATGACAACATCCACTCTAAAGATCTGCGAATCTCCCCCAATAGTCCAATTATAGTTCTCATTGCATCTCATTGTCTCTGATTTACTTGTACCCATCTCTGGGCCAACCACTGCGACCAGGGGACTGTGATATTTTGTGTGGTTATGTTTAAGTGTGATGTCCACCCCTACAGATGAGATGGAGTCAACTCCACTGCATAGCAGGCTGGCCTGAGAGTTTCCCAAACCAAGGTACAGTAAATGAGTGCCAGGCCTTCAAACCCCAGCAAATGTCCATTACAGAGGCTGCTGCAAGTGAGCTGTGGAGGCTCCAGATCAGGAATTAGTAAAGAAGAAGTAAAAAGTGATATTAAGGGAAAGAAATTCAACACACCAGCAGAAAGAGCATTATACACTGACTTACCATGGAAAGAAAGCATATTAATCCAGACAGGGTGTGTTGAACTAAGAACATCAGGCAAAACTGGCGGACAAGGGCAAAAATTATCATGAGAAGAGTGAGCAGTTTACTTGGCTTCAACAGGGGGATGAGGCTGTGGTGATCAGAAAAATCATGAACAGTGTCTACATTTTTTACACCTAGAAGTTCTATATCAAGAATAATGACCAACATAGTATCAGAAGTTCCCGAAAAAGATGGTACAAACAAAGACTAAGTCAGGGCTTGAACTCAGTGAGGAAAGTTACTCTGACTTCAGAGGAAGCACCACAAAGGATGCTAATGGAGTCACTTGAATGTACGACAGATTTCCAAAGAGCCAGAACTTTGAGGAGTTATGGTAGCACATTGTTTTGAAAAACATCAGGAGCAAAATTTAAGAAGACAGCTTTTCTCTCTGCTCCAGGAATGGAATCTATGGAATGGAATGGAATGATTAGCTGGAATTCACAAGAAAAATGAAGAGAACTAGAAATTGTAAATGAAGTTAATAAAACAAATACAATCTTGCTCTTTTTCCCTCCACTTCTTTTAAAAGACATGAAATTTTATAAAGTAACAATTACAATGATGTATTGATGGGTTTGCAACACAGATATTATCAATGAAGACACTAAAAAGGAGAGGAGGAAGAAATGGAGATTATATAGTAGTAAAGTTTCTGTGTCTCACTAGAATTAAGCTAGTGTAAATCTCAAGTAGATTCTGATGACTTAAGATGTGTACTGGGAACCCTAGAGAAGCCATTAAGAAAGTAACTCAAAATATAGAGTTGAAAAAGCATTAAAGGAATTAGAATGCTACACTAGAAAACAGCAACTAGAGGACAGCCAGAGTGGCTACACTACTGTCAGACAGAAGAGAGCTTAAAATAAAAAATGGTACTAGAGAGAAGGAGGGATATTTTGCAGTCATCAAAGAGTTAATCTGTTAGGCAAATGCAACAGTTATAAGCATATATGTACCACACAATAGAACCAAAAAAAAAAACTAAGTAAGCAAAAACTGACTGAATTGTAGGGAGAAATATACAGTGTAACAATAATAGTTGGAGACTTCAATATTCCCCTTACAACAGTACATAGAACAACTAGACAAGGGATCAAGAAGCATATAGACAAATTGAACTCTATAAACCAACGAGACCTAACAGACATCCATAGAACACCCCACACATCAGCAGCAGGAAACAGTATATTCTCAAGAGTACATGGAACATCCTCCTGGATAGACCATATGCTAGACTATAAAACAAACCTCAATACATTTGAAAGGGTTGAAATTACATAAGTATGTTTTCTGACCACAGTGGAATTAGGAGGGAAATGGAACTCAGTTCAATTCAGGGTTCCCATAAAAGAGGACTGCATGAGGAGTGGTGTGGGCCACAAAGAAAAAAAGCAATTCAGTCAAATGAGGGGATGGAAGCAGCTCTGGTGTAAGAGGTATAGCACATGTAGCAGGGTCTCCTCAACTGTGATCCTTGGGTGAGTTCCAGGAGTATTAACCTAAAATTGCATATGTTCATAGTACAGGTCCCCCTCCAGAGGTTTTTCAAACGGACCTATTACCCAAAAAAGGTTAAAAATCTTTGACGTGCTTCCACAAGACCCAACAGAAGCCCCTAGACTGGGAGGGAAACGGGAGACTAAGCTGGATAAGGACTCAGTCTCAGGGTGGGGAGCAGAGGGAGTCTGTGCTGGAGGCTGGGTGTAAATCACAGGATCGGGGGCAGCAGGGAAGGGAGAGTGAAACACAGGAAGATTTTTGAGTGAGAAAAATCTTCACACCACTAAATCCTATGACCACCGAACAAACATTCATACGCATCTTTGTTGTGAGCTTTGGAAAACACTGCTGTCTCCCGTGCCCAGGGACCGCCACTGACTGTCTTCAGTGGGCCATCAGGTCCAGTCAAGAAAGAGGCACTGCCTACAACCCAAGCTATTATCTACAACGTCCTTCTTTTATCTTGACATATAGAAGGTGAAGAAAGGTTTAAAATATTTACAAAATGTCAGTAGTAATATCTGAAGCACAGAAATGAGGACATGGAAATTATTTCCAGTCCTTTCATCTTTGAGCCAAATTTATTTTTTAAACATTCAAATATATAAAACTTGGAAGTCCGTTAACATCTTGGAGTCGTGAAATCTGTAGGACTGTGCAGGCCCTCCATGTAAACATGTGTCCAACAAATCACAGAGCCCAATTTTCCAACCCTTCGATCCAAGAAAAGGCTTACAGCAGCTTGGGGCCTGTAGCTCTCTGAAGGGTGCCGGGCTCTGGGGAGAGAAGCATTGTCAAGGCGTCTCCCAAAACTATGGCCCAAAATTTTGGCTCTTTCTTTATCAGGAGGGTTTCTCAATCAGTAGCTAACTAGGAAACAGAACCACTTGAATAGTGAAAACAGAGGGGCTTTAATGCAGGAAATGGTTTCACAGGTGACTGATGAGCTGAGGGGATAGTATGGTTGGTGATGTAATTTCAAGATTAGCAAAAGCAAGAAATTCCTGTTGCCTTGAGCTGGAGGGTCTGGGGAGGCAGTCACTAGGGTCACCTACAGAAGCCAGAAGCACGGTGGGCCTGTCTGATGGCAAATGGAGCCACGGGAAATGTTCAGAAACAGTGAGAAGGGGAGGCATAGCCCAGCCTATCCCTCCTTCCCCCGCCCTTAGTCTCCCCAGGGGAGGCAGTCACTGAATGATCCTGGCCAGAAGTCAGCACAGCTGGGAGCCTGGAAGCACTAAGGACGAGACTAGCTCTCATGACGAGGAAGGGGCCTGAGGTTGGACAGAGGGTTTTGGCAACACATGCAGCTTTAGGGCCCAGATGTAGTGACTCTGAGTTCAAATCATTCTCCCCTTTGTCAGGCCCCATGCTGCCAGGCTTCTGGTTTGGATGGAGGGGTTAGAACATCCGCTCACTCTGGCCATCCTGTCCTGGAACCGTCTCCTCTCGGCCTCAGGAAGCTCACATCAGACTATGAAGCTCTTCATTTCTGGTCACATGCATTCCCTAAAGAACAAACCTGCACCCCATCCCCCTTTTTATCTACTGAGCTTCTTAAAGCTTGGATGAGCTGAATGGAGACCTACAGGTCTGAGTCAGACGACTGGGCTGTGGTCGGGGAGTAGTGATGGTCGGGAGGCACCCATCGTCCCTCCCATGTCCCTGGAGGGACATGCTGAGCATCTATATAAGGCAGACTCTGAAGCACCCTCAAGGCTGTGGCTCTCCTGAAAAAGCAGATGGTCCCACCACTTGTGCCAGCCAAGCTCTTCGGAGGCTGCGCCCCGGTTATCCCTCGGAAGATGGCTGTCCTCCACCAGCCCTTTGTCATTTTGATTTGAGGTGTTGCTGCTCTTCCTTCCCTTAGTTCCTCCATTAAGATCTCCTTGTAAAAGATCTGCCTTCTCTACGTCTGCAAGACGATGATGCAAATGAAAGGACTGCACCAACTGCCGGATCCACACAAAGACAAGGCGTCCTTTTTACAGCCACTGGTGTTATTCTCTGAGCTGAATTCAAGGGAACGCACCGGACTCTGGTTCTCCGCACAGCCCTGGGAGTAAGGGGCGGGACTGGGCAACTGGAAAGCCCAGAGAGGAGGGAAGACGGGAGGGAGGAAAGCAGCTGAGGATGCGGAACCCCGCACCTGGGCTTCTCCTCCATCCCCTCTTCTTTGCGAGAATATTCGGTTCACGTTAAAGGTGTGAACCCCTTTGCACCCCCTTGGTGTGAATCTTCCAGATCCTTCCCTCTCCCTGACCACAGCCCAACCAGGCTGATGCCAAACTGTAGGGCTCCTCACGTCAGAGCCCGCCCAAGCCTCAAGGGGGCCAGGTCCCTTACATATGTCCAGTTTAAACTATATCCTATTGACAGCCTTGAGGGAGAAACAGCCCAAGGTAGCAGCTACAGGCCCTGTGATGGGCGCAAGGGAGGCAAGCTCAGGGTGTGAGGAGGAGTCGGGGCCAAGAGAGGATGGGGAGGCCCAGCCCCCCACTGGCCCAGTACCCCAACTCAGGCCCCCTGCTCCACTGCTTCTCCCACAGCCCCAGCTCCCATCCACACATTTAAGGATTTGACGGCGTCCATGTCTCAGAGATTGCAAGCTGACCTCCCTGGATGGACCGGAGATCATGCAGGAACTGCTCCTTGGAAGGAGGAAGTAAGTCAATTCCAAGAAGGCAAAGAACACAATCCCTGACCTGGAGATTCTAAGTGAGAGGCGGCAACACAGCAGTTGCCCCCACACCTGAGACCCCTCCACATAAGATGCAGAACCTTCTGCTGGTGATTCTAGATACAAGAAGAAACTCAGAGTAAGGGGCAGGTGACTGTGGGGTCGGACTGAGCACAGAGGACAGGGATTCCAAAGTGAGCCTTGTAAGGAGCCGAACTGTGTCCCCCTCAACACAAAGGCATATTGGAGTCCTCACCCCAAGTGCCTCTGAGTGGTACCCTAGGGAGACTGGGTCTTCACAGAGGCAAGACAGTTAAAATCAGGTCATTTCGTGGACCCTCATCCAGTATGGCAGGTGTCCTCATGAAAAGCGGAAATCTGGATTCAGAGACAGACATGCTCAGAGGGGAGATGATGTGAGGACACAGGGAGACCACATCAGGAGGGAGGATGGTCTAGGTCTTACGCCCATGAGGCTGGCCCTGTGTGAAGGACAGGTCCACCAGCCCTAGATCAGATTCTCTCATGCTCTGCAAATCTTTTGTGATTTTATTTGACATTAATGCCTTTCTCAGTCTGGAGTTTCTTTGGTATGTGCTTTGAGATGTAGACCAATTTTTTTTTCCTGAAAGGGTAAGTGTTCTGACATTCCTCCCTACAGATGTGAAATGCCCCGCTGACCACTCTTCTTGTCCGGCAATTCCTGGACCAGTCCCATGACTATTTTTATTGTACCTCTAGAAACCACTTTAAAGTTTGGCAAGGTATGTGCCCCATCATTTTTTTTTCCTGCATTTTCTTGGTCAGGCTTGCCTTTTATTGTCCCTGTCAAACTTTAAAACCACTTTATCAGGTTAGAAAAAATAAATCCTTTCTCTTTTAACTAGCATTGCATTAACTCTGACAATTAATCCAGGAAGAATAAACATCTTTACAATTGTCTGAGGGTCATTTACTTTCAAAGAACACTCATTAAAATTGCCTTAAGGGGTGGGAAGGGATAAATTGGGAATCTGAGATTTGCAAATATTAAATAGTATGTATAAAATAGATAAACAAGTTTCTTCTGTACAGCACAGGGAACTATATTCAGTATCTTATAAAAACCTACAATGAAAGAGAATATAAAAAGGAATATATGTATGTATATGGATGACAGAAACATGGTGCTGCACACCAGAAACTGACACGTTGTAACTGACTATACTTCAACTGAAAAAAAAATGCCTTAAGCAATAGTCTATCAAGAGTAAGTTTACAAATAGAAATAAAGAAATAAAAATTTATCTGGAACCCAGACAGCACTCATGCCAGACTCCATGGAAAGTGAAATGTCATTTGGGCTTCAGAAGAGGCTTCCGGACCCAGAGAGATTCCGTGAGTGGTCATCCATCGCATATGCCCTGCTGTTGAGGTGACTCCATTCCTATAAAATTCTGCTTCTACCACGCCCGCCAGGCATTCTGTACCAATGACCTCACTGAGCATGCACAGCCCATGAGGGTCTTCACTTCTCCGGGTTTCTCATTCCCCATCTTCTCTGCTCAGTTTTTGCTTCTGCTCACTCTTGGCTCATTCCTGGCCCTTGCAGTTTTATGGCTCAGAATTTAATAACACTTTTATATCCATGATACTTCTTCTTAAGGTGACCTTCTATTTATGGCCAGTGATAATACGAGTCTTCCATTTATGGCAATAAAGTTTCCTTTGAAATCAGCATATTTCAGTTTAAAACATGATGGATTAAAACAGAAATACTACATAAACCAAAGCAGGGGTTTACACAGTTTTTTTTTAAAAGAATTATGAAAGTAGATAATGAATGACTGTAGTTTGGAAATCACTGTCTAATCTAGTAGAAATCTAGGGAATGAGAATTAAGAAATTTCTAGAAGCTTTCCTGACTTTACTGCCAACAAGCTATGCAACTCCCCACAAATCATTTAAGCTTTTCTTCTACCTTCTTTTCCCTCACCATCCAGCCAAGGTGGGTTGATTATACTGCCTGGCCTACCTTCCTGCTGGAGAGGATTCAATGAGCTAGAAACGACCAGGAGCACTTTAGAGAGCCCAGAACACCAGGAGGGAACGGCGGGGTGGGAGGAGGGTGTTGGCATGGCAATGGAATGGCTCCTTATCCAGGAAGCTCAAAGGCTGCATGTAGCATCGGGCCTGTCCCCTCCCTGCCCTCCACAGGCAGAAAAATTATCCCCAGCAGAGTAGTTTTTTTTTAAATGAAAACAATGCAGAGCCATATAACGTCCTTTATAAATTAGTAAAGTGAAATCGAGAATTTGCATAATTATCTCTGGGAAATGACTGTGGAATAAAGTTAAGCTGAAAAGTTCCACTTGATCCTGCACTGGACTCGACGCAGCCTGTCTAACAGGTCAGCCGCGTGACCCCTGCTCTAAGGGGGGGTCTAAATCAGTAAAGAAGAGAAAGTACACATTTTACACTGTCCTGTAGGAAAAACACGGCATGACATGATGAAGGAACAGGTGAAGAGCTGGAGGAAGTTAGGAGAGGAAGACGATGTTTCTGGATGAGGAGAGTACCATTTCAGCTACATCATGAAGGCTGAGGAGCTTTTATTCTAAAGAGACCTGGGAAAAGTATTTTTGTGAGTGCTACTGAAGGCAAGTTCCTGTGCCCGATGCATAGTGAGGCCAAACAATCCCAAAATGTCAGGAGTTTGGAGCAGAGAAAGGTTTACTGCTGGGCCAAGCAAGGAGGATGAGTGGTTCACGCCCCCTAACTCCCCAACTCCTTGAAGGGTGTCAGCTGAGCGTCTTTAAAGGCCGGCTGAGGGAGGGGCAGCCCAGGGTCTGTGATCAGCCGTGCACAGTCCTCTGATGGGTTAATGGTGAGCAATCCTAGGCACCAGAAGGTCTGGGGGCCACATGCTAATAATGATCATCAAGTCGTTCATTTCTTCCATTTGGAGGTGGTTTTTTAGCATCTAAAAAACTCAGGAAATCTGCATGAGATACTATCATATGGGAACTTCAAAGAGAAGCCACAGCAGAGGACATGGGGGAGGGGTCTGCCCCAGGAAGACCCCAGAGGGTACTGCTGGGTTACATGAAGGGGAGCACTGAACACAAGGGTACAGAGAAAAGGAATCCCTGAGCATAAACAGCAGAGTTCAGCCTCTCAGTGGTACCGTGCACTGAAGCCAGAGAGGAAGTGGACCCCCACTGAAAAAGGCCTTGGACACAGGCTGCAAAGATACTGATCACCCAGCTTGAAGTGTTTGATTTGAATGGTATCATGATCCAATCATTTGCTACAGAAAGATGAATGGTACCAGAACATAGGATGAACGATGGAGTGAAGGTATAAATTAATCCAAGCGTCAATGAGACAGTTTCAGAAGTGAAGATGGTGATGACAGTGATTAGGATGATAACAATGGTGATGGTTGGCAGATGGGAGAAGGAAGGAGAAACTCGGTATCGTAGGGTTATTTACTTTTCAAAGTTAATCTTCACGACTTTTGGAGTAGGCCCTCTCCTACCTGTGTTTTGCATCAAAGGAAAAAGCAACTCTATCACAAAGAGGGTTAAACTTCTGCAAAAATCACGCCACCACTTGGTGGTAGGACTGAAAACTAGTTTCTACTGACTACAGCTTACCCCCATGTCTAATTTATCATCTCGCTTTCCAAAATTGAGCCAAAACATCATCGAAGGAGCCGTAGTTTTATGTTGTTTACCCCAGAGACAGTGTATCTGCATTCCCATTGCTGCCATATACATTATCAAAACCATAAGGCAAACTTCTCCACAAGGATATCCATCGTCCAAATCCCCCTCCTTTACTAAGGTGGTGATGCAATTTGCACAACAGCAATTGGTTCTACGCAAGTGCACCAGCAAGCACCCTGAACCCTCCCAGAGGGAGCCTGGCTTTGATTATTTGGGGACAAAAATAATCTCAGCTTGAAGAGAGATCCCAATCACAACTTTCTAAATAACAGACGCCAAAATATCCAATACTCGAAATAAATGGACTCAACCCCTTCTCCTCCTGCAAGGGGCGATGGATGAATGTCAGAGTGAGTTGTGGTGCCAAGAACGAGTTATGCTTCCCAGATGCACAGATTGACACACTAAGCAAGCTATTTATGAAACCTCTCTGGAAGAGTCAAGGAAAACAACAGCCTGCCCCCCACCCCGTGCCCCCACCATCACCACCGAAGTTAATTGGAGCAGTTCTGCTCGGAGTGACGGGGATGCCTGACTCCAGGGCTATGGGCAAGTTTGGTGCAATGGGATTTGCTGTTTTTTATCTGTGATTTCTCTCCCCAGAACTCCAAGTTTTTCCCTTTATTCCAATTCATCTTAAATAGGTGGCTATGTCATTGTTTCAAACTGGATGCAAGATCCCCTCTGACCTCCTCCTCTACCACCACCACCAATAGCCACAAGGAGCTGTTATTCTGTGCAAGACCTAAATCTGGGGTCATACCTCCCCTAGCCTACACACACACACACACACACACCACACCACACCAATGATAAGCATTTAGTAACTCATAGAGGTTGTGATATCACAAGAAAGAGAAGACTTACTCAAATAGTATTTTAATAGAGACTGACTGATTACCTAAGTAAGGAACCACTATCTCCCTTGCCCCTAGGCTGACTCATGATAACTTTTTTTCCTCCAATTGCTGCTCTTGAGTAAGGGAATGAGCGTGATGTGGTACGATTTGTCCTTGAAACTCATCCTCTGGGGGCAGGTCTGTCTGGTCTCAGGGTATCCCAGGATCATCCTAAGCCCCACAATGGGAAACCAAGCTATCAGGTGAATTCAAGATAGGAGGGTATCTCTTATCAAGTAAAGGGATTTCCAGGGGGGCTGCTGCCAACGCTGCCTTCTTTCCATGCCTACACTTAACTCCCTTGGGAAGGGAGGAGCTTCAAGCATCCTGTTTGGCCAGTTGCTTAGTTTTTATAGAAATTTTCTTGCCAAGGGCTTAAAGTCCATACCCAAAAACTCCCTGCGCAAACAAGAAGCATGTCTTACCATGACAACAGTGAAAATGCATATGAGAGAAAAGAGAAGGAATTTAGCATCTCATCTGGGGCTGTCTCGTTCAGCACTTCCTCACACCCACTCTCCCAAACAGCATCATCAAAACTGTGACTTACAAAAAAAAATTTTAAGTGTAAATTTCCTTTGAACCTAGTAAGAAAGTTAAGGATAGACAGAGTTCGATTCATTTGAGAAATGCTGCCTTCTAATAATCACTCTGTCCTGTCTTGGAGAATCACAATGTCTATTATACAGACACAAACTTCTCTGAGAAGTAACCCAGTAAATAAACGTGGTTAACACTGTCATTTCCTCCAGGAAGCCTTCCCTCCCCTAGCACCCCACGCTCCGCAGCCCTGCTATTTAACACACTGCGCATGTTAACCATACAGACAGCATCTATGAAATACTTTGGGAAACAAGGCTCTAATCATTTTGAACTAATGATCCAAAGTTCATCACTATTTAGAGAACTTCAATCTCAATCCTCATTCTGCATAAAAACAGCAGGCCCCTTTTAGCCACCAGGATGGTGAGACGTGCATAGGGTTAGCTCTGAAGAGCCTACAGAAGTGTTATCTTTAACTTCTAAACTTGTCAACTAATGATTACAACCCTATGCGAAGAGAATTCATTTTTATAGACAGACTCATGTAAAGATTGTGGAATCTAATATAGTCCACATACACGCACAACAAACCAAACTCAAGTTCAGACCAAGTTTCAGTCCAAGGTCCAGTTTCAGAAACACCTTCTCTCTTCTCCACTAACCTGTCATTTCCCCCTTCGTGGAGTGCTGAGGAAGCGGTTACTTGTCTCCATTAACCCACAAGATTCACATCTATAATATAAAATGTTAAAACTACAGAGATGTTTGCTAAATGTAGATAATTCTTTGCTATTGTGGAAGACTGGAAAGCATATTCCTTAAAGAATTCAATGTTTGGAGAATTTTCCAGCAGGAGTATTTCAAAAATTATTTCTGTGACATCCTCCAGCCCCAAAAGATGACCAATGCACTGCTCAAGAAAAGGGAGTAAGTGTGCTCTTATCTCCTGTAGGTAACCTCCAGAGTCTTCTAGCGCAAGGGAAGAGGCCTAACTGCACTAGGCTCATGGTTCCTGGAACCTAAAGTGTTCAGAAAAAAAGTTTGAAAACTCAAGGATGAAAACTTTTAGAAATATTGATGCTTCTGGCTATGACAAGTTAGCTTGTGTCTTCCACTGACAATTAGAACAGCTAAGTTTAAAAAAACATAGGCCATCTGCTTAAAGGAATCTAACAGCTAACGAGGTAGCCAGGAAATGAGGCAAGATCACAGAGAGAGGAGAGGAGACACTTGCTACTTTTTAAGCATCACCGGGCTCTAAAGCTTAAGAAGCTAGCTGGTTGAGGAAAAGGTCCTAGATCCTATATAATTCCTAAGATCCTATATAATTTTTCATACACAATGTCCATCCATAAGTCAAAAAGTATCGAGCATACAAGGACATAGGACCAAAGACCAAAAACCAAGAGCAAAAAAAGAGAACATGTGATACTGGAATGATTAGCTATCACTTCTACAATAACAATATATTCAGTAAAATATATGGAAGATGGAGAATTTCAGTAGAAAACTGAAACCTGTGAGAGAGAATCAAATGTGAAATCAAGAATTGAAAACGTCAGCACCCAAAGTTAATAATTCAATAAGTGGGCTTAACAAAAAGTTAAGCACAGTTGAGGAATGGACACAGCTGTGTTTCCGCACGGAAACACAAGAAAAACCAACAGAAAGTGCAGAGAGGAGTCTGAGAGACCCTTGGGTCATGGTGAAAAATGCACAGGTGGAGTTGATATCCCAGGAAGAAAGAGGAGAGAAAATGGAGCAGAAATATTATTTTGAAAGTTAATAAAAGAAAATGTTCCCAAACTGAAAAGAGGTATCAAGCCACAATTCAAGAAATACTCTCATATCCAAGTAGAATTATAACAAAGAAAGTCACACCCTGCTATATGTGGCCAAAACCAACAAGAGGAAAGAGGAAACCTGTCCTTCAAAGGCTCAATAAAACCTGCAAATGACTCTTTAAACAATATTTTATTTACTTATTATTGTATCAGTTATCTTATTTTGGCGGGAGGTGGGAAGGTAATTAGGTTTATTTTTAGAGGAGGTACTGAGGACTGAACCCAGGACCTCGTGCATGCTAAGCACATGCTCTATCACTGAGCTACACCCTTCCCCAACAAATAACTTTTCCACAGAAAAGACAGAAGTCAGAAGACAATGGACTCTTGTGGTACAGAGTCAGTGTACCAGTTATCAATCCCAAGGGAATGGAGCGCCCGGCACCAGTTGCCAAGAGAAGGTTCCAAACACTTCTGCCCACTGCATCTTGGTATCCAAGTCTCCAAGGAGAAACAATGCAGTCAAGTACTGGACTGAACAGCACTTTTCTTATGGAGAAAGGACACAGAGCAAGATCAGCTTCAGTAGTGGGCACTGACTCCCCATGGCCGGCAGGTCTCTCCCAACAGGTGACACAGGACAATTTGCCTACATGCCCACCTCTCCTGCCACAGTGGAAGGAACCCTGTCCCCTCCCGGGAGAGAACAGATATACAGTAGAATTGGCCAGGTGCCATACGACACACATGTTTTAAGCAGGGCTAAGAGAGCATTCACTGAGCATGAAACAGGGAAAAATATTCCCACATGAGGTGATAAGCCCAGCGCGGGCTGGGTGGGCTCCTGACCTCGGGGTTAGGAAGGGTTCCAAACTCAAGGCCCATTCTTATACAGCTCATTGGAGGAAGAAAGACTGCATTCACAAGACCACCTTTCCCAACAAATATCATCCTTTAAATCCCAAAAGAAAATCATTGTCAACCCAACTGTCTACCCTATGAAAATATTCTTTAACCAAAATACAAAGGTGAGATGAATGCTGAAATAATCTGTCATCAACAGAACTGTTTTAACAAAAAAAGGACGTTATTCAGAAAAATAGGGAAATAATCTCAGAGGAAAGACCTGAACGCAGGAAGGAATGAAGACCGATAAAAAGTATATGTGTGTAAGTAAACCTAAATGAATGTTTGCAGTAAAAACAATGCCTCATGGAGTTTAAAATATGTGTAAATTAAAATACATAAAAGTAACACAAAAAAGGGGAAGAACCTTGTAAAGAAAACAATAAGTACCAATTTCTTTATACACTTACACAAGTCAAGGAAGTATGCTTGTGTCACTAAAAGAAAACACTGAAGAGTAAAAAAATGCAAAATTAACAACTGACAAAGGAGAAAAATGGAATAATACAAAATGCTGATACACCACAGAAAGCAAGAAAATAAAAGAAAGAAAACAAATCCAAAATCAAAATGGGATGTTTAGATACACTTCTTTCAGTAACTGATAAAACAGACAAAAATAGTTAAAATGTAGAAAACCTGAACTTGACCTGACTGACACATATTAAATACTGAACTCAGCAACTGCAGGATACATATTTCAAGTTCACATGGAGCATTATAAAGTTAATCCATATACTATACATACTAACTTATAAAGTAAGTTTCAAAATTCTGAAAATCCAAAGCCATGCAGAATATGTTCTCTGAGTTCAGAGAAATTACACTAGAAATCAATATACAAGATCCAAAATCTCCTCAAATGTTTGGAAATTAAGCAACACTCTTATAACTAACTAAGGGGTCCAAAAAGAAACAGGAATGGAAATTACAAAATAAGTTTAATAGATAATTGTGAATATGGCATATCAAAACTTAGGCTACTACTAAAGCAGGACTCACAGGGAAATTATAGCTTTAGATACATGCACTAGAAGAGAAAAAGACTAAAAACCAGTGATGTAGGTGTCCATCTCAAGAGCATAGGGATACAAAGCATATTAAACCCAAGAAAGTAGAAAGAAAAACATTATGACTAGAAAGCAAACGTAAAATCAGCGAAGTCAAAAATTGTTCCCTTTAAAAGGCTGAAACAACAAAAAAAAAAGTAATGTAACAAATAAAGTGATCAAGAAGAGAGAAGATACAAATTTCCAATATTGGACCTCAAAAGGGAGGTATTACTACAGATCCTACAGATAATCAAGAAACTTAAAGTAAGAGTATATTTTTTGAACAACTTTATGCAAATAATTTGAAATTTCAGACAAAATACATTCCTAAAAAATGCAATTTATAAACTGGCACAATCTAAATAATCCTGTATCTATTGAAGAAACTGAATCCATAATTTAAAACCTCTCCACAAGGAAAACCCCCATCTGCACTGTCAAGGTCCACTGAATCTGTAAGGGAGAAACCACAAGTTTAAGCAAAACTTCTAGGGAGCAGAAAAAAGAAAAGGGAACACTTCCCAACTGATTTTATGAGGCCAATATAATCTTATTACCAAAACTTGGCAAGGAAATTACAAGTAAGGAAATTATAGGCCAAGAACTCTCATGAGCAAAACTGCAAAAGTTCTAAACAAAGGATAGCAAGTCAAATTCAGCAATACAAAAATAATACGTCCCAGTGAAGCTGGGCTCATTCCAGTAACACAGAGCTGCTTTAACATTTTCAAAATTCAATCAACAGAATTTTCAGAATCATTTGATCACCCAAAGAGATACAAAAACAGCAGGTAATAAGCCTCAATGTGATAAAATGTAGTAAACTAGGAGTAGAGGTAATTTTCGTAGTCTGCCGAAGGTATCTACAGAAGGATCTACACTGAACATAACACTTCGTAACAAAATATTTAAAGCTTTTCCCCTTGTATATGGAACAAAACAGTGATGTCCACACTCACCATTTCGAGTCAACATTATACTAAAGGTCCTAGTCAGTAAAATAAAACAAGACAAAAGAAATAAATTATCAAGAATGAGTGGAAAGAAATCTTGTCAGTGTTCACAGACTGCAGGATCATGTGTATAGAAAACCCAAAGAATCCGTCGCTGTGTCATTAGAATCAGTGAGTGAACTTAGCAAAGTCACTAGATACAAACTCAATATACAAAGCTACACTGTATTTCTATTCATTTGCAATAAAAATGAGAAAATTAAATTTGAAAAATGTTAACCCGATAGCACCAAAAATAAAGCAAACATCTGGGAATTAATCAAATAAAAGCTGTAAAAAGCTAAACTATTAATTTAGAAAATTATAAGACATTGAGAGAAATTACAGGCAGTCTATATAGTAAAACAGCTACCCCATGATTTAAAGGCTCAATATTGTTCATTAAATATGTATATTCTCTCCAGACGAAGCTAGAGATTCAACAGTCTCTTCTTTGTGTGGAAATGAAGAAGGCGGTTCTAAGGGTAAAGGCCATGACGGTCTTGAAGAACAGGGCTGGAGGAGTCACACTCCCAGAGGTCATGTGTGTTATGGCACTGGCCCAAGGACAGACAATACAACGTAATGAAAGAAATATACACCTCACTCACAGACAAAGCCTCTTGATTTATGACAAAAGTATCATGTCACTTCACAGCAGTGGAGAAAGGCTGATCTTTTCACAAAACAAGTATCGGGGTCAACGGGATATCAGTATGGGGGAAAAACAAGTCATTAATCTCTTTCATATCATGCACAAAAATATGTCCAAGGCAGAGATAGGTCCAAATAGGAACAGCATAACAATAACTGTTAGAAATTTAAACCAGAAATAAAAAACCACTAATTCAAAGGGAAAACAATGATAAAGTGGATTACATTAAGGATTTCTGTTTATGGCTAGATACTGTAAGAGACTAAAAAGGCACCCAGAGAGTAGGAGAAGGTATTTGTATGCATTTATTCCATAAAAGATTTGTATCCAGAACATGTACTTTTAAAAAGCCTTCAAATCAATAAGAAAAACAAACTCCAAAAATGGGCAAAAGATTTAAACAGGTATTTAACAAAGCAGGGTACTTAAATGGCCAATAAACATCTGAAAAGGCCCACAATTCACTCATCATCAGAGAAAATCAAAGTGCATCACAGAGAGGAATCACAACACACCATCAGAGCAGTGAAATTCAAGAGACTGACACTGCGAAGCCAACAGAAGTCTCCTATGCTGCTGATGCAAGTAGAAGTTCACGCAAGCACTGAGGAAAACTGTTTTGCATTATCTTCTGAAGTTGGATACATGCAAATCCTCTTACCCAGCAATTCTGCTCCTGGGATACAGGTGCTTATGTGCAAAAGAAGAATAAAATATATTAAAAAGTTCATAGTAGCACCATTAGTCAGTGTCAAAACCTGAGAGGAAAATGTCCCCCTATAGTAAGCGATATAAATAAACCATGAATTATGGTCTATTCATACAGTAGACAAACAGCACTGAAAAATGAAAGAAACACAACCATGTGGAGCAAAGTGGGTGACACCTATAAATGTCATGTAGGTAAAAGTAGTAGACATTAAATCCATGCATAAATATATGGTTCCAGCCATATAAACTTCAAAAATAGGCAAAAAACTAATCAATAGTGACAGAAGTCAGGGTAATGGTTTGCTGTCTTTTGAGCAGGAAATGGTAAGAGGGATGGAAAACGAAGCCAAAGAGAGGAAAGCAGGGTCAACAGGTGGAGAAAGGCTGGGTCCTGATGATCCAGTAGGAGCCCTTTCTTCAAGCGCATCTGAATGAACTTCCCTCAGCCCCTCACCTTGTCATTTCCAGGAGTCTCTAGTGTCAAATGAATTTTCTGACATTTGCATCCAAGTCCTGACCTTTGCTTGGAAGCTACTTCCTGTTGACAAATGAATCCTGATAAGATGATTTCTCTCCATTTATAAAGGAGAGAATAGAGTGAACTACAAGTCATTCGTACGTGGCGGTTTTAAAAGTCCAGCTGTATAAAGTCTCTTTGTTTCCCAGGCCTGAATTTCCACATCTCTGAAAGCAGGAGTTTGGATAAGGATGAATCTCATGTGTGATGTGGACTGGATTCTGTATGACTGTGGCGAGTTAATTTTTTCTCCATCAATGCCTCCAAACCTGCTCCATTGTATCTCCCCTCCTTTGCCTTGAATAGCAAATTTAGGCACAACCAACAGTTTCTCCCAGTCTCTTTCAGGTACTACAGAAAAGTCTCATTTTTTAGTAAACAGTTCAATCCAAACTATTTTATCAAGATGTCTACCATGCAGCGACATCAAAGCATCTCTCCTTGTGTAACGTACTGAATTGTGTTCCCCCAAAAAGAGGTACATTGAAGTCCTAACCCTCAAAATCTCAGAATGTGACATCATCTGGGAATAGGGTCACTGTAGATGTGATCAGTTAAGATGACGTCACACTGGAGTAGGGTGGGCCCTTAATCCGATGTGCCTGGCATCCTTATAAGATGATGCTGTTAAGACATGGGGAGAGAAGGCCATGTGAAAACAGAGGCAGAGATTGAAGGGAAGCACCTACAAGCCACGGATGCTGGCAACACCAGAAACCAAGAGAACGGCAGGGAACAGATCCTCCCCAGGGCCTTTGAGAGAGCACCGCCCTGCTGACATCTTGACTTCAGACTTCGGACCTCCAGAACTGTAAAATGATACATTTTTGTTATTTTAAGCAACCCATTTCGTGGCACCTGTTAAGGCCGTCAGAGGAAACCAAAGCACCTTCCCGCTGCTTGGGCCCAGTCGGAGGGGAACAGACATTTAGAAACGACAGTGGTAACCTCTGATGCCCGAGCTTTTGCCGTTGAGTCTTCACAGTCCACTGCGTGTGTGTCTGTTTACTCCCGCCTCCTGCTCAGAGAGCCAGGCCCCTGGATGCCCCACCAGGAACAGCAGGGCAAAGAGCCCGGAGACCTCGACCAGAATCACGGAGTAACTGGCAGACCTTGGTGGGGGTCGGGGAGCGAGGAGGGGGTGCTGGAGGTCAGGGAAGGGGGAGGGGGTGGGGGGTGGTCACACACTACCTTCGTTCTCCTGGCAGTTCTCTGGCTACTGAATGAGAAGGTAAGTCCCAAAGCACAGCCAGCATCAGAGAGTCATAAAAAGAGACAAGAGGGCGACTGTCCCGCCTCCATGGCATGACACGAAATCAAAAGCTCTTCTTCCAATCCCCACCCTTTCATCCAGGGCTTGACATGTCACCACTGGCCACTCCTCTAGGTTAAAAAGCTACAGGCCCTGGATATAACAGGGGGAAAGCAGGTCATCAGATGATCCAAGTGAGAGACTGCCTGGTCAGTGCCTCATTTCTCAGTGGGTGGGACGCCTACCCCAGAAGACAGAGGAGAAGGGACAGCTGTGAGTGGTGGGCAGCACTGGGGGTGAGAAGAATGATTTGCAAAAGGAATGTAGAGAATCAAAATCCTGGCAGGGGTCTAGCAGCAGATGAAGCTGGAGAACTTGACTTCTAGGTGAAAGAAAGGCGCACTGAGGCCTGTTTTTCTGGAATTTGCCAAATATGCTCAGGGTGGGAGGGAAAGGGGCTTCAGTTTAACTCAAAACACATTTCTCAAGCTCCTATTAAGCCCAGGATGCTATCCTGAGGTTTAGCTACTCAAGGACGATATTAATGGATGAGCAGAGAGAGCCCCTGCCCCTGAGATGACCCTCTCCAGCTAGTCAGGAGCATAAGTCACGTTTCTAACTCAGGATAGGAGGCACAGTGAGAGGCACTACCACAGAGGGACAGACAAGAGCTGCTTAGAATGAGTGCTCACCACGTACCAGGCGTGAGCCCAAGCAGTGTATGTCTCTTCATTTCTTTGCTGCTTACTGCAGTTGTGACCCTCATTTTACAACTGAGACCAGAGAAGTCATGTTACCTGGCCAAAGAGCACAGCCAGCAGGTGGCCCAGCAGAGATCTGAGCATCTGTAGCCTGTCTCCTGAGCCGATGTGCTAAACCTTGAGCAAATGCTTGCAGAGTATTGCTTCTGGCTGGCAGGGGTGGGAGATGGGACAGTTCCAATGGCAGAGAACATCCTTTGAGAGGCACTTTGAGGAAAAGGTAGGTAACACAGGCACCCCCTCCCCACAAACCACGCATGAGGGAGGGACCCCTCTCTACGGCTGGGATCCTACGTAGTCATGTGGCATTGGAACACAGAGTTTGCCTTAAGGGAAATCATGGATGAATGATCAGTTTCCAAAGTTCCTTCTATCTCCAGGATGATGCATCTGGACAAGGACCTCCAGTAGAGCACAGGGAACTATAAGCAATTTCTTGTAACAACATATAATGGAAAAGAACATATATACGTGTATGTATATGAATAACTGAATTGCCCTGCTATACAGCTGAAACTAACATTGTAAATCAACTATACTTCAATAAAAAATAAAATTAAAAAAATAAAGACCATGCATCTGTGAAGCCTGGAATGCAAAAGCCATCGGGCCATAGGGAGTCTGTGGTTCCCTCTTCCAAGAGGCAGACAGTTGAGAGGTTAACAGGCACACTGCGGATTCTGGGCTGGTGAAGTCTGCTGTATGGATGAGTTTGAAAAACAAGTCATCCAAGCTGTCAAACTGACACTGACTTCAAGTACCACCGTCAGTGTCAGAAAATGCCTCTTTCTATCCACTCCGGCCATTTGTTCAATGTTTTCCTTTCCAGGTAAGTGTCCTATCGATAAATTTTTTATCTTCCAGGATCCTGTTGGGCTTGTTACAGAAACAAACACAACGCCTGATCTTAAAAGCAAGGGTCTGACTTGGTGACCAAATGCATCAGTTGGTACCATCTGAAGATAAACAGCTTACCAGGAAGAAACAGGACACCAGAGGGTGTGAGTCCCCTCCAGCGCCATTTAGTCTAAGACCAGCTCTGGTTTGGGGAGGGGCAGGGAACCGTGAGTTCCTAATTCTCCTCCTGGGTAGAGGGCCCAGCACCACCGCGGGGGTGACATTCGCTCTCGTTCTTTATTTAGTAAAACGAAAACTCCACGAACATTCTGGCACGAGGAGGCATGAGCTGGCTCCTTCGAATGAGACCTCTGCTATTTAGGGACTCCGCAAAACAGAAAAATGTGTATTACCAAATAACTATTTAGAGAAAATATTGAAAAAAAAGATCTAGAGAGAACTGTTTGTTTTAATATGGTCTGTTTACAATGCATTATTACTGGACTGCAGAGTGTGCGCTAAGGAAAGAAAAATGCATTTGCATTTTTTCAGGGTCAAAATAGCCATGTTCAGACAGCACACAGCCATCTCTCTTACAGTTATTTTTCTTCTCTCTCTTTTTCTGGCATTTGATAGATTCTCGAAGTTCGTCTGACTTTGACCTTTGGCTAAACTGCCGTGATTGCTATGAAAATATATTCTCCCTCTAACCAGGCCTCTTTCTCATAAGGAGTCAGTTTCTCTAAGCTAGTGGTTCTCAAACTTTAATCTGCACCAAAACTCCCAGAGGGTTTGTGAAAAGGACACACGGGGTCCCAGCGCTAGGTTTTCGGCTTTAGTAGGACTGGGGTGGGGAGCCCAGGATTCTTCTTCCCTACAAGTTCCCAGATGATGCTGATGGGTCCAGGACCACACTTGGAGACCTGCCATTCTACGCACAGGGCAGGAAGCATGTAGCCATGGATACGCTGAGATGGTTTGGACAGAAGACAGTAAGAGGGCCATCTGAGGATCCTGGGGCTTGGATAGACACTGACTGATCTGAACTGACCAGTGTGCCGTGCCTCTGGGGCCAGTGGGATTGGTGAGGAGAAGCGACGTGACCCTACTCAGTTCCATGAAACGGGCTCTAAGCTTTTGCTTCACTGTTGGGAGAGAAAGCTCTTTCTTTGCCTCCCAGATATCAAGCTCCAAGACTGTGCTAACAGGATCGGAGACAACTCTCTTGCTCTCTTGTGCCCGTGAAAGGAAAACCTGGGGGGAAACGAACCACTAAAGCAAAGGAAAATGGACCAAGTTAGAGACAAAGAGACTCTGGTTCTCCTGGCAACATTAGCACCTCTGCATTGGCCTCTTCAATTACGTGAGTCAATGAACCAGCTTTACTGCTCAAGTAGTCTGGGTTGGGTTATCTGTCATTTGCAAGAGAAGAATCCTGGCTCAGTCACCTGCTCTGAACACAGGGTCATAGCACAGGGTCCTTCTGCTTCCTTAGTTCTCCTGTCACTCATTGCCGAGGGAGGACCCCAGAGCACTTGCCCAGAATCCATCGTGAATAACTCACACTCCCCAGTCTACCATCTGCTTACCTTCTTTTTTCAGCAATTAACCCAGCTTGGGAACTTCCACCACACATGCTCACGCTGTCCAATTCTGAACTTCACTTTAATGGCTCTAGGGATAGACACAATTGTATATGTATCTGCTTCATGCCCAGGGATCCTCACACTCCAAAGAACACCACCACGCAAACACCAAAACAAGAACACTGCACATCACCCTATTCCAATCAAGCGGAAGGGTTCTGACCACTATACTTTGAATTCTTGATTCAATTGACTTGGTCAAAAGCACTAGAAGAGTTAGCTTTTGAGTATCCCTGAGGTTTCTATAACAGCAAGGTTTCGCGATTGATCCAGAGACTCCAGGACATCTTGCACATTTTAGGGTTGGGATGATTGTCCTAGTGAGCATGCCACATGAGGAGTTGTCCATGCAGGGGCTATGCTGCGTCCTGGAGAGACTCAATACAGGTGGAATTTGATTGACTTACATTTAATCATGACTACCAAGGCATGTCCTTAGTGACCACAAAATACATGGAATTCCAAATCCAAAGTAGCACAAAAAATATTGCCCTTATCTTAAGGACAAATGCAAGTTAATAAGAAAGGTAACAACAAAATAGTCACTAAACCATTGGAAAGTGAATAAAAGCCACTATTGTTATTTCTTTAACAAAGTGCCAGGGTACATAGGACCAAATCAACACATTCTTCAAATATTCTAAAGAGGCTGCCACTGTTGACCCTGCCATTCTCTGCTGGAACTGTCTTCACAGACAGTCTCCCACCACTCGCATTTGTGGCAGACACAGACAGTGGTCTACCCCTTCCACATTCCATCCCTGCCATCAGAACCTTTGTTTTGTTTTGGAAACCGGTGTGCTCCTAGCCGGGCACGGATCGTGATGGTCTATGCCAATCATGACAAGCCTGCTTTCCCAGGGCTCTTGCTGGTGGATGGCAGTGCCAGTGAGTTCTGACTCATGACATTGGAGCAATTATTGGTTTTACTGATAAGTGAGGAAGATCCTGGCATGCTCCTTGCTCTCGACCTTTCTTCTGGCCTGGCACATAGAAATAGGGCCTGAAGTCACACCAGCCACCTGGTGACCCTGGAGTCATGAGTGAAAGACTAAAAGAACCACAGCAGTGCCACCCCTGGCATCATGGAACCACTGAAACCCAGGCCAGCAGCCTCGGGCTTCTTCATACATCAGAAACATCAGTTCACTGGTTTCAGCCACCATACTGGCTTTTCATATGACTTGAAGCTAAACACAACATTGTTCAAGTGATATAACATCCTAGTCTCATTTTTAAAAATTAATCCAGCAGATCCAGCAAACATATTCCCCAAATTTTAATCCAAATTTCTTTAAGCTGTTGCCCAAACATATTCTCTATCCTCAAAGTACGCTGAGATCCTATAAAAGGAATATATTGTCAGCCTTGAGGATAATTTCACAAGACAACTTGAGAGATATTTTAAACTATGGTAATTTTATGACAATAAGTGGCAGTGTTAAATGAAACAACCCTCATTTGGCTGTAATATTTGGACAAAAAAAGACTCACTGACTTTGGGTCCATCTTATTTCTAAGTAAAACCAAATGCTGATTAAAGCCATAGTAGAAAGATCTATGAGTATATTCAAGTATAATCACTAATTAGTTTATCAGTTTTAGTTCAGTTGTCAAGAAAAATATTTTAATTAGCTTAAAACCATATGTGAGGGTTGCTGGGCTGAATCTGGACTCTCGTTTATTTTCATTCTATCTCACAGCAAGTGTTGAAAATAATTTTTGGGTGAATTTCCAAAATATAACCTGTGTTTTAAATTTTCAGCAGGGAATTCTGAAATTCCATCAGATGAATCTAGTTTAATGTTTTCTTTCATTTGTCCTACAGTTTTGTCCTAACCTGGTGGTTCTTTATTTTTATTAGTGCAGAAATAGAATTGTTTAGTCATAGATGGTTTGGAAAATACAAAATAAGGAAAAATCAAGGCTATCTCAGCTCCACATTTCCCATCAGAGCTACCACCAAGAAATCATTTTTCAAATACCAAAACATAATAGAAAATTTAGAGTTCTAATGACAAAGAACACCCTTAAATAAATTCCAGAAGAGGTAGAATCATATGTCAACCTTAAAGTAATCAAAAAAAATATCAGCATATTCATCTGATCTCAAGTAGGGGAAGACTAGGCACAAAATTAAAGGAAGAAGCTTTGCTGGAAATTAATAAATATGACATCATTACAAAAACTATTTACACTTCATGTTATCACAAATTACAAAAAATAAAAGTAACAAACTAGGAAAATAATCTGTAACAGATAGATAGGAAAAAACAGGGTATTGTATTATAATCAAAAGAAAGAACTCGGCAAGGCTGTAAGTATGAATTTTAGCTGAGAAGAAATAAAAGTTACAAACATTTGTTTAACAAATGCCACATATTGGGACAAGCCATGAATGTGGAGCTCCACCACTTGTAGGTGACAAAAATAATTAAGGTATAGGAAGCATATTTAAATTGTACAGGAAGCAAAATAAAAAATAAAATGAATTTTCTTTAAAAAAGGTGGGGTAACAATATAGCTCAAGTGGTAGATCTCATGCTTAGCACACACAGGGTCCTGGGTTCAATCCTCAGCACCTCCAAACAAACAAGTAACAAATAAGTAAAATAAATAAGTAAACCTATTTACTCCCCCCCCAAATTGTTTTTAAATAAATGAATTAAATTGTACAGGAAGAGCTAAGAAAAATATTATAATCAGCTATGATCAAGTGTGAGAAAAAAATGAAAGGAAAACAGGATGAAGTGAAAACATTATCACTATTGTGAACAAGAGTCAAAAGTTATCATCTAAAGAAATAATGAAATATATAAAGTTATAGTTCCAAAAATAAGCACTAGAAAAACAGCAAAGAAGTAAATTCAAATTATCAGAAGGAACACATACGAACACATGTGAAAAATTTTATAAGACAAGAAAACTTCCCCCTCTCTTTCTCTGTTATGGAAACTCATCACTGTTCCTCTCCCATTTTACACCTCTTTGTCTATCAATCAACTAGAACATATCAAGTATAATATAATGGCCTACTGTCCCTTCACTTCATAACCGTAATGTCCACCATCAGGCACAGATCAGCCATCGATCTGATGTATTAGTACACGCCTGAATCAGACCTTTCAGTTAATGCGAGAAATTGTTTTGGCTACCTAGCCTGTCAGCTAGGTACATGGAGAAACCTGTGAAAGATCTCCTTCATAGCCCACATATAGTGTTCATTTGCAAAAAATTTAATTGTAAGCATTGTGGTCCTCTTTCTAGAAAACTGAAGAGGAAAGTTAAAAATTAAATGAAATCAGTTGGGTAAATACAAATCTTTAAAATCTGCTCCAATCACGTTGGCTACATCTGTGTGTATATGAACGTGTGTATGGACGTTTGCTCCTTCAGAACTTATGTTCAATGTAGCCTTAAATGATATACATTCTGTAGTTAAAATACAATAGAGATTTGGGAGAGTTATCCAGATTTGTACTAAAAATTAGTTTTTGAAGGAAACAATATTTTGACTTCAGTTCTCCAATTGAGCAGGAGAAAAAAGCAATAAAAATAAAGCTACAATAATTAAAAACAAGTATCACATAAATAAATGTAAGGAAAAAGTCCACATCAATAAAAAGACAGATTTGAGCAAAGAGTAAATCTCAATCATATTCTCCCCTATATACAAAGGTCAGACCTAAAACAAAGTGATTAAGAATGGTTGAAAATAAAAGGTGGGTAAATGCTATCAAGCAATTACACAAAATAATTCTTAAATCAAGTAAGCTTGAATTCAGGGCAAAAGCTATTAAAGAAGACAAATAAGACCACATTGTATTTATAAAATATAACTCCACAATAAGCTCTTCCCATAATTAACAACTATGCATCAAATAAGAGAGCATCAGAATCCTAAGGCAGAATTTACTGAGAATAAAAGGAAAAACACATTGGGAAAAGGAGATTTTAATTTACCTCCTTCAGTTCAGGACGTATTAGGTGGACAAAAAATTACTAAGTATATGGATAATATAACTATAGCAATAAAAAGCTAAGATACATCTAATTTCTATATATCCAATTCCATACCCTGGAAACAGAAACTGGATATTTGGAAGTTCTCACAAAAACTGACCAGAGAAGAGCCCACATCGAAATGAAAGCTGAGTATCTCAAGCCCCTTCACAGAACGGCCGCGGATTCGCATAGAAGTCACACACCTCCTCCCATACTCTTTAAATCATCTCTATGTTACTTACAATACCTAATATAATGTAAATGCTATGCAAACAGTTGCCAGCTTCAGGCAAAAGCAAATTTTGCTCTCTGGAACTTTCTGGAATTTTCTTTTTCTGAATATTTTCAATTCCTATGTTGTTAAATCTGCAAATGCAAAACCCAGGAAATGGAGGGCCTACTGTATTACCAAACCCGCCTGTGTTTTGTCTGGGGGTTTCCAGAGTCTCCTCTCAGAGCCTGAGAAGAGGACTTAGATGCTTGTAGTTTATTTGGGAGAAAAATGAGACAAATGTGAGGAAGAGGGGAAGTGCAATGGGGCAGAAAGAAAACCCCCAGAATAGTGTTATTTTGGAGGGAGTTACTGGACTTCAGTTTTGCTGGGGACCCTCTGAATGCACCTCAGAATTCTCCTATTGAGGGAGAAGGAAGATGGAGGATTTATTGACTTACTCTTGTCCCCTATAAGCAGAAGGCAGTTCCAGAGAACATTCTCTCTGGCATTTCCCACTGTCCTTGGTGCTCTAAGGCACTAGAGAAATACCTTAGAGAAGACAAAAGTCATCAGAGGCACCAGAGATGAAAACTTGACAACATGGACAACCATCCCAAGGCAAACTCGGAGGAAGGCTGGGGGAATGTGGGCACACTGGGGGGTCCTATGGTGGCCCCCAATGATTCCAGCCCTTGAATAACTCCCTCCCCTTTGAGAGGGTGGAACCAGAGGCCACTTCTAACCAACAGTACATGGCAAAGGGGTGGGATGCCACCTCCATGTTTAGGTGTGATCAGGTTCCACCATATGGAAGAGGGGAAGAAATTTTGCAGATATCAGGTTCCACCATATGGAAGAGGGGAAGAAATTTTGCAGATGTGGGATTTAACAAAATAGTAGATTCTTAGGTGAGCCTGACTTAATAAGGTGAAAAACTCTCAAAAGAGTGACGGGGCCAGAAAAGACATGTGCATCACAATGGCAGTGCAAACTGGCAGCACTATTTATAATAAGCAGGACATGGAAACAACCGAAACGTCTGTCGACAGATGACTGGATAAAGAAGTTGTGGTATATTTATACAATAGAATACCACTCAGCCATAAAAAAAGAATGAAATAACACCACTTGCAGCAACATGGATGGACCTAGAGATCGTCATTCTAAGTGAAGTCAGCCAGAAAGAGAAAGAAAAATATATGATACCACCCACATGTGAAACCTAAAAAGAAAAAAAAAGAGGACACTAATGAACTCATCTGCAAAACAGAGCTCTCAATGCCCTGGCTGTTTACTGTGCCTGGTTTCGCAGAATGACCAAGGTGGACAGAGAGGCTGCCTGGGGTCCTCATCTACTTCTAAAACCCACAGGTTTGCCTTCTTCCCCCAAGACCAGCCCCTTTTCTACTTCTGAGGCTTCTTTTGGCAATGTCAGTAAGACCCTGCCAGTCCCAGCCGTTTCTAAGGAGCCCTTCACAACCATCAGATAAATCACTGTTATGAATTGTGTTTGTATCCCCCCAAACTCACGTTGAGGTGCCAATCCTCAGCATGATGGCATCTGGAGATGGAAATTGGGGAGGTAACTAGAGTTAGGTGAAGTCATGAGGGTGGGCCCCTCATGATGAGATTAGTACCCTTTAACCAGAGCTTCCTCTCTCCACCCCCAACCCCTGCACCTCCACAAAGAGGAGGTCATGTAACTCTACCATGCGATGACAGCACCTTCAAGTCAAGAGACGAGAACTCAGAATGAAACTGACCTTACCAGCACATGATCTTGGACTTCCCAGCCTCCAGAAGGGTGAGAAATGCATTTCTGTTGTTTAAGCCAGCCAGTCTATGGTACTGTGTTATGTCGGCCCCTGAATGGAGAAATACAATCCTTTCCCCCAATTTGGCCACCTAGCTGTCACAGGGGCCAAGTCATTTTAAATCATAGTCAACTCTGGAGATGGATGGTGGTGATAATTGCACAATAATGTGAATTAAGTTAATACCACTGAACTGTACTTTTAACAATAGTTAAAATGGTAAATGTTAAGTATTTTCTTTACCACAATTAAAAAAGAAAAGCCAACTCACTTTCTCATTTTAAGCTCAATTACCCTACTCCCTTCCCCACTTGCCCAAAAGACAGAAATGTCTACAGCCAATCCATGGAATAGGATACTATAGGCAGGATGCTCATCACATAGTTATTTAATGTTCAAAAATAGAACCTTGAAAAAAATGTGTAGGCACAGGGGTTGCAGGGTAAATAAACGGTCACACTGTAAGTTAAGAACCCCCAGGAATCCTGGAGGCTATTTTAAAACATTGTACTAAGAAGCTGGAAGAATTTGCGATGGAGATCGAAAATACTAGACTCTCGGAAAACAAAATGCCCAGCTTGCTAGCTATCAAAGGCAGAGAAGTTAGACTAGCAGGCTTCAGAGACGTAAGGAGACAGAGCACAGGGAATGGCAGAAACTGGATGCGCAGACAGGGCGTAAGATGAAGAGCCTTGGGAAACGTGTCTCCTGGAGCCTTACAGCACCAGTGTGATACTAGCTTGCTAGGGTCCACCTGAAATCAACTTCTAGCCTTTGACTAGATGTCTTGGTCTTTCAGGTGAATTACTGCATCAGTTCCTATTTTTACTGTGCGTGTCTTCCTGCATTTCACAGCATTCACATGGCTCCTCTGGGACAGGATGCCAGACGGCTCCTGGTGAACATTTCTGTTCAGCAGTGAATCCTGTTTCAGTCCTTCAGCGAGGTCGAATGGAGAAGCATGGGATTCAGAGATGGAAGCTGGACAAATGCTTGGCCTTTGGTCCCTGGCAGGCTGGGGCCCATGTGTAATTTGCACTGGGGAAAATCATAGTACAAGTAAACACTGGCACTGTTATACCTGGCAGGGCACCCAGCTTCCCCCAAACTCAGCATCCTCAGCTGTGAAAAGTGGCTAATACTGGGTATTGTGGCAGGGAGGAGGTGGGGGGGTCAACTGGAAACAGCTTTGTAAAAATGTACTTTGTTTAAAATGCAGAAAGAAACATTTTGGAATGCAAGTCCTTTAACTTAGCACCAATTAAAATTGGTGCCAAAGGCCACCAAGTTTGTAGTACCAGAAGACGGAGAAAAGTGGAGCTACCAGAACAAGGCTTTGAAAATCTAACACACCAAGCCATTTTATCTTGTTACGTGGATGATGGTCGGCTAGAACACATTTGCGAGACGTTTACCCTGAACTTAACGAAGAATTTAAACATTTGGCCAGTTCCCTGGAAGGTTCTTTTCTTGCCTTCTTTATAGTTATTCTGTGTCTTGTCATCATAAAATTCAGTAGTTTGTTTACAAAAAGCTGTCCTGTGGAACTCGACTTTTAACTGCTGTGGTTACTTGTTACATTTGTATTACCCCTTAATATTTATTTACCTGTTTCAGGATAGAAAAATTACACTGAATCATTCAATGAGTTACAATTAATTCAGCCAGTATTGAGAAAAAGAACTGATCAGATCCTCTGGAGATTGTAGGGGTTGAGGATCTACTTCTACAAAATTTATAAAAATTGAAATTCTATTTTAATTATAATGGAAGTATTTTTAAACAAAATTTAGAATCTTGATATTTTCATCAATACATGGTGTAAATACTATTTATCTTAAAGTCAGTAAATTATCCATAATATATTTAATGAAAATTTCATGAGTGAAGTCCATCTAGGGTACTTTTCATCAGCATGAGACTTTACTGTTTAGAAAGCACATAAAGAAAATGTCATATATAAGCTAAATTTTGACCCAATACTTAAGGAAGGCAAGAGGTCTAAGAACAGGCTGAGAAAGGAATTAGCAAATTGTGGGCAAAGAATGGAAGAGATGGGTGAAGAAAACCACCTAAGCTAGTCTGGTGTCCAGGTGACATTAGACCCTTGTTATAAAGTCTAGTATTTGGAGATGGACAAGATGATCTTTCCACTCCCTTGATGAGAACCTCGCTACCAGTTCTAATCAGGTCTTACACCAGCTTCCAGAAGTTTTTCGCAAGCAGGCGTAAATGGCAGTGCAAACTGGAGCTGGGGACAGGCAGCTGCAGGTGCCTCCACCAGCCCCTTGTAGGACATGCTCCCTCACAGGGGGATGGAGGGATGTCCATGGGTCCTGTGGGCAGTCAAGGCAGCCGGAACCCCTGGGAAGAGGAGAGGGGAGGCTCAGCACTGACTTCAAGGTTGGTTGGTTTCTTCAATCTTTTTCATGCAAGGTTGGTAGAATGTGACACTATTTCCCATTAATCACGTAGCTTAAACACCACTCATTTCATCAATCTAAAATTACCTCTGACTATTCTTATATTAATGAGACAAACCTAGTATTGCTTCTGACTAGAATACTGCACAGACTGATTAACTACACCTCGGGGGTTGAATCCAAATAACTTGCTCTTACACATGACAAGAGTCAAGCTCGTTTTTTGGTATGATAATTCTGATAATAAAGCCATTGTTTTAGACTGACTGGAGGGATAAGGAGCCACAATAATAATTAAAAAGCTAACATTTATTAAACACTACCCATGTGCTAAGTATTATGCTACAGGTCAGCTTTGTCTCATTTAATAACTGCAACGACTCTGTAAACTGTGTAAGATTATGCCCATTTTACAAATGAGAAACCTGAGTCTTACAGGGATTAAGTTACTCAAAGTCACTTAATTAACTAGTATTAGAGCCACAATTCAAATCTAGGCTTGCTTAACACCAGAACACAAACTATTCAGGAAAGGAAAGGCATTTCAAATGTTAAACTGAGTAATGTGAATTTAGGCCCTTGACCAAACTGTCTACAGAAGAAACAAATTTTTTCATCCCAAGTAAAGAAATGCACAGAAATCTGCTCCAGCATTTCAGGAACGAAAAGTTGAGAACAATTAAAAGAGTGATTCAAAAATACAAACTTCCAGAGTTAAAAGTTCCCTCAATCTACAGGAAACTGAGGAAATGGAAACACGAACAATGGAGGAGAAACTGGCGAAGCTTCATGACCAACCAGATAAACGCATGTGTTTTCAGCCTGCTGCGCTTCCAGCTGCATCTGGCAATACAATGCTGATGACAGCCTAGTGTTCTGGGTAAACACTCCTCTCCCCTGTCCACTGAGGATGGAGGTGAAGCCTGGTTCTTGGTTCTATGGCCCCAAGACAAACACCAGGAATCAGACAAACCAATAAATGCCGAGTAAATGACTGCATTTATTTAATTAAACGCTAAGTAGCATTTAGTGCAGTGAGATGGTGAGGGAATTTACTGTCTACACTGCAGTGTATTAAGTGCCCTGACAGATGCAAGCACCCAGCATGTGGAAGGGCACAGGAGAGGCACTTAGCAGTCTGAGACAGGGCAAGCAGCTGGGGAGAGATGACCCTGGAGTGATCCTTGAAGAAGATGCAGGAATTACACAGGGGGAGAGGGAGGGGGAGCCAGGTAGAGGAAACTCCACCTGTGAATGAAACAGACTACAGGATCTGGGAGGAGACAGTGGCCAACACACAGACTGGCCCAGATGATGACATGCCTAAGTTCAAATGTAAGGAATCTGTGTAAGCTTCGGGGGTGAGGGAGGGTGGTTTGGGGGTCTGGTCCACGAGAGACCCTACACTCACAGACTCAGCACTTCTGCAAGCCAAGATCTCGCAGAAGCAACAAGTTCTGCCCTGTGGTTTGAGGGAAACTGGGTGTTGACGACTGACCCCCACTGAGAACCTCTCTCGAGGGTCTTGGAGGAATTGAGGGTATCAGGAAAGGGGGGAGCTTTCGAGTTGTCTGCTGCATTGATACCTGGACCAAATACTTGTGCTTCTCCAGGGGTATTTAGTTTACAACCTCCTACATAAAACAGGAATCTTTCAGAGTTGGGTGCTCCTGCCAGGAGAGACCATGGCACTTTTTAATGCACTGAAGTGTTTCTACACGTGGATCATAATCCACGGAGGTCAGGGGTCGTTTCTCTGCATCCCGCCCACCCACACACCTGGCTCCCAGCCCCGTGTAGCCTGCGGTCCGGCACAGACACGCTGTCAAGGATGACTGCCATGCCGTCTGATGGAAGCTCCGAGCTGCCAGTCAGTAAATCTATTTGCATTAAAATCTAAGATTTCTTTTTTGTTTTCCGTCCTCTGACCGCTGCCCACAGGAACAGATGCTGCTCTTCTGAGCCTGGCAAGTTATTGGAGTGATTTCATTCCATCTTCCATTGCCAGCTCGTTGTGTTTAGGGTTTGAAGGCCCTGCACTGTTTCCTTTTCTTCTTTGATTTAAACAATGTGCCACAAACCCTATAGAAATCAGATCGTGAGCCTTCCAAGACAATCTTTGCAGGAGCAAAGATGCTTCTCCAAAGAACATGGTTTGCTCTGCTGGGTGCAACTTGGCTCCCAGGGTCTAACTGGCAGTGACGGGGGCTCACAAGAGCCAGGAGGGAGAGGACATCGCTCTGCATCAGACTGGAAGTCCAGACCCCAGCACTGGGACGTCAGGTGTTGTTGGCAGTAGAACCTCTGTTTGCAGATGGAACAAATATCCCTCACTTGGTGTCTCTCACTTTAATCTCTGCCATTTTTCTGGAAACATGCAGCTCCCTCAGTCCATCCTTTGCATTCCCGCTTTTGATAAAGATGTAGGCAGTGTATTTTTCTACCAAAATAATAAATAAACAAACTATGCTTGCACAATGATGATTGGCCACTGACACCTCACCTGGATGGGTGACTTTAGGGAGTGGCAGGGACCATGGTGAATTGGAGAGGGCATTTCCTGTCTGAAGGGGCCACTGCTCCCCTCACTCTAGCCAATCCTGGCTTCACGGGACTGACAGGTAGACACAATCTGAACAAATCTTTCTATTGCTTTTTGAGACAAGTTAAAAAATCCAGGTTTTTTTGGAAAAATACTGGTTTTTAAATGTTGTTAAGTGTTTAAATAAGGACGGCTATGGCGTGGATTTCACCTGGTGGTCCCCCAGTATTTTAGATATGATCTAGGTCCACTTCACCATTTTGCAGGTGAGAAAACTGAGGTCTTAGGAGGTGAGCTGACCACTCAGAGTCCTAGAGTGAACATGAAGCAAAGGCACGACCAGGACCCTGGTCAGGTCCTGCGTCTCAGTCCCATCTTTCTCCAGCTCCTGCTGTCAAACAGCTTTTTCACACATGGCTTGCTTCTCACTGTATTAGAGCCTAAGAATATTCTGACTGTGAATTCTAACACGTATGTTTGGGAAGGGCAGGGGTGGCAGGGTTGAATGCAATTTAATAGACACTACTGTCCATGAACACCATGGAATATTACACAACCGCTGGAAAAAAAAATAGACTAATTCAGTCAACTCGGAGGGAGTTCCGTAAGGCATAAACAAGAGGAAATTCAGGATGGAGAGAAAAGTGTGTAACAGTATCCCAGTTTAAATCTCCAACCCCCCAACATATGCGCATGTATGTTTATTTGTACATGTGTAATCTGCTTGAAATCCATGCGCACAGAGGAAAGTACAAAACACACACATTAACTAAGTTACAGGCTACCTTGTTGTGGGCAACTCCTGGGGGGAAGGGGTAACCACGCCAAAAAGTAAAACATGGCTTCTTTTTCCAGAAACAGAGGAAGAAAGGGGACAGGGGCTTCAAAAGTAAAGTAAGACAAGTTGCAAAGCATAAAACTTAGCCTGCTCTTGCTGTGCATCTGAGTGGGCTGCACACTCTGACTCCGCTCTACTTTGAATTTTCATGTAACAAACAACATCACTCTGCGTCGTGTCACAGACTCAGTGAGGCGGTCACACAGATAAAGGGCCTAGCTGGTAGGATTCTGCTACATACATGTCATTTTTCCACTCATGCTCTACTGTGTCCGTGAGCTGCAGAATATGCTAGTTGCTTAAAAAAGAAAACAGTTAATTTAACACTTGTTTAGCTCACTCTGTAGGATTACATGGCAAGTTCCATCCACGATATATTTTCATGTCAAGGCACATCAGTCCAGAACCCACTTACCCAGTTTAGATTCCGTCTTATACACATACCAGCCCCTCCCCTGCCCAGAGTCCCCTCCCCCACCTCCCAGGTAGCTTGCAGCCTGACTGTCCTTTATCTTCACTCCTTCCTCCATCCTTCCCAAAGCCGCAGTGCAGAAACTTTACTCGGTCCCATCATTCACTGTGTCCTTTTCTTTCTACTTCTCAGTCTCCACTCTTTCTTACGAACGAGTCAGAATCCTCATGTCACTGAAACAGCCCTGACTTCCCCAAACTCGTGGGAAGAATTGAGGTCTCCTTTTATTTACTCAGCTCAACGTCCATGCTCTAGCTCTCCATCTGTTCGACTCCATCTTCGCTGGGAGTGAGCCTCCCCCAGTATTGCCTGTGCTCCCCAGGGATGCCCAGCTCACTCTGGATGGGAGTCCTGGCTCTCCTTGATTGCTCACCAGGAAGCAGGAATCCCAGGGGCCTCGTTGCTGTGTCTGCAACCTGGAGCATGGAGTTACGCCCAGAGAGCCCCCCGACGACAACAGGACAGCGCATGCTGGTGCTGCAGCGCCCACAGGGTCTCTCCAGATGTTTGCTCCTCCCTCTACTCACACTCAGCCAAAGGCCCCCACGGTAAAGGGTCTGCCCCCCAAGGCATCTTGGTCTGCTCACTCTCAGAGAGCCATGTCTCATTCAGATGGGAGAAAACAGCATGGATGTAAAATGAAGCCCTGCCTGCCTGGCCCTCTATCCACGATTCTGATCACCAGCCCCGGGGTGTACGCCAAGCAGCTCCTTCCCCACAGCAAGCAGTTCTTCAGCACCAGATGGGTGTCTTAGTTCAACTCAATGCCGATACTCTCTACCTGGAGATCACATCGGATCCCACAGACAGAGGGCTCAGTCCCACGAGACCACCCCCACGTCCGATGCCAACCGCCAGTCCAGGGGGTCACTTGTGCTTCTGATCGGCTGGCTTAAATCAGAGGTTCCCGTGAGCCTTCCCTTGGGTTCAATTAACTTGCTGCTGTAGCTCACAGAACTCAGGAACTGGTTTACTCCCCAGACGACCGGTTTATTATGGGAGGACAGAAATCAGGAACAGCCCGATGGAAGACAGCAGGGTATGGGGAAAGGGCTCAGAGTCTCACGTCCTCTGAGAGCCTCATTCTCCCCAAAGCACCACCCTGCAAGTTCTCCAGTCCCCCATGGAGGCTTCGTTACATGGCATGAATAATTAAATCACTGGCCACCCGTGACTGATTCAACCTCCAGCCCCTCTCCCAGAGGTCAGGGGTGGGACTGAAGCTTCCAACCCTCTAATCACGTGGTTGGCTCCTCTGGCCACCAGCCCTCATCTTCAGACATCCAAAAGTTACCCCATTCACATAACAAAAGACACCTGTGTAGCTCCATCACTTTGGAAATTCCGAGGATTTAGGACCTCCATGCGAGGGACAGGGACAAAAACCAAAATATCTATTTCTTGTTATAAATCACCGTATCACAACTTCTTTGTCTGCCTTTAACATAAAATAGAATGATACCACGTGTTACATGAAAACACAGAGCATGGCCGGTACTCCACAGAGGACACACGGTACTAATCAGACGTGCAGGAAGGACTCAGCGTCATACGTTGTAATTGCTGTTGTTTTGCTGCATTGGGACGATGAGAGAGGAGAGATTCTGCAGCACTAATGGACCAGCAGTACCTTTTGCTGCTAAGCCTTCTACTTAGATCCCCTCTGCCTTCCCATTAGCTGCCTTACAGGGGATCAGGTGTTTTCCCCAACATTTGGTCTCGTCTGGGCCCAGTTCAGTCTGCCAGAGAGCATTATGCCCACAAGACTCAGTGGGGTCAGTGTCCAATCCCTGTACTCCCAGGTACAATCCTCAGTCCCTGAGCAGATCGACAGCCAGCTCAGTTGGATGGGAGGATGGAGAGCCAGGAGGACAAACAGGAGACCCACTCCCCTCCCCAGGAGTGTCCTGCCCCCATTTCCACTCAGCAAAAAACACCCCATCACCCACCTCCACTCAAAACTCTCAAGTGTAAGAAAAAGTCCTCCAGAAGTTGATTTTTAGATTTTTAGAAATTTGAGCAAGAAGGCCATGTTCGGGGGAAGTTTTTATATAATCTGTAGAGACCTAATAAGGTGAGGGAGGGCAGATTGAGGGAAGATGACACTCAGGATATGAAAAGTCTCAACTTTAATGTGGCAGCATCTTATATGCCCCAGGACGTAATATAAATGCCACCCTATGACGTTCCACGCTCAGACACTTGGCCTGGTGAGCAATTCACACACTTGGACCTTTGACTTCAAATATTGTGACCCTGCTGTTCACGAAAGGCCCTGACATCATCTTAAGTTATGTTGGAATAGAAAAACAAAGAGATTAAAACTAGGCAGTATAGGAGTCCCCAGAGTTATTAATATGCCTAAAGAAGAACATTATATAACAAAAATAAAGTAAGACCATAAATAAGGAATATTTCTGCAGTACCGGGCACAGCTGAGCCGGAAGAGTCGCAAGGAACACAACACCCCAGGCCTGTGAAGATTTGTTCTTCAGGGATTTCTAATCTACGTTTTATGGCCCCTCTACTCTTTTGTGTACCCTTTGAACCGCACCTGAGGGTCCAAAGTTCTCAGAGTTTCAGGAGTGCTTCATGAACAACCAGAAAACCCCCTGAGAAGCAACCTGTGTGATAACCGATCGATAAAACTGGGAAAAGGAAGAACGCACACAAGATTCAAATTTCAAGACGCCATATCCACCCCACCCCCACCCCCCGGCTACCCAAGAAGAGGGAGGAAAGTGAAAGGCGAATGGAATTCTCAGTTGTGCCACTTGGGCCAAAGCATCCATTCTATAAACTGTTAACCTCAGAAGATAAGAGAGTTATGAGCAATAAAGAAGGCTGGGGAAACCCCGAGGAAAGCATTTGCTAGGTATCTCAGGGAATCGTAAAATTAGCCCATGTGCAGGACCTAAAGGGGCAATTTAGACATGACCAAGGCTCATGATGTTTGCTGAGAGTGGAAAGTGGCCTCCCTGAATGTGGCCAGGAGAATTCTCGGCCAGCACAAAGGATGCCCAGGGAAGTCCCTGGGGTGGGCGGACACTTGAACTTGGGGGACATAGGTAGATTTGTTGTGCCTTACGGCATCAGCCACACCTTCACAATAGCATTTTTAGATTTCCCCATCCCAGTCAGCACAGGTTGGCCAACTTTATCCTTATAGGGAGGCAGATGGTAAATATTTTAGGCTTTCTGGGCCAAGGGACCACACACCCTCTCTGTTGCAGCTGCTCAACTCTGCAGCTGGAGGGTGAAGGCAGCCCCAGACAAGTCGTGGATCTGACCAGTGGGCTGGAGTTTGTGGACCCATCGACTATAGACAGGACCTTAGCTTGGCATTGAAGACTCCCCACTCTCAGGCCCCCACCTGCTTTCACAGTCTTAGAAACCAGCATTCCTTTCGACACAGAGTCACCAAGTCCCTGTTTGTTGCAGACAAGGTGCCCAGCAGTGGGGATGGCCAGGGAACATGCCAAAATCCCTGAATTTAGAGGCTTCCATTTCTTTCTGGATCAAAAATTAAAAGTTACTCTATGATCCAGCAATCCCACTCCTGGGTGTATACCCGAAAAGATGAAAACTCTAACTTGAAAAGATACATGCACCTAAATGTTCACAGCAGCACTACTCACAACAGCCAAGTCATGGAAGCAACTTAAATGCCCAACAAGATTATGCCAACTGGATAAAGAAGTTGTGATGTATATATAATGGAATATTACTCAGCCATAAAAAAGAATGAAATGCCATTTGCAGCAATACTGATGGACCTAGAGATTATCATACTAAGTGAAGTAAGTCAGACAAATATTATATGATATGACTTACATGTGGAATCTAAAAAAATGATACAAGTGAATTTATTTATAAAACTGAAAGGGACTCACAGACATAGAAAATGAACTATGGTTACCAAAGGGGAAAAGAGGGAAGGCATAAATTAGGAGTTTGGGATTAGCAGATACAAACTAATGTATATTAAATAAATAAACAACAAGGACCTATGTTCAACAGCTTGTAACAACCTGGTGGAAAGATTCTGAGGAATATATGTGTATATATAACTGAATCACTTTGCTGCACATCTGAAACTGACAACATTGTAAATCAACTAGACTTCAATGAAAAAGATTCAGAACACCTTGTATGATACCATAAGAGCGATACATATCACTATGTGTTCATTTACACTCACAGAATGTGCGACACCAGGGGAGCAAACCCTGATGTGAACAAGGGACCCTGTGTGATGATGTGTAAGGGCAGATTCATCAGCTGTAGCCAACGTACCACCGTAGTGGGGGTGCTGTTTCACGAGTGGGGCAGGGAGGTTGGGGGAAATCGCTGCTCTCTGCTTAGTTTTCCTGCGCACCTAAAACATCTTTAAAAATAAAGTCTATTAAGAAATTAAGGATACCAGTTGTTCATGCATCTCCATGATTGCAACTGCTGTGAAGAAGACATGCACTGGGTTACCTCTTCCTGTCTGTCCACCTGTTCAAAGCACCATCTCCACTGCTGTGTATTCAGTTCTTACCCCTTCTTCAAATCTCAGCACAAGTCCCATTTCCTACCCCAAGTTCTTCCTCTTTTGTTCCCAAATCCGGCTCAGGCACCTGCATTAAATGCTGCAGACAGCAATAAACAAGACAGACCAGCTCCCTGTCCTCATGGGGCTTCCTGTCCAGGCTGAAGAATTCTCTCTCCACCTGCCTTACCTCCTCCTGTATCACTAGGTACTGGCACACAGCATCAACCAACATCTATTTGATGCCAACGTCCTCTCTTCCCAAATAAATTGTAAAGGACAGTCTCTCCTACATCTGTACCTATTCCTCAGTGCCAGAAAGAGAAAGCAAAATGTCAGAGAACAGTGATCAGGAGCTTTGATTAATCAAAAGCAATAATCCCAGACCCATGTTAAAAAATTAAAGTAGATGACAAAAATCGGTATAGTCAAAACAGATGGAGGGCGAGTGAATTTTAAAAGTGGGTAAAGGGAGATACAGGTATCCAGACCAGGGGCTGGCAAACTTTTCCTGTAAAGGGTTGGATAGTAAACAGTTGAGACAGTAGAGGCCACATGTGGATCTCTTCTTTTTCGCAACCCTTTAAAAATGTAAAAAACCATTCTTAGACCAGCAAGGGCAGGACAGGGAGCAGCATTTTTTCGGCCCCTGGGATGGGAAGTCACAGACAGTCAATATATCGGAAAGCTGTTGGTTATTCCCATCTGTTTAATCTAGGAAGGCTCCTGGGAGGAGGCGGTGGTATTTTGAGATCTGGAGTGAGAGCCGAGAGCTGGCCTGACCGCGAGGTAACAGGGGAACGGGATGACTTCATGGAAAGGAGCCGGACGCAGAGTCAGCCGACCTGAACCAGAGCCCTGGCTCTACTGCTATCTGTGTGGCTTTGGCCAAGTCGCCCCTGTGCCTCCAGCAACTTCTGTGAGTTATCGCCATGAAAAATGAGCAGAAAAGTGACCTATTGTGAGAATAAGATGAGATCATATCAGGGCACTTTGGAAACTGACAAGCATCCCAGTAAGACCCCTGATAAAATTAGTAAAAGCCAAAAATGTAAGCTAAACTTGAAGATTCCAAATTTGAAATGTCACTTTACTTCGCCAGCGGGAGAGGAGGCGAAATGTGAGAGTCAAATATGATTATTGTGCGACTTTGGCCAAAAGAGCTGTTTTATAAGCTGCAAGCCTTCAGAAGATAATAGAGCTGTGAGCAGGAGAGACAGCTGGGGATCCCTGAAGAAGCTACACAGAGCCCATCGGTATGACGCCGCGTGTGTACAGAAAAGCTCTAAACCCACAGACGGTCTCCCACAAAAGTCTCTGCCTTCGTGCGCCATGTGACTGGTGCTCTCCCTGGCTGTCCTCTGCCTCCTCTAAAGCCCCAAGGCAGAGGCGCTGTCAGAGGCGTGGTCCCCAGGGACCACCTGCTCATCTTTGGATGAGGAAGATGGACAAGGAATAAAAATAGAACCTGGACACAGCACAGTGTCTAGTTTACAACTTTTGGCATCTAACTTAGCAGAGTCTGATACAGCCCCTCTCCCCTTTCCAGAAAAATACTGTTAAAAAAAAATACTGAAGCCCCACATTCCCTCAAAACTTACTAGTAAGAAGAGTAGAAGAGTCCGTCAACAGAATTTGGTAAAACTACCAAGACAGCTGATGGAGCGGATGGAGAAAGACAGCTGGGGGCCTACCCACGTGTGTCTGCTGCGTGATACAGACAGCCTTCGGCCCATGGGACAGCAGGGCAGCCCTCCCAGCTTTATTCCACTCAGTGTTATGGGTTGAATTGCTGTTTCCCCAAAAGGACATGCCGACGTCCTAACCCCCAGGACCTTGGAATGTGACCTGACTTGGAAATAGAGCCTTTAGAGAGGTCACCAAGGTAAAGTCGGTCGTTAGGATGGGCCCTAGTTCACTGTGACTGGTGTCTCTATACAAGGGGGGAGTTTGGACACAGAGGCAGACTTACAGAAGGAAGAGGAGGTGAAGAGACGTGAGGAGGTCATGGGAAGTTGGAGGGATGCAGTGATGAGCCACAGAAGACGGGCAAATCAACGAAAAGCTAGGACAGAGGCCCCGCCTGGACTCTCCCCTGCAGCCCTGTGGAGGAACCGAGCCTGCTGATGCCTGCACTTCAGACTTCTGGCCTCCAGAGCCGTGAGACAATTCATTTCTGTTGCTTGAGCCCCCAGTTCACGGTACTTTGTATGGCAGCCCTGGGGAACTAAAACACGCAGGTACTGAAGGCTGCTACAGTGGGCATGATCCACTGGGCCACGAACACCTACCTTTTTGAGCCAGAGTCCTCCTGTCCCAGCTCCGCTCATGAACAGCAAGAGAACTATTGAACACATACCAACCTCGGCCAACTGGACTGCTTGCAACTGTCTGGGTCTTTTTGGTGGATATCAGCAAGTTCCAACCACTGAAGCTGTGAGGACCTGAGGTCTGCCCCCAACCAACCTCACTTCCCGACTACATTACAGTGAAAGCAGAAGTCTCAAAGCAAATTCTAGCACACGAGAAAATACGTACCTAAGGAGCAGAAACAAAAAGATACAGGACTGGGTGAAGACCCAGCTCTCTGCCCTCAGACACTTCATCAGGACAGTGAAGATCAATAAAGGAAACCTCAGCCAAAACTGGGGGTCAGAAAGCCTGCAGAGGGAGCACTCAGACTCTTGTCATCGGTTACCCTAAACAGGAAGGGGGTGCCTTTCTTGCCTCCCTAACAAGCAGGTTCCTCCGAGCCACTATCCTAGCAGGATGAAGGGATGTTTTCCTGCCCAGCAAGTGGGAAGCATGGAAGTTCAGTGAATGAGGAGCTGTCACCACCCTGAACTCTTACTTTCCTCCTAGAGACTTCTTTTGGACAGCACCTCACCCTCTCCTCCATAAAACCAGGCGCCTTTCCTTGGCTGGGTGCTGGTACACCGTAGCTTGCATTTCCTGAATTGCAATAACTCTGCTTATTCCCCAATAAACTCATTTTGCTGGTAAGGTAACTAGCAGTTTTTTTGTTTTTGTTTTTGTTTTACTGTTTTATTTATTTTTTTTTAAACATTTTTTTATTGAGTAACTGGCAGTTTTAAAGTTGACAGTACTTAGCATTAAATTTTCACTCAGAGCAAATTCTACGATTCTGGCAGCAGAATTCAGCCAACGAGCTCGTCTGACCAGGTAACAGAATCATCCATCAAGTGATGGACTCAGATCTGAACCACATCCTTGTCCAAAGGGGCCACTGCAGAGTTGACTTAAGAAGTACAAAACCTGATCTGAAAAATAAGCCCATCAAAGCAATTGAGGAAGTTGCTAACGCATGACCTCCTACAAAGAAGCTCTCCCAGACAGTTTTATTATCAAGTCAGTTCAAACTTTCAAGGAACAGATAATCCCCATGCAATATAAACTGTTCCTGAATAGTAAAAATAAAATAAAATAGAATAAAATAATAAAAATTAAAATGTCTACAAGTAAGAATCATCTTGACACCAAAGCTTCACAAAGAACATGAAAAACATGAAAAATAACTATAAAACAAACTAATTATGAACATTCATGTTCATTTAATAGCAGCCTTAAATGAAAGTGTATATTAAAAGATCATCCATTGTAATCAACCAGGGTTCTTGAGGAATGCTATAGAATTTTAATATTGGGAAACCAATTAACAGAGAACCTCACTAACAGATGTGCAATCAAATCAGTAGACACTAAAACGGCACTTGTGAAAATACAACATGTACTCAGAATAAAAACCTGAAGAGAAGTAGAAACAAAACCATCTTCTTAACATGGCAAAGATCATTTGATAATGTAAGTCATACATTAAGAGTCAAATGCTGGACACATTCCTATTAGAAATAAAGGCAAAAATGCTTACTATTATCATTATGACTTAACATTTGTATGAAAATCTGGCCAATTAAAATAAGCTTTTTCTTAAACATTTTTTATTGAGTTATAGTCATTTTATAATGTTGTGTCAAATTCCAGTGTAGAGCTAAATTAAGCTTTAAAAAAGTAGCTATCATCACTGCAAAGAAGCAAAATTATTATTAGGTGATTATTATGATTACAGACCTAGAAAATCCAATGAATAACTATATAACCCTTTGAATGTGAAAGCATAATGAAGTGCTCAGATAAATCATATGGGTACAAAAATCTGTAGATTTCCCCTACACCAGACACACGTGCTTAGAAAACTTAATGGAAAAGGTTACAGCCACAATAGCAAAAAATGCAAGACATTTTGGAAAAGCCTCACAAGAAATGTACAGATTCTATTTGCAGAAAAGTACAAAATATTAATGAGACCTACATAAACAGTGGTTAGCAGCACTTCCTACAGACAACTGCAGCTGTCCAAGAAGTTGAAAAGGAGGAGTGTCCAAGAGAAGGAGCCTTGCCTGTTTCAGGTCTCAGTTAGACCCTGAAGGGATAAAACTGGGCCTGCATGGTACAAGTACATATTAGTCTGCTGTCACTAATTCTGCTGCATTAACAAATAATGCTGAAGTCTCAGAGGCTCCAAAGGTGTGTTACCCATTCACATAACACGTCTTGACAGTTGGCTGGGATACTCCATGGTGACCCCATTCAGGGACTCCGGGTGAAAAAGTAGCCCCTATCTGCCCATGCCCTTCAGACAGCAGTGGAAAGAACAAGGTCAGGTTAAGTGGTGACCCTTAAAGCCGAGTCCTTGGATAGGGCATCTGTCACTTCTGAGCACATTCATTGGCCAAAGCAAGTCACGTGGCATCACCTGACTTCTTTGAGGTAGGAAAGAAGAATCCTCTTGCAGGGAGGGGTACATATAGTTTTAAATGGCTTTTCAGTGAATACATTTTCAGTGTTCCATGGAGTTATAAGGAGGAAGTCTGAGCAGACATATACTAAAGAATTAAATAAAGGAAGAAGCAAAAATACAGGAAAATAAGAAAACTCATGTAACAATGACAACCAGGATTGAACTAGTGTTGGAATAGGGTCTAAATTTCCCCTAACAGAACACCAATCAAACCAGAGTTAGTAAAGTTAAGCAATGCTTTGTTTTGTAACATACTTGTCCTTTGCAAGATCATAGAGAACACAACTAAAGAAATGTTTGGGGACACTTCACTGATTTCACTGGTGAAATAGAGCAAAACAGCTGGAAACCCAAGAAGAAGCTGACAAAATTGCAGATACAGGGGGAGTCATTAATATATGCCTTCAGACTTTGTCAGTTCAAGTAGACCAGATACATATACACACACCGAGGAAAAGAAGAAACTATGTTACATTCAAGTATTTGATTTAATAGTTACACACACTTCGGAAATATTCAGAAAATATATATTCTTTTCAAATGGCATAGAACTTTAACAAAAATTGATCATACATTAGGCCACAAAGAAAACCCTGCTAGTTTTCAAAAAGTAGAAATAACACAGACCGCATTCTCACATTCTCTAACCACAGTGTAATAAACCCAGAAATTCATAACAAGAATTTTTTTTTAAAAAAAACACTAGAAATGTTAGGCTCTCTTAAATAACTCGAGACAAAGAAAAAACCAAAACTAAAAGTACAGACTATTTTTCAAATGATGACAATAAGAACACAGCATGTAAAATGTCGGGGCTGTGGCCAAAGATATACTAAGGAAAATTAATAGGATTATTATGAAACAAGATCGACTGAGAGAATGTGAACTAAGCATCCAATTCATTAACCTGAAAGAGACCAAGAAAATCAAGTAGAAGAAACAAACATAAAAATTTTTAAATGTATTTAGAAAACTAAAAAGCATTTAAATTGATAAAGAAACTTGTTTCTTTAAAAAACAAAATAGACTAGAACCAGTTCTAGACAAGGCTAATGCACAAAGAGAAACTCATCAAAGCCCCCCAACTAAACAGGCACAGATGACTTCTAGATCAGAAATAAGGAGCAGAGGTTTAAAAAGAACAAAAGCACAAATATGAAGCATCAGGAGTATAAAAAGCAATGTAAGCACAGTTATGAAAAAGATATAAGAAACCTTATTAATTGAGTGCATGCTACTAAATTTGAAAAGTCAGAATTTCTCAAAAAATTTTCCATATTAAAAATTTCCCAGTAAGACGCTGAAAACTTAGACCAGTACAGATAAGAGTTGTGTGTGTGTAACAACTATCCTCCAAGTAACACCAGGTACAAATAGGTTTTATGGGTGAAGGTTTTCAAACTTTCAAGGATCAAGTATTCTACACAGGCTACACTTTGCCAAAATAGTAAATAATAAAACATGGTATGCCTCAAATTTTTCTTAGTGGAGTTGGCACAGCCAGGACACCACATCTGAAGAGTTAAAGAAATCACAGATGTGGACACACCCACAGAGTCCTGGGCAGCAGAGAGCAGCACAGCAATGGGACGGTGTCCTAAACACAGAGGGCTTAGTTTAAAAACAGGATGAGGTCTGTAAAATAACAACAATACATACCATATGACCATAATATACACTGTCAACGGACATTTAAAATGTTAAACACAAAGAGTTGTGTATGTGGGGAGGGGAGGGGCAGGAATGACAATATGGGGATAAATGGGAATGAATAAACAAACAGATAAATAAATACATAGTGGTGTCTGGCACAGACCAAGGACCAAAATGTGTTATAAAAATAGAGTCTGAGTAACTCAACCCTTTACACTGGAGATTTTTGTTTTTTAAGGAGAAAAGAAAATGAAAAACTGAGCAAAGTATACACTAAATCTCTCTTATGAACAAAGATGCAGAATTTTAAACATTGACAAATCTAATACACAAAAGCAAAGTCAAGTTTAAATAGAAATTAAAGTAGGGCTAAATGCTAAAAAATCACTTTATCAAGAAAAACAGAGAAACCACAGTATGTCATTGATAGGTGCCAATGAAGATTAAATAACTTTTCAATATTTAATCCTGATTAAAACTCTTGGAAAAACGAATGTATTTCCTTAAAATGATAAAACTCGCCAGCCTCTGACCAACATCTATGGAATGGTTAAACACCAGAAGCACTTTTGTTAAAGTCAGACAACATTGCTAATGCATTTAGTATCAAATCAGTGCACATGGCAAACTAGGAGAGAAGCAAGTGGATAACTATTAGAATAATAACATCAAAAATCAAGTTATCAAAACATTTAACATTGTACATATGTAAGTTCTTTCAAATTTATTGGAATTTTTTAAATTTACTTTTTTGGGGGAGGAGGTCATTAAGTTTACTTATTTGTTTATTTTTTTAGAGGCGGTACTGGGGATTGAACCCAGGACCTTGTGTGCACTAAGCATGCGCTCTACCACTTGAGCTATTCCCTTCTCCCTCAAATTTATTGGAATTTTAACTACAAATTTAATGCAAGTCTTTGAAGGACATAATGGGATGGGGGGAAACTCATTCTGAAGACCACAGAGAAAAACAAATGGACAAGATTAGATTTAAAAAATTAAAAAGTACCAGATACCAAAAGAAATTTTACTGCAAAATAATGTACACCAAAATAGATCAGTGCAAGAAGACAGAAAGCCCAGAGCCAGCTAAGTAAGTTATGACAATTTGGTACCATATTTCTTGATTGAAGTATTTCTGGTATCAGGATGTGACTCAAGAATGTCAAACTGCTATTCTTTCTAAACCAGAGGTGAATCTTACAGCCAATGGCATCTGAGGATCAAGGAAATAAATTATTTGATATTCCAAACCAGTTGAGAAAGAATGGACAGTGAACAAATGATTCTGGTACAATAGGTTAAACTTTTAGGAAAAAAAAATGTTAAGGTTAAATTTCTTCCTCGGACCATTCATCAAAATCAATTCCATATAGTCCAAGGAAATAAACTGGAAAAGATAAAAAAAAAAAAAAAAGGAGACAGACAGAAACAAATGTCCTTATCCTTATGAAACTAAATTACTTACCTGAAGCACTTAAATATTTGGCATTTTTCAGCTACCTAGTTACTAAACACCCCTCCTGTTAGGACACTGTCGTTAGGTGATACTTTAGAAGCAGAGTCCCTCTTCCCACTGCAGACCCCAAAAAGCACCCAGTAATACTGAAATTGTGAAATAAACTCGTGGTGTGCCCATAAAGTGAACTGTTGTACACGACTTCAAATCAGGTTTTAGAAAAAGCTAAATATGTAAGAAAATGCTCAAAATTTAACGTCTGGCTGAAAAATAAAATAGGATGTGATGAAATTCTTAAAATAGATATTTGCATATGCACACTGTGTATGTGCACCTATCACATAAAAATGACTGAAAGAAAAAATCATGAAAACGTGACCCATGTTTATTACTGAGCAGCAGGATCTGGGGTGATTTTTACCATCTTCAATATGATTTTCTAAATGTTACCTGAAACCCATCATCCCCCCCACACACCTGAATAGGTTAGAGAAGGAACTAACCCCACTGTTTAGCAGTTAAAGGCAGAGCCTGTGTGCAAAGCTGGGCTTGCAGAAGGAGAGTTATGAGCTGAATACATCAGTGTCTCTCTCTGAGCAGTCTGAACTGGAAGATGTCACACAAATGGGATGTGGCAAGCGAGGAGATGAGGTAGACGGGGGCCACATGTGAGTCACAGCAAGTCAAAGGGATAAGAATGAGAAGCTACATACGAGAAGAAGCTGGAAGGTAGAGACACTCTGAGGTTGGGAATTAGTTGTGGGAAGAAAAGCAGGAAGACAGGACAGGGGAGAACACGTGGAGAATGAAGATCCCTGAATCTCAGCCCCCAAATCCTACAAATTCTTTGGATGTCCCACCCATCCTGGAGACCTAGCAGAACCATAGCTGTTGGTCTTAGGTGCTAATAAAACATCTTTTTCTCATTTTGACCTTTGCACTTCAAAACTGAAAGAAGCCATGCCCAACAGGTGAAAATCACATATTTTGTACAAAAAAAAATCTATCAACCCACTTTAAAAAAAAGACAAGAAATGCACAAATGTTAATGTTAACATTGGTTATCTCTAACTAGTGGAATTATGCGATTTATTTTTTCTTCTTTCTACTTTTGGCATTTTTCAAGTTTTCCACCACAAACGTATAGTACTTTTGTAATCATTTATAAAACAAATAAACGCTATTTTAAATGGCATGTGTGTGAATGTGTTCTGTTGACCTCACACTGATAAAAAACCTTCATAAATTTCTCCATTAGTTTCCCTGCTGAACGAAGACCAAGACCTTTGCTGATAGACATCTATTTCCCACATTTTTTACAACTAAACCAAATAACCAAGTGTAATTGTTCTGGGCCAAAGTTTGGATCCAAGGTCAATAGATTTCCCCCTGCAGTGACTGCGTGGGTCCAACATACTTAGAATGGTCATCCATTGACTCATCTAATAAAAATTAGTGTTTTGGAACAGGAAATAAGTATCTATCTGAGCACTGAAGCATCTATTTACAGAGTAATCAGCTTGCCCTAAGAATCTTTGTTCACTAAGGTTGTAGAAACAGAGCTTCACATTAGAGAATCCCGCCCTCCCCACGTGACACCCTTCTGATGAAAGGCTTCAAAAGCCTGTTCCTTCAGTCCCTCTTCCCGGGAGAAGAGAGAACCCCAGACAAATAACCTAAACAAGACAGAAACTCAACATGGAAGTAAGTGCTCAGCCTCTTCATGCACCCTCCAAAAACTGCCACCACCAACCCTCCCAGACCCAACCCCAAGTCCCCGTGGTATGACCTGGACTCCCAGCAAATACTCTCCTCCTTGGAGCGAAAGACATGGTGGAGTCTTGGAGAAGTTCTGGAACTAAAGCATGTGAAATCTTGAGTGAGATATTGCACCTTTTGGAGCTTCCATTTTATCTTGAAAATGAAGGTGGCTGAACCAGTCAGGAGGTGATCTGGAACGTCCCAGCAGTTCAGGGATCTACACGTAAGAAGCTATAACAAAGCAGCAGGGCCTACCAGGGAGGACGCACACGCCAGGATGTTTCCCAGGCCTGCTGTCTCTGCAAATATTTGAGGCAACCCGGATGACACTCCCGTAAACACATATACCCCTCCTCCACCACTCCATCAAGCTGGTCCCTGTGTCCTTTCACTGTCCTTTGCGTATGGATTTGCTGTTGAAAATACACTCCCAGGAGTTGGGAGTTGGCTACTTTCAGACAACTCTCCAAACTCCGAGTTTTGATCTTATGAAAACTTCTGATACGTGTTTTCAAGACACAGCTAGCAAAATAACTATCTGGTTCTAAAAGTCCTGCACTTTAAAAGGCTTCTCAAGTACCAACTCATGCTCCAAAGATAAATTTGAAAGGAGTGGAGTTGAAATGAATCATAAACATGTGGATTAAATTTCCCACAAGTACCAAACCTTTTGAAAACTGAGAGAAATATGCTTGGGGGGAAAAAAATCTTAATTCTACAAAACTCAAAACCATCTCTAAAAGAATGAGACATTTGCCAAATGCTTGAGTTTAAGGGGGCAACACGTCAATTTAATCTCCTTTGATCTGATGTGCAGATAATCCAAATGGCTATCTGCCGTGTTTTGCAGATCCTTGTGAGTGCCTGCCAACATCAGGCACAACCTCGGGGTCCCCAACAATGGGGGGAGCTCAGAACTGGGAGCCCACCCTGAGGCATGGCCTGCCAATCTGCTCGTCAACCCAAGAGCTCCCCTCGACTTGGGGCAATTCTCAGCACCATAACAGTCAGATTAGGTCAAGATTTCTAAGTCCAAAATTCTTAGTGATGACATAAGAAGATGACATAGCACCTTCAGGTTTTTAGATTTTTAGGAAATGCTTGCCCTACCAGTAATGGGGACCAAAAACAGAACACCATTCAGACTCGCAGCCCCCGCACTCAGTCAGGGTTCCAGCCAGCCCCAAATCCTGGCCGCCTCACAGCCGAGTCTTTCCTCTTTCCCTAAGATTTTCCCTGAAGACTTTATCCCTCACAAAACTACCTCCACATCTTTATTTTTCCCTCACTAGCAAACTACTCATGAGAACACCCCATAGGCGGCCTCTACGTGCTCATCAACCGCTCACTGGTGAACCCCCGCCAAAATCGAGCTCCTGCCCCAAATTTCTCCATCATTCTCTTTGCCTCTTGGAAGCACTGGACACCGTCAACTACTGTCCACTTTGGCATCTTTTCTCCCTTGCTTCTGGGAGAGGACGGGCTCCTGGTCACCCTCTTGTTCTTCTTTCTGCTCTTGTTTTTCCAATCTCATCTGTCTCCCATCCTGGGAAAAGCCGTGGATGGCCAGCCCGGCCTCGAGCCGAGTCCCATTGCTCACTCTATCCTTCAGGGGCCTCTATCATCTTGCCCTAACTCACCCCACTCTGCAACTTTACCTCCCATTCTTTCCCTACTGCCGTTTCCTCTCAGGCTCATCTGGACTTCCTACTGTTTCTTTTTCATGCCAGGGGTCGCCTGTTACAGTAGGTTTATTCTTAACTACCAGGCGAAAATCCCAACCCACCCAGATTGCCCTTAAATGCCAAGGGCTTCATGATAATCACCAGTCTGCACTCCCCTCAACCAACAAAGAGCTAATTTCCTTCAGATACCCAAACCCCAGCACAATGCCTTTTGTCTTTTCCTTTCATTTTATGGCTTTTATCATAACACATGTTAGCTATTTGTATCCTGGTTTTATCTTCTTTATAATATTTGCTCCCCAAGGACAAGAACACTGCCCCATGTATTTCTGAATCCCACCAAGGGCCAAGCATTGGGTTTTGTTGAAAGAGGAGTCATCTCTGGGCATCACTGTCCTCATCTGTTGGAAGAGGTAGGTTCAGCAGAATCTGCTTTAAAAGCACTACCAGCACAAGAGTTCTAGGGATCAGATCCATCCCAGTTTCCACCGGAAGCTGGAATACCAAGTGGGAATCTTTAAAAACTTGAAATGGTGCAGTGGGGTAGGAAAAAGGCTTGGGGCTTTGAGATCCACTGATAAATATTTCATAAAGTTCCCTTTGTCCTTTCACAGTGGCCCAATAAAGCAGGCCTCCCTACCTCTTAAGAGTGTGAGAAGCGTAAAATTAATCGTCCTGTTTTGCTGAATGAACCACACACCCCAATGCGCCAGGGCAAGAGGAGGTGAGAAGGATCCCGTTCCCTGCAAAAGCGACTTCTGTAAATAGCCTCAAATCGATTTTCAAAGAATTAACCTATAAAAGTTGTTTTTTAAGCCTTCCAGATAGACCCAGTCTATTTTATAAACACTGCCTCAGATTTATGTCTGGCCTATAAAAACCAGGCTGGGCCTTTGGTTGAGGGCAGGGAGAATCATGTTTGGCTCCGATATCCTGGAACATGGACTCTAACGCTATTTGCTAAGCCAACGCTGGGGGCCTTCCTCCTAGGTGAAACTTCCTTATAAGGAGGTCTTTTTTTTATACTTCAGTAACTATCCCCACTTTGGAGAGCATCCAAGAGGGACTGTCTATGTACCTAGCTCTATAGCCAAGAGAGATACAGTGAGGTCCCAGTTTATTTAGACAAAGCTTTGATAACCAGAGTCAACTATTCTTTCCCAGTCCAAGGCTTAACAGTGCAGCCAAAAGTCTGCAAGGAGCAAATGCACTTGTAAAACATCACATGGGCGAGCCCCTGGGGAAACTGTCACCTGTAAAACTGCACAGGCACATCCTGCCTGAGTCATCCGAGTTATAGGAATGAACTTTTGAACAAAGACAGTGGCTCTGGCAGGTGTAAGGATTCCTGATGAGGCCACAGTGAACACATGTAGGTCTTAAGGGAAAAGAAGCCTGTTCCTGCTGGTCTCTGCGGGGACTGAGTGCCACAGACATTTTAGGGGGAGACGGGATGCGTAATGGAGAGAATGGCAAATGTAGCATTATGGAACTCCTTTCATTTAGTAATCTTTTCTTATATTCTGTTCTGCCTTGTGGTTCATTTTAGAAAGCTTTCATCAATAACTGTGAACCCCAGAAAGACTTGTCTTTCGAAGTAGCTAAGCAGAGAGGAGAACCTGAAATCCATCATCAGTGAAAGATAAAGTCAAAACAGAAGCTCTGTCTCTAGACCTGAGTAGCATGTTGGCCTCCCTAAGCCTGGAATCAGCAGAAGAAAATAAAATCATTCATAATTATACTAAAACCAAGAGGTGCCCGCAGTAGACCAGAAATCAGAGAAAACAGAGAGAGACAGAGAGAGAGACATGGATAATTAGATGGCGGAAAAGAACAGGTGCCTCCTGGTCCCCCACCCCTCCCCCACCAGCCCCCTCAGCATCTTAAGTTTTAAGACCATAACTTAAGCTGACTACTCACCAGCTCTCTACAAGACCACACATCAGCAATGATCTCTCCATGTCCCCTCTCCCCGAGGGTCACAGTCCCCTCCAGGTGCCCAAGCTAAAATAATCCATTGTCACCGGGCCTCTTTGACCAGTCCACCACAAACCCCCTTGTTCTGTAACTTTCTCAACATCACCTCTAGAATTCTTGATTTTTGATCCGGAAGCTCTCCAACATCCGCGATCTTTTCTCCGAAAGCCCTTGCCTCTTCCTTACCCAATGGAAATGTCGATGATATTAACATGATCAGAATTCACTCAAGAAGTTGGTTTTTCCCGCCTAAATCCACACGCACCAAGACCCAAAAATAGAGTGGAAGGCTTCCTTTCACCCCACTGCCACTTCCAAGCCATTTTTTCCTGCTTTCAAACCCTGAGCTTTCTGTCTGGAAAGGCACAGCAGTTCTCTCTGGCCATCATTGTCACGGCGCCAGCACCAGTCCCATCTCTCCATATAAAACCTAAAGGATATTCACCAAAATACTAACAGAGAGCATTTTTGCATCATGAGATGTATGGGTGATTTTGATTTTCTTTGTGTTGCTCTGTTTTACTGGAATGCATTGCTTTTGTCCACCTTTATATTTTTTGTTGTGAATTTATTTCTTCTTCATGTAATTTCTTCTCTCTTTTTTGGTTTTCTCTTTTGCTAACTTTATGAGCTGCATGATTAATTCACTCATTTTTCAATCTTTCATGTTTTTTTCTGTTATATAAATCAGATTCTCTCATGTTTTGGCATACAATTATGAGATTCTGATTATTTCAGGATTTGCAATACAATTTTGTCTTTAACCACTTTTGTACATATATTTATTTTGTTTCCAAAGAATGGGGGATTTTTATTTTTACTTTAAAAAAAAATATGCATTGTGGTTGAGGAATATATTCTGTATGATATCAATTATGTGGTGTTTTTAGTCAGTAAATATAAAGGTTCCATGTGCTTTGAAAAAAGAGTAAGGGGAGGTTATATCCAGGAATAGGTATTTTGACATTAAGTCATCTTTGTTAATCATGACTTAAGCATTGAGTCATCTTTGTTAATCATGTTGTTCATATCTAGGATAGCCTAATATTTTGTCTTCTCTTTCATTAGTTTGATAGAGATATGTTAACATCTCATCATTGGGAATTTAACTTTTCTTTGTAGTTCTGTCCATTTTTCCTTATAGATCTGAGTCCAGGTCATTAGACTAGCATTTGCTGTATCTTACCCGTAGATTTTTTTCATTTACCACTCAGGATAATCTTCTTTACCTGCATCATTTCATTTTGCCCTCAAATTAATTTTGTCTGATAAGAATAGCACTAATTGAATTTTCTTTGTTTAGTGCTTTCCTGCTACATGTTTTTTCCTTCTCCTCCTCTTAATTTTCAAACTTTTTCTCTTCTCCTGATTTTATTAAATGGATTACATTTTGTTCATTCCCCCTTCCCCAGATGGAGTGTTATACATTGTCTTTCATTCCTTCAGATACTTAAAAGGCATACTTGACATTAAAAGAAAAAAACCCATAGAAAACAGTATGGAGATTTCTCAAAAGACTAAAAACAGAGTTACCATATGATCTAACAATCCCACTCCTGGGCATATATCCAGAGGAAACCTTAATTCAAAAAGATACATGCACCCCAGTGTTCATAGCAGCACTATTTACAATAGCCAAGACATAGAAACAACTTGAATGTCCATTGTCAGATGACTGGATAAAAAAAGTTGTGCTATATTTATACAATGGAATACTACCCAGCCATGAAAAAGAATAAAACATGCCATTTGCACCAACATGGATGGACCTGGAGATTGTCATTCTAAGTGATGTAAACCAGAAAGAGAAAGAAAAATACCATATGATATCACTTATACATGTAATCTTAAAAAAAAAGACAAATGAACTTATTTACAAAACAGAAACAGACTCCCAAACATAGAAAACAAACTTATGATTACCAGGGTATGAAGGGATAAATTGGGAGTTCGAGATTTGCAGATACTAACTGCTATATATAAAATAAACAACAAATTCATACTGTATAGCACAGGGAACTATGCCAAATATCTTGTAGTAACTTATGGTGAAAAAGAATATGAAACTAAATATATGCATGTTCATGTATGACTGAAGCATTATGCTGTATACCAGAAAGTGATACAACATTGTAAACTAACTATATTTCAATAGAAATGTATATACAAAATAAATTAAAATTTTCTATTAGAAATATGATTTACCAAAAAAAAAAAGAGAGAGAGAGAAAGAAAAGAAAAAAACCCCAAGCCAATCAAAATCTCTGTTCTCCAGATCTTAGAACCATCCCATTCTGATGCCCCTCCTCCCTTCTGCCATCTTATTTAGTATTTTAATTTCTCCCTATTTTTAACCAGTTCCTCCAAAGGAGCCCTTTGTTTATCAGTCACTGTTTCAAGTCATCAGAAGTTCACCAATTTGTTTCATAGCACTATAAAGCCAACTCCTCTCCAATCCTACCTTCAGTTTTCTCCTTACTGATGCACACACTTGAGTAGTTCTTTCAGGAGAGGTCAGTGAGGGTTCTTTTGAAAATGTTCTTATTTGCCCGACACTCTTGAATAATACTTTGAGCTAGGTATTGAACTCTAGGATGATGGTTGTTTGCATTAGCTGACTGAAGGCATAAGTACATTGTATCCTGTCACTTTACCTATGAAGGGTCTGCTGTTAGTCTCATAGTTGTTCTTTGGGGAATATTCTTTTACTCTCTTACAATGTTTAGGATTTTTCATTTTTCCTTTCCCAATGTTTTACAATTTTACCTCAATAGGTCTAGGCATAATTTTTAATCCTGCTGGGGACTCTGTACTATTTTAATATATAGATTATGTTTTGCTTTGTTTCAAATCTGGAAAATATTTATAATTGCCAAGATATGGAAGCATCCTAAATGCACATCAATGGATGAATGGATAAAGAAGATGCAGCATATATATGTAATGAAATGCAACTTACCCATAAAAAAGGGTATTTTGCCATTTGTGCCCCTTCATTCATTTTTTTTCCACTTTAAAAACCAGCATTTTATAATTGGCATAAACATTTCTACTGCATCAAAAACAACAAAATACCTAGAAATAAACCTAACCAAGGAGGTTACCTACACTCCAAAAACTGTAAAACAGTGATGAAGGAAACCAAAGACAACAAACAAATGGGAAAATATCTTGTGTTCTTGGGTTGGAAGAATCAACTATAGTATTTATCTTTACCAAAAATACTCAAGTGCCTACAGGCAGACCTCAGAGATATTGTGGGTTCAGTTCCACTGTAATAAAGCAAATAATTGCAATAAAGTGAGTCACATGATTTTTTTGGTTTCCCAGTACATATAAAAGCGACATTTACACTGCATGTGGTCTTTTAAGTGTGCAATAGCATTATATGTGAAAAATGTATGTAACTTAATTTTAAAATATTGCTAAAAATGCTAACCATCATCTTCAGCGAGCCTTAGTGGCAACGTCAATGATCACTGATCACAGATCACCATAACTAATATAATGAAAAAGTGTGAAATATTGTGAGAATTACCAAAATGTGACACAGAGACACAAAGTGTGCAAATGCTGTTGAAACAATAGCACCGACAGAGTTGCTCGATGCAACACGGATGGCCTTGGAGGGCATCATGCTGAGTGAGATAAGTTAGACAGAGAAAGATAAAAACTGTAGGATATCACTAATATGTGGGATCTAAAAAATACAAACTCGTGAATATCACATAAAAGAAGGAGACTCACAGATACCGAAAACAAACTAGTGGTTACCAGTGGGGAAGGGGGAGGGGCAAAAAAGGGGTGTGGGACTGGGGGGTACAAACTATTGGGTTCAAGATAGGCTTAGGGATATATTGCACAATATAGGGAATACAGCCAATGTTTTGTAATAATTATAAATGGAAAGTAACCTTCAAAATTGTATGAAAGTTTTTTTTTTATTTTAATTACCTTCTTGTAATCCCTTCCCTTTGCTAGTTTGGAATTAAGCAGTGATTCTCTCTCCAGAGCCATTTTAAACGGTGGGGGGGGGGGGGGGGAGCCTAGAAGAGATTTCCCTTTTCCAACCCTTCTATGGAACAGCCTCTGGTTCTTTTGCTTTTTCTATTCAAGTCACATATGTGTTGAAATTTCTTTCATAAACTATATTTACTTACCCAAAACTCTACCTTTTTTAATTGCTATAAATGGTAAGAACCAAAGCTACTTCTATCAAAGATTTGAAGACAAAACATGATGAATTGCAGTTTAACCTTTTTTCTTTTTTGGCTGAGAAAACATTCTTTTTATCATTAGGGAGAAATGAGATTTTACCTTCAAATCATGACACAAAATTGTGAATCTATTTGGATAATTAGAATCTATTTAGAGAACAAAACAGAAATCTCAGAGCCGGTTTACAACGAGCACTAACTGAACATCAGTGCCTGCCAGCTACCTCCTCATCTAGCCAGCTGTCACCTTTGAACAAACCATCTCATTTTAAACCAACTTCCAAAAAGAAGGCTCCCCTCCCCTCGGAGGCTGCGCCATGTCCTGTCTGCAGCGCCCCGGGATGTGCTGGCCACCTCCTTCCATGGCCCTAACGCAGCCAGCAGCAGACAGGAAGGAGGGTCCCAGACTTCAGGCTATAGCACCACCCCCATCCCAGGCTGCAAAGCACCAGAAGCAGAGTGAAGATGCTTTTTTCTTCTTCTACGCTTCGGTCATCTGCAGACTTCTGGAAGACTCCCCTTCGCTCCTTGGAGATTTAGTTCTTAACTCCCCCCAAGAATACCCCTGTGCACTTCTTGGCTACGATACTGCCCATGTGAGTGATCCTTCTAGGACCCTGGCCTCTCGTACCCTTATCCTGTTTGCCTCTAATTGTTCCGTCTGCTGTCTCTCCTCAGCCACTACCATTATGGTTGTGCCCGAGACCCTGTTATCACCTCTGACTGCACCATGACTCCTCCATCCTAAATGTATCTGTCTAATGTCTCTCATCTACCTTCCCGCTCATTCTTCTGAGCTGTCCAGACTCCCACAGCCCTGCAACCCCACCAGGACCTCAGGCCACTCATCTAGCAAGCTCCCTCCACCCCTCATCCTTCTCTCACCCTCCCTGCCCCTCTCACCTCGCTGAGACTCCACAGCCCCTCATCTCCCTGCACATCATCTCCCCTCCTCTCCTTCTTCCTTACTGCCCTCTTCCCCTTCTTAGCCCAGACCTGCGCCTCTGACCAGGGCTGGGGAAAAGTACCCCATCTACATGACCAGAGTCATTTTGAATGAATGGCGCCCCATCTCAGGTGGGTGCTTGGTGACCCTAATCCCATCACCACCCCCACCCTGTGCACCCAGGGGACTCTTCCACATCCTCACCGCTGCCTTCAAACCTCAAACACCCTCCTCCATCCTCTGCCAGTTCCCTTGCTTCTTTTTCTTCTGACAACATGGAAGCAACAACCACCAAAGTAAATAAATAGAAAACCCTTCTGAGCGTCATTACCACCCCACATACCAAGCTAATGTGTGTGTCTGTGCCAGTAACCCTCCTTCCCCCTGCTGGCCTTCCCGTTTCTATGGATGAGCTGTCTGTCCTCTGGGATTAAAGCAGTCCTCCCATCTGACACTGACCCACAGTGTCTCACCTCTCAGAGCCGTCACTTCAACAGCTCCCCCGTCTCTCACCATCATTAGTTTTCCCCCCTCTCCTACATCGTCTCCATCAGGAATATAAAATGCTGTATTACTTTCCATTTAAAAAAAAGAATCCCTCCCTTGACCCTACATTCACTTTCAGTCACATAATTTTTCTGCTTCCCCCGAAGGTGAGTTCTTGAGGGTGTCGGGGACAATTGCTCCCCCAGAGCCTCTTGTCACTGCTATAAACTGGTTTTTAACCCATTTACTCTCCCAAAGTGCTCCCATGAAGGCCACCAGTGACTTCCACCATGCCCCATCCTGCAGTCAGTTCCCAGTGCCTGCCGTACTTGACGCCGGTTCCCCACCCCGCCCTCACCTCTTCCTGTAACTGCAGGGAATCCACTCTGCTGGTCCCCGATCCCGCTGGTCATACATCTTTTATCTCCTCTTCTTCTTCTGCTCCATCCCCAACCCCACCCCCAGCTCCTAAATGCAGAAGGACCCGGAGATCAGTCCTGAAAACTCTTCTCCAGGTCTGTTCATTCCCCAGCTGATTAAATCCCAACCACGCTTTCTACACGATCCATAGCTGACAATTGCCTGAACTCTGGATTCCTCTCTCTAAACACCTACCATCTCCACTTGGAAGCTGAAATCCTCTCAAACTTATCTGAAATCAAACCTTGTTTCTACCTCAGCAAAACCTATTCCCTCCACTTCAACAAATGGCAAATCCGTCCTTCCAGCTGCAGAAGCCAAAAGCCTGAGCAGCATCCTTCCGTCTCCACTTGCTCTCACACCCCATATCCAGTCTATCCGCAATCCCGTTGGCTCTTTCTGAAGTCACATCCCGCATGGGACCACCGCTCACTCCTCCTCCATCACTCAAGCTGTAGTTCCGGCCACCATCAGTTCTCCCCTGAGGTGACCTTCTTGCTTCCAAACTTGCCCTTTTCAGTCTATTAGCAAAGAAGCTGTTGGAAGGATCCTTTCAAGATGCACATCGATTATGATGCACTGCTCCTCAAATCCGCCCATGGCTATTCATTTTATTTACAGGGAAGACCCCATCATCTCAGGCCCCATCTTTGGCATCTGTCTCTTTCTCTCTCCCCTGGCTTCCGTCACATGGGCCTCCTCCTGGAACATGAGGAATGCTCTCCGTTTCTGGCCTCTCCCTAGAAAGCAAATATCTGCATGGCTTCCTCCCTCAACTCCACAGTCAAATGTCCCCTAATCAGGCCTCACCTGACCATCCACATAAAACAGTAGCTGACCAATTTCTTAACCTTTGCAATGGGTTGAATCCTATCTCCTCAAGAGATGTTAAAGTCCTTACTGCCTGTGAACATGACCTTATTTGGAAATAGGGTCTTTGCAGATGATGTGGTTAATATGAGGGCACTGGGGTAGGCCCTCATCCAGAAGTCTGGCCTCAGAGACAAAGACCCAGGGAGGCTGCCATGTGGCAGCTGGGGTTATGATGCCACAAAGCCAGGGACTAACAGAGCTAGGAGAGAGGCCTGGAGCAGATCCTCCCCCAGCACTGCTCAGGGGAGCATGGCTCTGCCAACCCCTTGATCCTGGACTGCTGGCCTCCAGAACTGTGAGACAATACATTTCTGTTGTTTAAGCCACTTGGTTTGCAGTACTTTGTGACAATGGTCTCAAAGGAAACTCATACAATCCTCCCTCCCAAATTGATTTCTGTTCTCTAGACCACACAACTGTCTGATACTTAACTTTATTGTTGTTTTTGTTGTTCATTGACTGCCTTCATCAAGAATTATTTCTTTAAAGAAGAGACTATAGCCCTTGAAATATACATACATTATATTCACTGCTGTGTCCCCCAGAGCCTGGAAAATTGTCTCCTACTTAGGACGGGCTCAATACTATTTGTGGAATGAATAAATAAGAGAATGATTAAATTCCTTCAACAGAGTTTGACTGCCTACCTCATGTGAAGAGCTGAGCTGAGACTATGACTTCACTGTGAGTAAGACAAGAGAAATGTGGTTGAGGACAGAGACACGTTCTCTCCTGTACTTTGTCACCCACTCCAGCCTTGGCCTTCTTTCTTCTGAACTCCTTGTCATCAACCTGAGACTCTTCCCCATGCAGTCATGCCTCAACTGTTCTGGCTTCCAGACTAGGCCAACCATTTCCTCATTATATGAAAGTGAACACGGCCCAAGAGTTCTCTTATTCTTCTCTTATTTTAATTTTGTCCCAGGTCATCCTGCGAGCAAACTGCTCTCAGCTGACTTCCTTTCCATTTCCATTCCATCTTTACCTGGCCAGCCCCCAAACTGCCAGCCTTCCCACACACACCGTGTGTGTTTGAAAGTGTTCCTCTCACTCCTGACCTCCTTTTCATAAAAGTTTTGCTTCACTTGAAAACTCTGCAGTTACATCTTTGCTCAAGCACCATCCCATAGTTTCTTAAATTCCCTTCAGATTATAGGATTTAGATTCAAAGATGGGAATCTGGTGAAAAGAAAATACTTTGATATAAACCTGATGAAGAAAAGGAGAAACATGCAAGCCTTTTTCCATAACTGTTTCTTCTCAACTGTCCTGCAGGTTTGCAACTCTGAAAATTCAGGGAAAATCAAACCTTTAAAATAAAGAACGCAAAGTCTCAAATTTTCAAGTCAAGATGATGAATGTCAACTATCATACCTTGGTTGAACCAAGTTAGTTTGTTCAGTCAAATGCTGTCATTTTTTTCTTTTTCTAGCTGAGAAATCAGAGTCTTTAATGAGGAAATAGACCAGCACAGACTCTGAGAAAGGCATTCTTTGGAATCCAACTGAACAATATCCCCTTCTCCAAGCAGCTCTCCTAGATTGCATCTGAGATAAAGACTTTCCCCTCCACCTTCAACCAAGGTCACTGAATTGGACCACCTTGGACTCAACCCCTTCTGCTTTGGTCACCCTTTTCCTCTACAGCCATCACGCACTTTCTAAATAATGGAAGCTGTCAGGTATGAAGTCATCGCACTTTTAAATATCCTTCATAATGCCTTTTGCAGGACACAGTAGGCTCCCTGTAAAGATCTGATAGGTGAACACAAGGACAGAGAAGTTAAGGCTGAAGGACACAGATCACCTAACCATCTCAGAAAAACCAAACACATTCTGAATTTGGAATTCCCCAGGAGAGGGTGTTCTTCCCATGGTGCCACCACCTGTCCTTTCCTCAGAACCCACTCCATTCCTGCTCCACATAGCTCATCACAAAAGTTCAATTCCACCAGTACGAATTCCAGAGAATTCTCCACATGGATCGCTTGTAATTTTGTCCCAAATGACTACGTCACTTGGGCTCAAGGCTTGGCTTTGTCACTTAGTTGCCTATTAGTCTCTCTGGGATCCACTGCTTCATCCACCAAGTGAAGATTTAAATAAAAACTTGTGATGATCAAATGAGACAGTAAATGGAAAGTGCTTGTATTAAACAATGACTACACATTAGCTCTTAACTTTTATTCTTATTGGTGCCTGCACGTGGAATAAACGTCATTGCAGACTCTGCCAAGAGAATCTCAAATAGGTAAGTGTCTATGACCCAGGCAGGTAGATCGAATCAAGACACTGATCAATGGAACACCCTCCTGCTCCAGAGTGGTGGACATCATTCTTTACTATGGTTCTGGTGATATCGTGTGTAACGTCCAAACATGGGAGCCAACTGAACTCTCCATTACATCAGAAAGCAGTCAAACAGGCCCTCAGTGCTGCCCAGCTCCAGGGGGCAGCATTCTCAGAACAGAGCACACTCTGCAGGGGGCTATGTGAATGACATCTACATGACTTGTGCAGTGGGGCGGCTGGACTACAAAATCTTTGCTCACTTCCTTTTGTGGCACATTTGTCCTCCAAAGGCTGACTGCCGTAGGGAAATCAAGGTGCATCAGACACCAGGATTTGAGTCCTAGCTCTACAACCGACTAGCTGTCTGAACTTAACAGAGTTACTGAACTTCTGAGCCTTGAATTATTTATCTTTACAACAGAGACTGTCACCATTGTCACATGCAGGTGTTGGAAGGATTAAGTGAAATGACTATGAAATATGACCCCCTATGAGTCTAATAATAACACCAGCGGTTCCCTAAGAGTAGCAGTGTGTGTTGTTTGTTATTTCATTTCTCAATGCAAGATGCATTAGCCAGAAGGCTTCAAACACCAAACAACGCCAAACTCAAAGCCGGTCTTGGAAGGCAGTGCATCAGTCTTAGTAAGCGTTATCCTTACAAGAGCTCATCTTTCTCCACAAGAAGATAGCCTCTTAATTATAAATAAAATAAAAAATATAGCATATATGATATATGTATTTAAACTACAATGTATAAAATTACAAGTAAATCTTGCTCATAGATAAAGCTATCCAGAGTGTTTCTTGCAATCAAGTTCTTTCTCTACTAAGCAAAGAAGTAAGGTCCCCGGTAACCTTGTACAACTTAAATAGCCACCACTCCCAGTGCCTCCACTGCTTTCAGACTTCCCACTAACCCTGCCTCAGAAATTAGCTTTGGGTAGGAGGAGTACAGCTCAGTGGGAGAGCGTGTGCTCAGCATGCATGATGTTTTGGGTTCAGTTCCCAGTACTACCATTTTTTTTTAATTGAAAAAACAGAAATTAACTTTGCAGTTAAAGGTGCCATGAGGCAGCCCTGTGTACCTCTGCAGTAGCAAGTGTCTCCCATGAAAGGGGACACCCAGATTTATGCACTCTACCCAGGGCCCAGCTCATCCTCTCTATCCACTTCAGTCTCCAATTCCCTGGTCTTGCTGCTGCTCCTCTGAGTATCTTCCAACACTCCCTCCAAAGGCAAGACACAGCTTCATCTTTGCTGGTTACAATCCTAGTTACATGACTAGGGAGTGTGTACAAGGATCAACACACGTGTTTAGAAAATGTGACAAGCTTCCAAAAGCACCTCTTTTTCTCCCACATCCAAGGAAACCAGCCCTGCAGACGACACTCCCAGCTGATGTGTCCTAGGTCTGTGGGTTTAGATTTTCCCGGAGATAGAAGGGCCCCTGGTTCCTTTCAGAATTGTATTTGAATTACTTTCTGAGCAAATAGGGAATTTTATTTTACATAGAACTCTTCCTGATGTACAGATTTTAATAAGTCACAGTGAGGTGTTAAATCTGTCTGGTCATATATGAACACCTTACCTTAACATTAAAACATTCTTAATAAAACGTCTAATTTTTGCAATAAAAAAAATGCTGCTAGTCAATGTTCTTACTTTTCTACCCATGATATTTGCAGCCCTTTTCTCCAGCCATAGTAAAGGAAAATTAAAACACATTCATCAGGGGAATAGTGACATACCCACAGAGGGGGACTTTAGAAAGTATTTAAGTATCCAGTACTGTTCTAGGACCTCAGTCACTAAAACAATTTAGATATGGGTTGTAACTGACTATCGTTTCGTAACTTCTGGTTTGTAATTCTTAGCCCTTAGAGTCTGGTATTTTCTTCAACAAGGTCTTGTAATTGGGGTACACTGCCACCAAGTGGTGGTAAATGCCACACTCACATTAAAAATAAACCTAGTCTGGGCCTGAGATTAATGGGCCAGCTAGTCAACAAATACATAAACCAGGGATTGTCGGCTTTCAAATGGCAAAAATGCGAGTCTTTATCAAAATAGCTTAAGATTATAAATTTTTTCCAAGATAATATAAAGCAATTTCAGAAAGAGGAGTGTGTGAAAACCACTATCATTTAATTCCAGCAGCAAGACAATAGTCTGAGCTCAAAGCTGCCTCAAGTCGAATTCCTCAGAATTGATTTCTGAAAGATAATAAACCCTGAACACACAATAGCACACTTGAAAGTACTTCTTTAAATGAATTTCAGGACAGGTTTCAGTGGCCACGATTGAAAAATGGCGGCCAATGTGTCATCACAAAGCTGACAGCTTAGAAAAGTGGAGAACGACTGTTCTCACTGGGGTTAGGGTGACCCATGTGCTCCCAGCACAGGCCTGCTGCAGACAAACAGGCCTGCTCCCTGGGCGGAGACGGGATGCCCTCAATGGCGAGGACGGAGCCTCCGGCGCAAAGACGCCAGTAGGTATCTGGAGGACTCCCATGTGCAGCAGGCCCTAACATCAGAGGCTCTGGTCAAAGCCAGAACAGTCCCTCTTTTTTTCTGGGAGTCTCCAACAGTTTCAAAGGACCCTTCTCACACCTCCAACAGCGTCACCTCACAGTGGGCGAGACCAGCTGAACCCTAGCAGGATGGATCCAGGCCGGAGGCTCAGCCACATGGAGCATCGGTCCTGCACCATTGTGATTGTGGTCATTGTAACCATGTCCTATGAACTCAAGGCCTCTCAGCAGAGGAGGAAGCTTCAGAAGGCACAGCTCTATGGAGGCGATCAGGGGAGGTGGGGCCCCCGCGAGACAAGACCATCAGGAGTCACTGTCCTGAGCTCGGATCTGCTGGCCCCTGGGAGCTCGGTACGTCCCTTAGCGCCGCTTAGCCGCAGCTGCCTCAGCTGGTGAGGCTGAGGGTATTAGCGGAGCTGCCAAGACCAAAGCCCCCACTGGGGACTCATGACCCTTAAGTGGCACCACCGTGAAGGGGGCCTGGGGTCTGGGAGCCTCACTTGCAGTTTGGCTGCCCTCTGAGGGACAAACTGTGAAGAAACCACCAGGCTAGGGGTGGATTTTTGTTTCACATGATCAATTTTTGCATAAACTATACCCAGCCCTGGTGTGTGTGTCGGGGGGAGGACATGTCAGTGGAATGTGTCACTTGCAGTAACATCTCAGATTCCGCTGCTCTGACCTGCTTCTGTCTATCAGGGTCCCACAGGGGGTGTGCAGGGCCTTTGTACCTCACCCTCCCCAAGTACTTCTGGGAGTCCCCCAAGTCCAGTCAGCTGACACCTGCCCGGGCCACCTTCTCCCTCCCCTCCCAGTGAGGGGATACTGCCTGCAGGGTCCCCATCTCCAACACCCCCACCCCGTGTGGCATGCAGGCCAGCTGCCTCACCAGGGCACTGGCCACACTGGACAAGCAAGCCACTGCTTTCCCTGGGGCTCCTGAGTCAGGGGCTACCCTGCTCTCCCCCATTGTGGCAGGTTAAAGATGGCCATAGACCCTGTGGCTCTCCTACCTGGGGGTGGGTATCCCCCCTCTCCCCTTGAATCAGGCTGGCCTGTGACTGCTTTGCCCAGGAAACCAGGAGAAAGCAATGCCACCCCAGCCTGTAACTGACTACAGCCCCTGCCTTGGTCTCCTGGAGCCCCGAGCCGCCAGGGTGAGGTGTGACTACCCTGCTGGAGAGACCACGCACGGGAGCAGAGACCAGGCTGACCCCAATCAGCCAGCCCTCCTGTCAACGTGCCAGGGATGCCCAGAAACCATCCTGGACCAGAGCAGCATCAGATCAACATCCTCAAGTGACCCAAGAAACGCATGCCAACCAAAGCCCAGCCAAGTCCTGCCTGTCTTCTGACCCACAAAACCATAAGAAAACGGTTAAGCTACTCAGTGGAGGAACAGACCATCAGGTGGCAATGGATCACCAGCCTCTCTCCCCCCTGACCTGGCTTCATTGCTGTTTCATCCCAACAGGGAAGCAGTGTCATTCACGTCCTGCCTGAAGACTCCAGGTCACTGACATTTATTTCTCAAGCACAACTTCATTAGAAATCCACAAATCCCAACCACGGAGAGATGGGGTGGGAGATGGGGAGGGAGATGGGGTGGGAGTTGGGGGGGGAGGTGGGGAAGGAGATGGAGGGGGAGATGGGGGGAGACAGGGAGGGAGATGGAGGGGGAGATGGGGGAGATGCAGAGGGAGATGGAGGGGGAGATGGGGGGAGACAGGGAGGGAGATGGAGGGGGAGATGGGGAGAGACAGGGAGGGAGATGGAGGGGGAGATGGGGGAGATGCAGAGGGAGATGGAGGGGGAGATGGGGAGGGAGATGGGGGCAGATGGAGGGGGAGATGGGGGGAGACAGGGAGGAAGATGGAGGGGGAGATGGGGGAGATGCAGAGGGAGATGGAGGGGGAGATGGGAGGAGACGGAGAGGGAGATGGAGGGGGAGACGGGGGAGATGGAGGGGGAGATGGAGGGGGAGATGGGGGAGACAGGGAGGGAGATGGAGGGGGAGATGGGAGGAGACGGAGAGGGAGATGGAGGGGGAGACGGGGGAGATGGAGGGGGAGATGGAGGGGGAGATGGGGGGAGACAGGGAGGGAGATGGAGGGGGAGATGGGGGAGAAGGGGGAGATGCAGAGGGAGATGGAGGGGAGATGGGGGAGATGGGGAGGGAGACAGGGTAGGAGATGGGGGGAGATGGAGAGGGAGATGCAGAGGGAGATGGGGGAGATGGGGAGGGAGATGGGGGAAATAGGAGGGAGATGGGGGGAGATGGGAGGAGATGGGGAGGGAGATGGGGGAAATGGGAGGGAGATGGGGGAGATGGGGAGGGAGATGGGGAAATGGGGGGGAGATGGAGGGGGAGATGGAGGGGGAGATGGGGGAGACAGGGAGGGAGATGGAGGGGGAAAAGGGGGAGATGCAGAGGGAGATGGGGGAGATAGGGAGGGAGATGGGGGAGATGGGGAGGGAGATGGAGGTGGAGATGGGGGAGAGATGCAGAGGGAGATGGAGGGGAGATTAATGTAAGTCCCGTGCTCTGTCTCAGAACTACCCACCCCCCCCAACAACTGGGAATCTATTCCAGGCGACAGAGTGCATCTGACCCTTATACACTCTCTGGATCAACGTTCTCATCAGGCTCTTAGACTCTCATGCAAAGGCTCCCACCAGACAAAACGGCCTCCCTGCTGAGGATGCAGCCTAAGGTGAAGCTGGAAACTCACTAAACATACTCTTCGGTCCGTGCGCAAAGGCAAATCTCAAGATGCCCAGGGCCATCTCCAGATCCTGGGAGGGTCCACTCCCCCCACCCCCACGTCTCCTGCAAGACAAACGAGGCAGATCTTTCGCCTCTTTCCTCCCAGGATAGGCCTGGATTTCAAGGACTGGAGAGGGTGTGGCTAGCACGGTCCAGGCCACCGGTCTGTGATAGGTTCTGGCTCATTAGCTGAACATGCTGGAAACACTGTCAACACAGTTTCTGGAGCCACTCAGCGCTGTGCAGGGAGCAACACCAGGTCAGGTGAGATCTGTCTGGCCGGCATTCTGCGCGCAGAGAAGCATCATGTCCTCTTGACTCAATTCCTGTCCATTTCAAGACAAACAGGGGATCTGGGTAAACGAGGTCCTTTACAGTGACGTAGGCTCAGGGATGCAGATACTGACAACCACAGGCATATGTATATGCATATGCATATGTATACACACACACACACACACACACATGCAGATTCACTCCACTTGGGGCTTAGGGCCTCAGCATTTATTAGATTAGAACATGCTGACATGCCCACGGGACTTATAAAGATTTTATGCTCTACCAGCAAGTCGGTGTGTGTATTCCTAAGGAGGCCCGCCCTCAGTACAGTGAGAAAGACACCCACCATCTACAGGCCAGTGGCAACGGAGGAGCAGAAGGAATGACAGAGTTTGCACTAATGCAGTAAGAACGGAACAGTGGTTTGTCATCTCAACAACACTTTCAGGGACTCACTGCAGCGATGTGTAAGGGGGCTATCATTACCTGCTCTACTGCAGGTGAAAAAATATGAGCCCACAGAAACTGTGACCAAAATCATCAGGGGCAGAGATGGAGTTCAAATACGGCTTCTTTTGAAGCCAGATCTGCACCTGTCACGTTCACCCGTCTACCTGTAGGGGACATGTTTTGTTTTCGCCCACACAGAAATCACACCCGCTTCTTTTAAAAGCGGCACTCCTGCAAATCCCCCTTTGCTTCCGGCGTGGTCTTCAGGAGATGTCGAAGGCTCCCCAACCCCAACCTCTAGCTGAGGATTCCCTTCACTGGAATCTGACTCCTGGATGTAGAAAACGCTGGTGCAGATCTGTGCCCTTTCAGAAGCCTGGCAGCAGCTCTTTCTCCCCATGAGCTACTCTGTTTCCATTCTACAGGCTGTTTCTATCAGCCACTTGGTACTATTGCTTGCAACCAAGGAATCCAGACATGGAGCCCCAGTCAAAAGCGGCCAGGTCAGCATACGCTAATGTCTGACCCTTTCCTTTCTAATACAAATGTTAGATAGCATGAAATACTACATTTTTGGCTGACGATTCTATAGCAGGATGTTAGACGGGATATTTCCTGCTGTTGTCTCAGAATCGACAGCCAGGATCCAAAACTGAGGTCCAAGAGGTATGAAGTAACACACATTCTAAAAAGGACCAGAAATAACCAGAACCCTCCCTCAGAGCTTATGAAGAGATAGTCACAGGAGCTGTATTAACCATATCCTTTATTTTCTATATCCCGATGCTTTGACAGCCTGGAGTTTTGCTGACCTTGGAGGGTATTCACTGAGGGGCCGGGGAGGGAGGCAGAGGGAGGGGGAGGCAGGAAGGGAAAACAACTCAGCCCTGAGAACACCATTCAAATGCAAGCCAACCAATCCAGGGGCCACCCTCCCAACTGCTTCCTCTTTCACCGGCTCACACTCTGGGCCACTGTCCACCTGCCCTCATCATCCCAGGGCTGGGTACCAGCCAGCCAGGGACAGCCACCATGCCCCAGAACCCACTGAGAGTATCCAATCCTCAACTTGCTTAGCCTGCCTTGCCTGTTCCCTCCCACAGAAACCACCAGGAAGGCTCTTGTGCACGGGACCCCTCCCCCCTTCCTCACGCAGACCCTGGTGCTCCCCGAGGGGCCCTGCGGCTGTAATCCTGTCTTCCGGACCTGTGAGTATCAGAAACTTTCTTCCTGATGGTCATTTCTGTGTCTGCGTGTCTCACTGCATGTGATTAAAACAAATTCAGGTACCTTTAAAAACCTGGCCTTGCTCCCCAGACACCCCCCAACACTGTGTCCCTTTAAAAGGGAAGTGGAGGAGAGGGCAGAGCTGCAGGTACAGGCTGTCACCGGCCTCATGAGAAACAGTGGATCAGTGGATCTCTTCTCCAAAGTCAAGTGAGGGGAGAGAGTCCAGACGATCCCTCACAGTGAGGATGGGCACCTGCAGGAACGGGGAACTGGCCTGTGTCTACCTGGGCAGGAGAGTGGAGAACTGGAGGCACGTGTAGGAGGGGGGCCGCGGAGCAGCCTTCAGTCCACCACTGGGCACGGCCAGGACGCCTAAGTTTCCCATGGGCCGCGTGGACGCTGGAATGCAGCTGGGCTCCAGCCATTTTTCCGGTACCCCACCAGGAGGGCTGCCTGCCAGGCAAGCCGACTTTAATAACGGAGCTGACAGAGAACGGACATCAGTCCAGAGCCAGGACGCCGATGTCAGGGAATCGGGCAGCGGGGAGGCCCCACAGGGTGTTCCAAAGAATTCAAGCAGCACCCCGGAGAGAGCCAGGGTTTGGATATCTGCCACAGCACATGGAGCTCGCAACTGGCTGGTCAGTGTCAACCAGAGAAGTAGCAGCAGCCTACAGAGGGGACTGTAAGTGTGCCCAGCTAAGGCAACTGGGGGTCAAGTGGGGAGGGGCGTTGGAGGGGCTTAATGACTGGGGGCAGCAAAAAAAAGGGGGGGAACTCCTGGGAGTGTCTATTATTTCTTGATCTGGTTTACTCTAGTGTGATAGTGAAAACTCAATGAACACATTATGATTGGGGCACATGTCTTTATGATGTGATATTCCAATTAAAAATCTACTTTCAGAAACAAACACAGGGAAACCCACTTCTTCTCCAATGTCCTGCTGATGCTCCAGACCCTGGGTCTTTCTGCTCCTCCTTTAGTATCTCTAACTACCACCACCACCCCTGCCAACAGGTCAAATACAGGCAGCGTGTCCTCTAATCCTTTGGGGTGGTTCTTTCCCCAGCTTCGGGAGGGGTGGACCCTTCTTCACATACGTAAGCTGCTTAGCCCTCACCTAAGACTCAGGGGACCCCCCCCCTGCAGATCTCTGGAAACCTCTCTGTGTAGCGCTGTCCTCCTACGCACGTACCCCGTGATACCGAGCTGCCTGTGTGTTCCCACACTCCCATCTCTGACTCCTCAACTCCGGGAGATGGAGACCCTGCCGGGTTCCCCTCCCCGCACGGCAGCCTGCAGACACCCTCCAGCCACTCATTGGGGCAGTCACAGGGTTCACCTCCTGTTTCCCTTGCATGATCCCTATTCTCTGCTACCTGATTTCCAATGTTCAGAAACCACTGGTTTTTCCTCTTTCATCTTGATTTCAATTTAGTGGTTTCTGGTGGAAGGGTAAACCTAATACTCATTACTCCACTGATCACAGCAGAAGTCCCCCGATTTATGGTTACCTAATTCAACAGCATTTTTAAGTGAATTTATCAAATTCTTTACAGAGATTCTAATATGGGTTTCATGGCATCATAACCCTTCTTGTTCAAAGTTCATTATTTTACATGTTAAGTACCAGTGACATAGGCAAGCATGAGAGTGAGCATCGCTGACTTTTGGGAGCAGCCCCACCGGCAGGGGCAGAGGTGTGCAGGGGGCACCTAAGCTCACTGCGTCCTGCTGGCTTTGTCATTGTGACTTCCAGAGATAACAGGGCACACCTGTCCATCCCAGAAGTCTCCTGTAGTGAGATCATCTGGGGGAATATTCTGTTTGAATCACCGGAGGAATGTCTAGAGGGAGATATCCAGTTTTATATTCAAGAGAGATATCTGGGCTGAAGACATTACCTTGGACAGTCTGAAGCATATAGGAGACAGCTGACACTGAGTATGGGGGCAACAGAGATCGCAGTGAGAGTAGAGCAGAAGGGAAACAGGACCAAGGTAGAGTTCTTGGAGCCTTGACATTTAAAGAGACAGAAAGAGACGGAGCAGAACAATCACTAGTAATGGCCCCTATGTCCGAGTTATCACCACTAAGAGGGTGGGCGAGCCTTGGGGCGGTCAAGGAAAGGTCGGTATTAATCAGCTCCTCTGATGAAACGAGCAGGAAGTGGAAACACCCTGACCCCACAATTTACAGTGACCACAAAGAGTCACTGTAATAAAAGCAGGGGGCGCTGTCGAGCTGGCTCCCAATATCAGGACTGAAGGTTTAAACCAGCACTCACTCCACATTTGTTAAAGTCCATCTTCTCTCTTCACTCTGCACTTTGGACAAGCACAAAGTTCCCACCAGCAGACAGAACAAAGAACAATTCCTAAATATAACAAAAATATCTAGCAACTCAAAAGAGGGAAAATGGTAAGTTAAAAGCACGTGTTATTTCAGGAAAGAAAACTCCAGAAAAGTCTCTAGTTGGTCATCAGTGAGATTCAAGAACCCAATGCATGAATGAAACTAGAGGAGAAATGGAAAAAAAAAATCTACAATCAGGAAAAAATACTTGGAGATAAAAAATATAAGCCTCAACTTTTAAAACACAGTGGTAGTAATGAGCAACATGTTACATGATGAAAAAAATTAATCAAGAAATTAAAACAGCTCAAGAAGCTGTCCTAGGATTTAAAGAAAAGGACAAAGTTCTAGTCAATGTACTGAAAAAAAAAAGCATAAATACTGGAAAGAGGAGTAAAAATTACCATGACTGTTTATATAACTGTCTGTCCAGAATATCTAAAAGCAACTAAAAATGATTTAAGTAATAAGATAACTCAATAAGCTGGCTATTTACCAAGTGGTTTAAAAAACTTAAAGACTGTAAAACATAAAAGATAATTTAAAACCCATAAAAGTTAAATTAACAGTATACATCAAAAAATATGTATCACCATTACTTATCAAAATAATGATACAGTATTTATTATTTAGCAAGTTAGCAAAAAATTAAATAATTTACCCAGTTGTCATCAAGTATAAAGGGAAAGTAGCCTCCTCACAGACTGGAGGTGGGAAGGTAAATCCATGAGACTTGTAGACAATTAGGCAACATGGTTATTATGTGTTTTAGAGTTTTTGCTTGTATTTTCATCCAGCAACCCTACTTTCAGGAATGTATCTTAATAATCATAATCATGTACAAATGTATAGTTACAATGACTATACATCATGGTATTGTGGTACTCCTAGTGACAGTAAATTACTGGAAACAACCTAAGTTTCCAACAATAGGGTTATAAATATTACAGTTTATCTATACATGGAATGATATTTACCCATTAAGATATTATGGTAACAAAAGAAAAAGTTTATAATAAAGTATGTAAAAGTGACTTTAAAAAGAAAGACTATTTTAAATTATTCCATTTTTTACACACACACACACCCCCAGGAATTGTTACAAGTCCTGAAGTCTATACGGTGGGATCACAGGTGACTTAATGCTTTAACTTCTCGCTTCTGTGTTTTCTACAGAATTCCAAAGTTAATATTAAGTAACTTCTGATCTTTTTTTAAAAAACTATCTTAATACTCTTCCCTGAAGCCTCTCTCACAGGTGCATTTTAAACAGGGATTGCAGCTGCAACAGGATCCTGAACACAGGATAAGGATCTAGTTCACCTCTAATTTGGAAGACTTTACACACATTTGAATCTCATGCCCAGAGTCATGACGAGATCAAGGAATCTGGAAGACGACAGCATGAAAATCCATGTCTCTGGGCAGACTTGGACTTACAGACTTAAGGGAAACACGAAACATGACTGCCGATAAGAGGTTATCAGAGTCAGAAAAAAAAAAAAAGATGTATCACCTTGAGTTTTTCTTCTGTTTAAAATACTGGTTGAATAAGTAAGCCAGCCGGGGAAGGTCCCCGAGTATGGAAATTTCCCGTACTTTGACAGCAGATGAAAACATCCTCAGAGCTCGGCTGAATCTAGGCACTTTCCTGCCTTTTTCTGTGTTCCCTACCTACCCTGCTCCATCCTCACACTCATTTCTTCTGGAAGCTGCAGAAATCAGATTATATAGTACACACAGCCGCTGGGCAAAGGAGGGATGGCATCAGCTTGTCTGGTCCAGCTGGTCTGAACTGCACCAGGGGTCTGCCAGGAGGAGCGTCTGCTTAGCCGTGTACCTTTCCCTGTCCTCATCAGAGCTTGCACACATGCCACTAAAGGACCTGGATATTCTTCATGCACTACAGCCTCTGCCCAGCATCCCTCGCTCACCTGGGGCTAGGCAGCCCACCTCCTCAGCTGTCTTCCCAGGGTGGGGGGAAGATGCAAGGACGTCATTTCTGGAAGCCAGCAAGGAATCGCCGGGAATAGATTTTACAGAGAACATTCTCACAGAGTTGCATCTTTTTACCTCTGCCTGTTCCCTTTGGGTCTGCATCTGCAGTAACTGGATGCTTCCGCTCAAAGGCTGTTAGTGTCTACCCTGTGACCAGATGCTTACATGACTCCACATGGACCATCAGAAATCAAGGCTGTTTGTGCTGGACGGAAAACCCAGATCTGGTTTGGGCTTCATGCCAGGAGCCCAGAATCTGGGGTCTAAAACCTGTCGCCCCAGCACATGATTCCACAAGCCCCTGGGTCCTTGAGGTCGAGAAAAATAGATCATCTTCCCTTCTGTAAATCCTCACCATCCCCTAACAGCTCAGCATAACTTTAATTTGCTTCTGTGTTTCCCATAATGAGTCTTCCTGTGAGGAGTGAATTCATACGGGCATCGCACGTACCCACCGGACCCACTGACGGTTTGTACACACCCTGCACACAGTGGAGGAAAGGGACCTTCTGAGCCAGGAGTCAGCCTACTGTACTCCATCAGTGTCTGAGACAGAGCCAAACAGACCCTCAAATGTTTGGCTTCTGCCCCGTTCGAGCCTGTTGTCCAGGAGTGTAGACAGACACAAGCCGCGAGGTCCTGGATCCAAGAGCGGCCCTTTTCCCCGATGTCAAACACGTATCACAGCTGACCTGCCAAGAATTTGGATCCTGCTTCAAGATACACAGTCTGAGACAGCACACGGCAGCCAGAAGAGGGAATCTCCGTGTAGCCTGAATCTGGTCTATCCCCTGCAGATGGACAGTGTGTATACGGATTGGCAAGGATCCCAGCCCTTGGTCCCAAACGGAAAGTTCAGGATTACTTCAGAAGTAGATTGAAGAGATAAGCAACGCCTCCAAATATGCCTTTGTTTTCCATGGGGATTTGTAAAGTGCAGTTGAGAGAGAGTGTCTTCAGTCAATCTATCGATGAGTGGTTTATCAGGATGGGTCCACAACAATCTATGTCCACAGTAAAGAGTGAAGACACACCTGGCTGTGAAAACCTCCCTGGATTTAGCCTGGTTCAGCTTTTCTCTATCTGAATGGCCTCTAGGTCCACTTGACAGGGCGGTGTACCAGAGGAGAGCTCCACCAAGGGTGAGGAAATTTGGATTCAAAGTCCCAGGGTCATCATTGATTTTCTGCCTGCTTGGAAATGCATCTTGCCTTGCTTAACCCTGTTTTCACAGCCTTCAAAAATGAGGGGAGGGGGAGGCAGCTTGGGCCCAGAGGTCCCACACAGACTTGACGTTCTGATTCCTCCTGCCCCAAATACCCCAAAAATACCTACCCCGATCAGTGTCGTAGAGCAAAAAGGCATTAGCCTCAAGCTGATGGGAAGCCTTTTGTGGATGGCATAACCAGATCTTGGGTGATGCTCAGCAGAAAACCGTCGGGGTGATGGAGGTGGGGGTGGAAGGTGCATTCTGCTGTCTCCCCACAAGTGTCTGTTCCTTCTCACCCTCAAACTAGAATATCTGCCAAAAAGAGCTTCTAAGAGAAGTGAGGATAAACTTAGTCTTGAGTGCTCATGACTCACCATCATCTAGACCTGTTCTAAGTATCCAAGGATCTGCCCCTGGACTCCAATAACATCTCTAGCTCACTGTTTCAAGACAGAAATTTTGCTATTTTGCCATTTCTGGCCTTTCATGCAGTAGGCTTTACAAATCTGAAGTGCTCTACTGTTTCCTTCAGACATGAAACATAAACAGCATGCCTACTCATAAAAAGAAAATGCACATCTGGGTTAGAAATCAGGTGAAAAAAAGGGTATTGAGTATACAAGAATAGAAAATGCTAGACAAAACACTAGTAAATTTCAAGGTCGCAATGAAATGGAACATTTTACTGTTTAATTACCAAAAACTTCTGAAATTAGAAGATGTAAGAGACCAGTAATCAGGGACATCTTTGAAAAAGTGTTTTCTTTAAAATTTATCTCCAAGAAGACTTTAAGCCCGGATAGTTTTATGAGTGGATTATTTTAGAACTTTCATGGAAAAAAGAAAAAAGAATTGTCAAACCCATTCCAGAGAAGGGAGATAGAAATTACAAATCATTCAGTGATTTAATTCCAAAGAATAGAGAAGTAAAGGGGAAAGTAGCAACTCAACAGTGGGGGAAACTGTCAAACACACAGGCCAGGGCACTTGTACAGTTTTCTTTCAAAAACTCTGTAAACCCAACCAATCAAATCACGAGAAAACCATCCAGACAAACCCTGACTGGGAGAAATTCTATGGACACTCAGCCAGTAATCATCAAAACTGGCAAGGTCATTAAAAACAAGGAATGGCAAACCAAAACTGTCACAGACCAGAGGAACCTAACAACTAAATGCAACGTGGTACCCTGAATTGGATCCTAGAATAGAAAGAGAATATTACCAGAAAAATAGCTGAATCCAAATGAAGTCTAGAGTTTAGTTAAGAGTATTATTTCTTAGTTTTAACCAATTTACCATGGTAACACAAGAAACTGGGTGAGGGGCACAGAGAAACCCTCTATACTATCCATACAGCTGATACGCAAATCTAAAATTATTCCAAAATTAAAAGTGTAAATAAAAAGTTAAAGGGGAAGGCATTTATGATTTTATCACTAGACAGGTGAAACAGAGCAAAAATGTGTAGGCTGTGGCTTAACTGGTCATGAAATCTCTGAGGTGTGGCTGTGCCCTAAGAAACTCTGATCCAGGACTTACTTAAAAAGTAGCAAGTAAAGATGGAGGTGAAGCTTCAGACGCCTCGTGTGGACTAAGATGATGACAGTGGCATTTAAAGAGTGGAAACGTAGGGAAATCAGACCAAAATCAGGCTCCAATTTAGGAACCCAACACCTAACTATTTCTAAAGAGGGTTTTCTTCTTTGCCTTCTTTGCCTTCCTCTGCAAATTTTCATCAAGACAAATCCTAAATGGTTTGTTCTGTGGAAGTGTCGGATTTCTGGCATTCCCCCATCAGAACTGACACCTCACTTGGCCCTGGGTCAAGGACAACAGCCCTCTTACCCCTCCACTGACCCCAGAAGCACCCCTTACACAATTCCTTAGGTGTAACGGCTAATAACCCCTCTGCCCCCACCCACACAGCTGGTAGCAGACGCCCTCTTTCACCTGATCCACCTTATCCTCTCTGCTGGCCATCTGAGCTCATTCATTATAGCCAACTCATTTTCCACCACTATCATCAGTCATCAAGAATTACCTGGTTGCTCAGTTTCTGCCTGAAGCTCCCCGTTTGACTCAGCCTACATATTCAGACATTAGGAAAAATTGTAAAAGGCGTAGAAATAAGACAAAAAAAGTTTTCTGAATTTCGTCTTTTCCATCAGACACTAAGTCCGCCCTCTGGGTTACTTGATTCTGCAAGGATCCATGCCTTTCACCTTCACTGAGCTATTTATTTTACCTCTCCACAAGTTGTGGGAAATGGACAGTAATGCGAATGGATTTTGTCTCCTGAAGATACACTTGATTATTGCCCTGTGGATAACACCAGTTTTGTATCTATTAGAAAATTTATCTTAGTTATTTCTGGTCGCTTACATATGTATATGTTCCTTGAATTCTCCTTTGAACTGATTTTTTCCTCTTACTGGTTACTTCATTAGTTAGTTAAATAAAATCTTGGGGTCGGGGGAAGGGCTTCAAGCCAGCAGAATAGGACATGGAGCTCACCTTCTGCCACAAATGCATCAAAAATACATTTACATGTGGAACAATTCTCACAGGACACCTACTGAACTTTGGCAGAAGATCTTGTACAATTGCAACTACAAGGAAAATCTTCACAAAACCAGGTACACAAGGCCCTGCTATACAGCACAGGGAACTATATTCAGTACCTTGTAATGGCTCATAATGAAAAAGAAAATGCAAAGGAGTGTGTATGTGTATAGCCGAGTCATCATGCTGTACACCAGAAATTAACACAACATTGTAAATCAACTAGACTTCAATAAAAATGAAATCTTTGATACATACTCATTTTATGCTAGTTGTGAATTTTTCCCTTTTTAAAAATGTTTTCTTTTAACACAGTGTATTAGCCTCAGACCAGTGATCAGAGGCAGGACACAAGCTGGGTATCTGAAGGGAGCCCACTTTGCTATAAAGTGCTGAGTCATACAGTCTGGGGAACTGAACTGTACACACTAAAGTGCCAGTTTCGGCATTTTCTTAAGCCCAGGAAGCACGTAAAACTATCAAACATCAAGCAGCCAGGTAAGTTTCAACGACAAGCACCTCAAAAACAGCAAAAGTGGACCGAAGTCCAGAGAGCTCTTGCCCACCCTATGCTCTGTGCAAGGCCCCTAGAAGCTCTAGAAGGTCCTGAGGTCACTTTGGCGGAGATGAGGGAGGTAAGGGGACCTCAGTTCTGTCTCAGATGGAATTTCTCACCAAATTGTCATCTGAGTCCATGGAACAGTCTTCATCTGCTCCACTGGCCCTTGGGAAGAAAATGGAGAAGACTCACGCTACTGGTGACATGTACGGATTTTGAACACGCTCCCCTGTTAAAGGGTTGGGCTCTTTTCAGTCTGACTTTAAGTTGGAAGCCCCAGCCCCACCCTGCTCTGTCCTCCTGACCACGGAGCTATACTCTGGATAGTCTTTCCATCCAGTTTTTCTTTCTCAAGAGGTAACAACAGAATCTGTTGTTCTGCCTTACGGGTGTCGACTTTAGGTGAAGCTGCTTGTTTTATTAACAGAACTCTTCACAATCTTCTGTTGACTCTGCCCACATTAACAATGAGTCACAAGCTGGGGTCCAGGGAACGCCTTTAGGGTCCATTAAAGGACAGGTCACTTGATCACGTCCTTCCTCGAAGGCGTGTGATTTGTTATTTAACCCTAAAAGAATTACAGTGTGTTCATCCATGTTGAAACTGATGGGTTTTTCTGCTACAATTTATTCTCATTTAGTTTGCACTGATCTACCTGAAAGAGCTGTGTTCTGTATCAAAACGGATCTCTGCATTTTCTTGTCACGGAATATCCCAATGCATCAGAAGACGTGTATCAGCAGCAAGCTCACAAGGCCCCCGCAAGGAACAGCATCCATCCCTTCCCTCCACATCTACAACCCCTTTCTGTATCTCTGGTAAAACAATCCCCTGTTGACTCTAAAGATTTCAAGGATTATTTGAATGTCAAGTTAGATATTCTTAACAGTACTTTGAGATGTAATTTACATTCACATGCAAAAAGCGTACACGTCAACGGAGACCTTCGCAGGCCTTTTTATTGTTTGAGAAACGGCTCCTAAGTGTTGCACAATGTCCCTTTTGGCTTTGTGCCTTCCCCTCAGTTGTTTGTTTAAGGGAAGTTACACGGGTTTTCATTACAGGCTCTTCAGCCTGAGTCTGGCGGGGATGCACTCATCCCACAAGGCCCCCAGGTCACTTCTCATCAAACTCAAAGCTGAAATCCAGCACCGTCCCAGTAATAACAGGAGGAAGAGGATGGACATTTTTCTATGTCGTGTTCCATTTAATCTCTGGGCAACGTCCAGACTTTGAAGTGGCTGTCACATGCCCTGGAGGCTTAGTCAGACTCTTCGCCCATGTCACTTGAAAAATGAGCAGCAGCCCAGTGTGGTGAAGATCCCAGATTCTGTGGCATGGATTCAAATGCCACCCTTGCCATTTAACGGCCCTGCAATACTTACCTAACCTGTGATCCCTAACCTAAGCCTCGGCATCCTCATCTGTAAAATGGGGTAAGACTAGTATCAACCTCAGAAAATTAGATGAGTTACTGTAAGTAAAGGTCTAAATTGGGGTCTGACACCTACTTAACTCTTTAATAAAGATTTATAGGCTCTCATACTTACTGCTGTACTAAATAACGCCTCTTACCCTTCCATCTGAGCCGATTTTCTCTTAATAGAGACAGGCCAGCTCATTAAGGAGAAATTTTCTCATACATCTTGTCTCTAAGACATGGAAACCACTTCCCGGTTGAGTGAGAAAAGTGAATTGTGTAGCTAAGACCTGACCTGAGGGAGGTTTACACTCTTCTGTCAGTTGCTGCCGGCAGAAACTTGTTGAGTTCTATCAGCAAGGCTGTTAGAAGACAGCAAACCAGAGCCCCAAACTGACCAGTCAGATACCAGTGTCTACAACTCACTCTCAGTGGCCGAAAACTTTTAGAAGATTCTTTTTTTTCCAGGATTGCAAATCTTGGGACTGTTTTTCTTTATTCTTTAGTCAATACTACTCCCACACCTGCCAAAAGAACCTTCCACCATCGACCCCTTCTTGCTTCAGGAACTCGGGTGTCTTCCTGATCTACCAGGCACGCCAGTTCTGAGCTCTCTGCTCGCCCACAAAGCTGTGGCTCCATCAGCCTCTCCACCCTCTCCAGACTCATCTCCCGTCCTCACCTCCTCCACCCCCTCCAGACTCATCTCCCAGCCTCGCCTCCTCCATCCTCTCCAGACTCATCTCCCAGCCTCACCTCCTCCACCCCCTCCAGACTCATCTCCCAGCCTTGCCTCTTCACCCTCTCCAGACTCATCTCCCGTCCTCGCCTCTTCCACCCTCTCCAGACTCATCTCCCGTCCTCGCCTCCTCTCCACCAACTTCTTTGCTCACATCTGCCTCTGGGAAGCTTTTCGTGATGTCTTCAACCCTCAGCCTGTCCCCTTCCTCTCTACCAATCGCTTTGTCCTCCATCTTCAACCCAAGTCAACACAGGCAGCTCTCCCAATAGGGACCGTGGGCTGGAGGAGGTAAAAGGAAAAGTTGCTAAAACACAGTAACAAAACTGATGTTTTTTTCCTCTTCTCACAACACTGGACAGCAAATGCATGGAGGGGGGCAGTTCCCCACACCAAACCATTCTCTTCCTCTCCAGACACAAAGTGGTCATCCTACAAAATTCAACTCCGACACTAACTACCCAGCATTAGCACAAGAGCCCACAGGTGAAGAGCTCGGTCCCCCAGGACCACTTCCACTGCAGATGCCAGTTCAAGTCCCAGGTTGCCATGTGTACTTATGACCAACTAACTAGAAATCAGGGTTCCCATGACCCCTCTCTTAGGTTTGATAATTCATTAGACTGGTTCAGAGAACTTGGGGAAACACTTAGCTTTAAACAGATGTACAGCCAGATGGAAATGTATACAGGGTGAGGTCTGGAAGGGTCCCAAGTGCAGGAGCTTCCATCCCCAGGGAGTTGAGATGTAGCACATGGATGTGTTCACTAACCCGGAAGCTCTCTGGACCCCATCATTCAGGGACTTTCTAGGGAGGCTTCATCTTATAGGTATGATGGATTATTACTTCAATCTCCAGCCCCTCTTCCCTAGCCTGAGGATGAGAGATGGGGCTGCAAGTTCCAAGCTTCTAATCATGACTTAGTCTTTCTGGGGACCATCCTCATCCTGAAGCCATCCCCAGACCCACCAGGAGTTTCCTCATTGGTGGCTCCCAGGAAATTCCAAGGGACTCAGGAGCTCTGTACCAGGAACCAAGGTCAAAGGCAAAATTATTAGGACAAAAGATGCTCCTCATCACCTTATCCCTCAGGAAGCTACAGGAACTGGGGGAAGAAATCAGTTTAAAGCTCTTGCTGTATCTCAGACTGCTTCAGCCCTGAGCTGGGAAGTACGAAGATTATGGTAGCATTGTCTGCTATCATGGTGGAGAATCTCCTTTCTCTAGAAAGGTGTTCTGAGAACCAGGTGATGCTGACAAATCCAGGCATTGAGGTCAAGAATCCACCTTACAGAGGCAGAGCTATTGTCATCATCCAATAAGACACCCCCATCAGCCCCTAACTCTTCCTTCTCTGCATACACAAAGCACTTGGCTAGTTCGTTTTGTTGTACATTGTATTTTCCCCCTTCATTTGACTATGATTTCTTTCAAGAAAGAGATGACATTTTTGTTTATGTGGCTGTATTACGGAAAAGTCCATTTAGCTACATACAAGTCATGGAAAATGTGATTACAGTGGCTTATAAAAAGATGTTAATTTTTCTCATTTAATAAGAAGTATGGAGGCAGGAGATCCACTAGAGTTACCTGAATATGCCCTTAGAGACCTGGGTTCTATCTTTTTCTATCACCCTTAGCATGTTGGTCTTTGTCTTCCTGCTATAACCTCAGGGTCACAAAATGGCTGCTGTATCTCCAAGCATCATAATCAGATTCCAGGCTGAAAGGTTTTTTGTTTTGGTTTTGTTTTAAACCAGGAAAATAGAAGATTTTCCAGAAGCCTCAGCAAGAAGGTATCCATTTGTATCTCATTGTCGAGAACTCTGGATCGGGGCCATTCCTAGACCAACTGCTAACGAAGAGAAATGAGATGATCATGACTAGTCTTGAGACCCAGGACAAGGCTCCCTGGTCCTGACTCAGAACCAGTTTTGTCAAACAATTACTCTGAAATTTACCTTTGGGGACAGGAGCCTGCCCTTTCCGAGATCAAAGCTTCCTCACAGTTATGAAGCCACCATACTAGCTAATGTTTATTAAGTACTTACTAAGCGTCAGGCATCATTCTTAAGAGGTTGCATGAATTCTCCTTTAATCCTCACAACAACCTTACGTTATTAATCCTCTTCTACAGAAGAAATGGAGGTGCAGAGAAACAAAGGAACTTTCCACAGTTACACAACTAACAAGCAACAGAGCCAAGAACAGGACCCAGAGAGACCGACCACAGAGGTGACGTCTCCTGCTTCTGTGCCCCACTGCTGCTTCTCCCACCCCTGTGCCATCCAGAAGCAGTCAAGTTGGTTGAATGAATGAATAATTGAATCAATGAATGCCTTTTCCCAGAAGGAGCCCTAACCTGCAAGGGGCTTGCAGTGCTGTTTGAAATGACTGTCCTCATCCATCTTCTTAACGGGGTCAGACTGTTGTTACATGCATAGGATTTATGTCAATTCATTGTGCTCTGAGGGAGAACAACAAAAAAAATCCGATTTTCTCGCTGGGTTTTCTACATAATAGAAACCAAGTAAAAGAAGCCCGTAGAAGTCTGAGCTTTATCTGCAGGCTGAAATAAAACAACTGTACGCACATGGGAGTCTTGGGCCAAAAAAATGAACGAAATGCAAAGCACGCCCAGACTCCAGCTGAATCCTTGAAGATTCTAGTAGCATGTCCTGGGCCCCACTGGGAGAGGAGGGGAGAAGGGGCACAGGGTCCTCACAGATCAGAGAACTGAGGGGTAGACTCTGTCCCGGCAGGGCCAAGCTCAAAAGCCACGGGTGTAAGACGCCAGACTTCCAAGGACAGCTGAGCAATTCTGCCAAGCATCTCAGTATTTTGTCTACCCGGTACAAACATCTAGACTGAAGGAGTGATTGAACTGTTCTGGTTTCCTATCGAGATTTGGCACCACTACAGATGTAGCGACGGTCCTAAGAACTCCAGAAAGTACTCAGACTCTGCCTGGAAGTGGAGACCCCAGGACAAGCCTACGCAGCCCTAATTCAGTCTGATTAGTATTTTCAATGTGAATTTCTTTTGTAGGGTAGCCAGACTTAGGCAACGTTGACAGAGGATGTGCAGTCTGATTTGAATTTCAGATAAGCAATAAACGCTTAGCCTGACTATATCCCAAACACATTTGGAATGTATTTATACCAAACGTTTATTCCTCAGTTATCTGAAATGCAGATTGATTGGGGCACTCAGCCCTAATCTCTGGGACACACAAACCCCAACACGTTTATATCACTGTGCTCTACTCCAGCTGTCAAGGTGGGACAGACACACCTCTCCCTGTGTTCTCCGCCAAATACGAAAGAAAAGCACTCCGAGCGGCCAGCGAGGTCCAGGGCCTCTGTCCCAGCCCTGTTGGTCTGAGCGTGGACAAGGGGCTCCAGCCCCTTGCTGGTAAAGTGAAGGCTGACATTCTGGAAGTGCACGACTCTTCTTTCCCGTTTCTCTGAGCCGTGTTCGGGGCTAACCGTCGACAGCATGGCCCCGGTTAACCATCAGGCCAGCCCCAGCGCTGGCCACACCTTTGACAGGCGAGGGGCCTGAAAGGTCACGGAGCTCTCAGGGTGCAGCCCCTGTTAACAGCGATGCTATCGTTTGCCCTTTTTCCCTCTGGACCCAGAAATCCAGATGCATCCAGCAAAGACAGCTGCACTTCCACATCAGGGCAAGTCATTTTCTACAGGAAGAAGAGATGAAGGCGACAAGGTGAGGGGCCGGTTTCCCTCTTGGAGCCCTGGGAGCCCATCAGGCAGCCCGGCTCTGGGTGGCAAGCAGCAGCGATTTCCAAGCTGAGAGGCCAGGGAGGAGCCCCGGGGCTGGGGGTGAGACCACACAGCAGGCCCGGACTGGAGACGCTGGAGGCATCTGCAAGGTCTCTGTCACCCCCTCCCTATCCCCTCTCACCAGCTCAGGCCTGTGCTTCTGCAGGTTCTCCCTTCCTTCCCGGCTGCTTGCAGCTGCTAGAACAAAGTGTTAGGAACATTCTCTCACCGGCTCCCCGGTTGCCAGAAACACCTAGCATCCAGAGAGCACTTCGAGTCTGCAGACTGAGATTCTGATTCTCCAGGTGGTCTCAGGGCAGTCGGGAGGTTGGCCGGTCCTCTCTCCACGTTCAAGATGCGGGAGGGGTAGAGGCAGAAAGTGGTGACGCCACAACCCCCAGCCAGCTGTTCAGAGCCCACTGCCCAGATCTCTGCCACCTCCCCACACTCGGAGACTGACGTCCACCAGGCAGGTGACCCACTCAGTAAGAAGCCAGCAAATCCAGGTAGTACACACAGCGCCTGGACACCTGGAGCACACACCAGCAGCAGAGCCAGGGGACAGTGCCCTGGAGGTGGCTGATCAGGACGTCTGAGGAGCGGAGGGGAATGTGGGTTGATTGCTTCCACATTCAAAGTGAGAACCAGCCACAGCGAACTGTTAGGATGACACTTAACTCAGGGCAACTGCCCTTCTAAAAATCATTCATTTTTTACAGTCCAACTGGAGGCAGGAAAACACTCGATTATCCATTCATGTCCCACAATTTTTGCTGGGACAGAGGGTGTGGTCAGAGTCCCTCACTCCTGGAAGCAGAAGGCAAAACCCAGCAACAGAACCCATTTGGTGTTAAATGAAAAACGGACACTGGCATCACCCTCCTCAGACCCTCCAGTTCGAAATGTACCTCCTCTTTTAGGGAAGCAGCCACTGGAGTTGGTCAGCAGCGCGGAGAAACACCCATCCTCTGATCAGGAGGTGCTGAGAGTAGGGCTGGAGGGTCGCAGAGGGTAAGCAGGGAGAAGCTGGCTATTCTGGGAGTCAGACCGTGACAGTATTTTCAATTTTCTTTCAGGATGGGCAGAAGCCGGTCCTTGGGGTTTGAAAGTCACTGTTACACATTGTTTATTGCTCAATTATGTTTTATTAAGACTTTCGTGTTCAAAACCCAGCTGAGGATGGGAGAGCATCTTCTCTCCTGGGGACGAGAGGAACCAACCTTCACTGAGCAGCTGCTGTGTGTCAGATGTGGGGAGTCAGGCTCGCCTACTTTATATTGTTTCATCCTCACATCCTCCTGAAGGTCAAGGGTAAGGGCTGAAGGACCCAAACTGAAGCACAGTCCTTGCTCCTCTTGAGGGAAAGAGGGGATGTGGGCTTCTCCCAGCACCAGGAAAGGCAGGATAGAAACACTGCTGCATGTCCCACTTGGACCCCTGGACTGTGATCCCAGCAGAGCCGAGAAACAGGAAAGTGTGAGGGGACCAGAGGAACCAGCTTGTATGCCCAACTGTCACAGGATGAAGAGATGTGCTCTTGGCTGGGGGCCAGGATGCCTGCTGTCAACTTTAGCAAGTCACTGCTGTGAAAGCCCCTGGCCTTATCCCAGAGGGCCCATGCCCTAAAGATATTCTATCCATTTTCTTCCTTCTCCAGCTTAGTTTTCTGCACCCCGTTTATTCCTCCAGCCACAGTGGCCTTGTTTTCTGCTTCTGAAATACACCAAACAGGTTGTCTGGAGACAATTGGACTTCTAGTTACCTTGACCTTGAACACTCTGCCCCAGATGGTTCGTGATGGTTACCTCCAGTCCTTTACACATCAGCTCTATGACTGCCTCCTCAGTGAGCCTTCCAGAAGCAGCTATACTAAGTCAGCAAAACACCCTCAGTCTCTCTCCATCACATCCCCCACTTTTGTCTGCAGCCTATTTCGCTGTCGGCAATTACTCTATTTTTATTGCTCACTTACTGTCTGTCCTCACCGCTCAATCAGAACGCAGCCTCCACCAGGGCAGGCAATGGGTTTGTCTTTTTCATCACTGTGTCCTCAGCTTGCGAACAGGATAGGACACAAAAATGGTGCTCAAGAAAGTCATTAATCAACACTGAATTAACTGAATGCAGATACCCAGCTCCCTCCCTCTTCCCCCCAAAAAGGAAGGAAACTGATTTATTTGTAATGAAATGGAGCCGAGTAGAAATTTTTTAAGTTTTAAAATTTAATTTTTAAGCCAGGGCTGAGAAGCCCTGTTCTGAGGCACATGGAACCAACTTAAGCCTCTCTGTGAAGGAAGGACTATGGTAGAGTCTTACCCACTTGTGCAAAAGAAATGAAGTCAATTGCTCCCCATTCCTATAAAATCAGGCGTCAACACAAGCACCCATGAGGACAGATGAATTAGGTCATCTAGCTGTCTTTCTGGGACGCAAAGAGCAGCATTTCCCCATAAGACCATGATGGTGGACAGGTAAGGGGTGACTGGGGTTACAGGAATCAGACCTCTCTGGAAGATGGAGGGCCAACTTGGGAGGCTGGGGCCACCAATGGAATTGGGGTAAAGGAAGAAGCCAGCCCGAAAAATAGCAACCATGGGGATTAGGAGGGACACGGGCCCCACGGACTGAAGAGCTGGTTCCTGAGGCACAAGTCCAAGTGGAAAGTAAGAGCAAGAAGGGGCAGGCATGAAGGGAGAGCTGCAGCTTGAAAACTGAAGCCAAGACCCAGATTTGTGCCATGTCCCAGATCTGCCAATGACTCCTCGCTCCCTATTCTCCAACCCCAGCCAAACAGGACCTGCTGCTCTGGGCTCTGAAGAAGCAGGTTAGTGCGGGTTAAATGCTCTTTTCTGTTTTTTATGGAGCAGGAGCCTAGAAACCATTAAAAGTGAAGAGGGCCACTGTGATCAGCAATGCCATTTTTGCTGTATAATTGCATCCTGCCCCAGACAGCACTCTAAGGCTCCCTCTGACCAAGCCCAGTCACTGTCTACCTGATTTATATCCCCACAGCCAATCCAGCACAGAAAACCCCACGAAAACATTACCCCTGGTGGGGTTATTTTTTTTTCAGGGATTCTATCTTTAATTTTATTCCTATTTTTGTCATAAGGGAAGCATTTGAATGTGTTAAAAAGGAAAAAGAAAGCATAGGAAATTGTCAGTGAGGAAAAGTTTTTCAGAACCCCAAAAAGACACCCCATGAGCTAAACTTGGTATTGGTCTGGATTGCAAGGTGCTGTGCTGCAGGAACGAATTAACGTCAAACGTCAGTGGTGCCACCCCACAAGGATTTCTTCTGCCTTCATGCTGCACATGCAAAGCTGGCTGATGACAGCCTTGGGTCCACATACTCGCAGAGATGCAGTCAGCAGAGGCTCCGCCACCATCTTGTGATCTGAGGTCTCAATTCCTGGCTTTCAGGGCCACTGTGTCAGGGGAACAGAAAGCACAGAGGCCTCATCCCCACCCACCTGCCTTTCAGCCTCACTTTCACATCAGCCCACTGGCCAGAATTAGTCACCTGATCCTCACTCCAGCCCACTGGCCAGAATTAGTCACCTGATCCTCACTCCCGCCCACTGGCCAGAATTAGTCACCTGATCTTTACTCCCGCCCACTGGCCAGAATTAGTCACCTGATCTTCACTCCCACCCACTGGCCAGAATTAGTCACGTGATCCCAAGGAAACTGCAAGGAGACTGGAGGTAGCCTTTCCTAGTACTCAACAAAAGGAAAATAAAAAGCGAACACAGTACTGTCCCTGCTCCAAGATCAGGCTGCTATGAAATGTGAGAGACTTTAGTCTAGAACTGCTCTTGAAGTTGTGCATAAGATTCGTCAAATCTGTTTCACCCGCCTTCACTCAAGGTCATTTTAAAACTTGCATGTCCTCCAAGCAGCACGTAGCATCAACAGTAAGAGGTTCACCTGAGTCGTCTTCTAGGCACTTGAAGTCAGCTGCATCTAGTCTGAGCTGAGCTGGTTAAGACTGGATAGGACCGTCCACCCTCCCCAGTGACCTCTTGCCGTGGGAGGGCTGTCTCCACCCCCAGCACATGCAGGCGTTCTAGCCTTATCACAGCTGCTCAGAAGGATGATTACAGCACCTTTTCCCAATCATGGCACCCCACACCCCTCAGGAGCCCTGACTCTGCTCACCTGGCTAGTTCTCTAGCTCACCAGGAGAATGCAAGTAATACCAACATTTCCCTGCCTACAGATGCTGGTCCTCATACTAATAATGCCAGAAGGATACAGAGGGTTTGGAGCAAGATCTTCATTGCTCTGTAGTTAATGTGCCCACATCCACCAGGGAACATTCTCGCTCATGGGCATACAGCAAAAAATGCCAAGAGATCACAGGAACAAAATTAGTGAAAAGACCCTATCCAGAACAAATGTCGCTGAACTGGGAGCAAAAGTCACAATTACAACTCACTCCCCTATCCCTTCCAGATGGTGCCCATCACAGACCATGGAGAATGGTTGTTAAGAGGAAAGGAGTGAGTGGACGAACTGGGATGAAATTATAAGAACACCACCATGAATAGATTAAAAACACACACACACATTTCTTCTGTACAGTACAGAGAACTACATTCAATACCTTGTAATAACCTTTAATAAGAAAGAATATGAAAACGAATATACGTGTGTGTATGCATGACTGGGACATTGTGCTGTACACCAGAAGCTGACACACTGTAACTGACTGGACTTCAATAAAAATAAATAAGTAAAAATGCTGTTAGGTTGAATCATTTTAATGGATTCCTCGAAATTTTCTATATAAAACATTATGTCATGCAGAAATAAAGTTTTACTTCTTCTTTTATAAACACATACATACATACATACGACCGCCACTGTGGCGAGAAGAGTCAAGGCACACAAACGGGCTCGACGGGTCTGAATTTGAGGCCTCACTAGGAAAATTCCCGTTACGCCGGGGAGCACGTGAGGCCAACAGCTTTCCTTCAAAGCCTGCACCTTGCGCCCTGTTCTCTCAAGTCCCATAAGCAGCCCAGGAAGGATACAGCCGGGAGGAGACAGGGCAGGTCTGACGATGGCGCGAACACTGAGCAGTTACAACCCCAGACCCCAGCATCAGCTCGCTGGCTGCCAACCAAACACCTGGGGAAAACCAGACGTTAGAAAAGTTTACTTTGGGGGGTCCACCTACCTCCTTGGGTGAACCTCTCTTTTTCCTCTGGATTCCTCTCTCGTACTTTGTAGTCTCCTCGTCCCTGTGACCAGTTCAGGGGAGACTTTCCCCCAAATGGCCTTGGTTCTTCACGCAGCACTCAGGTTCTCCGGGCAGACGTCCATCTGACTGTCCAAGGAAAGTCACTGTCACCAACGTGCACTGCCTGTTGGAGGGGCTGCTAGTTAACACAAATGAGTCTCAGGAGCAGAGGAGCGTGCAGAGTCTGTGCACAGGCCAGAACCTGGGCCCTCTCGCCCGGCTGCCACCACTGCCCGCCTGCCCTGGTCAGGGCTCTGTGTCGGTGTCATTTTGAAACAGCACCAGCTTCAACGAGTTCTCCTACAGAGACAGCACTGCAGTTGTGCAAGACGGGAACCCACGTCCCCAGGATGACGCCAAACCAAGAATTTTCAGTCTCCAGAGCTGAAAACACCAATATTGCCCGCAAACCTTTGACAAACCGAGAAGTCCTTCAGTGAGGCCACTCTAGCTTCCGGTAGCTCTGAGGGCTGATACGGACTGACTGGAGCCTAGCCCACCAGCTTCTGACACCAAGCCAGGTTCGCTGGCCCGACGCACAGCCAGCGCAATGCAGGGACACCCCGTCTGCAGTGAGCAGAGCTTATTCGCCAAGCAGCGAAGACTCAGGAGGCCGGAGCTCACGTCCACCTCCCGGAGAACAAGGGGCTCAAAGGACCGCAGCCCTGCCGTCAAGGCGTGTGGGACGTGAGGGTCGTGGAGAGTGTGGGGAGCGTGAGGGTCGTGGAGGGAGTGGGGAGCGTGAGGGTCGTGGAGGGAGTGGGGAGCGTGAGGGAGCGTGAGGGACGTGGGGAGCGTGAGGGGCGTGGGGAACGTGAGGGACGTGAGAGTTGTGAGGGTCGTGGAGGGAGTGGGGAGCGTGAGGGACTTGAGGGACGTGGGGGACGTGAGGGTCGTGAGGGTCGTGGAGGGCGTGAGGGGGCGTGGGGAGCGTGAGGGACTTGGACGTGGGGGACGTGAAGAGAGTGGGGAGCGTGAGGGGGCGTAGGGTTCGTGAGGGCGTGAGGAGCGGGAGGGACATGAGGGACGTGCGGGAAGTGGAGGGCGTGGGGAGCGTGAGGAGAATGGGGGAAGGTGATTGGCAAAAGGGGCGGGAATCCACGTTCTGCGCAGCCGTAATGAGCTGCCGGTAGCTGCGTGGACACTCGCGCATGCCCAGTTGGAGGATCGGAGGTGCTGTCCAGTCTTAACCAGCTCAGTTCCAACTCCACGCAGGTGACTCCAAGTTACTAGGAAATGGCTCAGGGGCCAACATCTTACTGTTAGGCCACACGCCGTTCGAGGATGTGTAAGTCTTAAACGACCTAGGTAGTGATGGCAGGTGAGATGGATTTGACCCACGGTTTCAACTTCCAGGTTTGAAATTTCCCCTAAGCCGTAAATTTCATCCCAAACCCAGGATCCAGAGACAGACTTGAGCCCTGCCTCCTGTCTCCTTGCCAGTCGACCTCACGATAAAGCTCTTTCTTTTCTCAGTAGCTGGTGCCATAGTATTGCCTTCTCTGCGCCTCGGACAGCTGGGTACCAACCCCAATAACACCCCTCAGTCCATCCCTCACTCTCAGTCTCACTGCTTAGGCATGCCCTCTGTCTCAGGCTCTGCTTCCCGGGGAATGCTGGCTGAGATAACTAGGAGGGAAATGTTCTGGTTGCCCTTGGGCACGTCACCCTCTCCCTTCCCGCACAGCTCCACCCCACTGTGCCCCTGGGTGTCCAGCACTCAGCAGCCTCCAACACCCACCTCCCCTTCACAAGCCTCGCTCCTTGTTCCCTGTTCCATTTATCTTGCTTTTCTTTAGAGACACCCCCACCCCGCATCCATCTGTTCTGCCTTCTCTCTTTGTGTTAGTTTCCTATGGCTGCTATAAAAAATTACTACAAACTTAGTGGCTTAAAACAACCAAAATGTATTATCTCATGGTTCTGGAGTACGGACGTCCAGAATAGGTTTTCCTGAGCTAAAAGAAGGGTGAGGGGTCACGCTGCCTACAGCAGCTGTAGGAGAGAATGTTTCCTTGCCTTTGCCAGGATCTCGAGGACGCCTGAATTCCAGCAATCGCATTGCTCCAACTTCTGTTTGCATGGTCACATCTTTTTTGACCCTCCTGCCTCCCTCTTCTGTCTTTTAAGGACCCTTGAGATTACACTGGGTCCATCTGAGTCACCCAGGATAAATTCATCTGAGAGTCCTTAACTTACTGACATCTGCAAAATCTCTTTAGCCATGTAAAATATTCACCTGTCTCTGGAATTAGGACTTGGACATCTTGAGGGTCAATGAATTCCCTACCACACTCTTTAAACTTAGAGCATTGTTTTAATTTAAAAAAAAAAAGTAATTCCTCAAAATCTTCCTCTCTGCCCATTTCAGCATCCTAAATCCCATTTTCTCAGCTGGGAGGGCACCTCTCCTTTAAGACGGATTCACAGCTACAGGGGTAAACATGCACAGCAAACATGTTTAGAAGTCGTCCTCTCAGACCTCCCTATTAGTATGCAAGGACTTCAGACATGGCAGTTAACATTTTACTATATTAACCTACATATATTTCAATTCACGTTTTTAGGGAGTGGATTCTTAGGATTATTCCATCCTGGAAACATAATGAAGTATTATTCCCTTACATATTTACAAGAGTTGGGATTTTATAAACTCCATTGTCTTCTCCTACAGTCAAAACAATTGTCAAGGTCAAGAAATTTTGCCTCAAATCTCATATTTTCTTTTGTTGCAATGGAAAACCACCACCACCTTGTGCATAAATATCTTTAAGGCATGTGAAAATTATGCCCAGAATCACAGAATTTAGGTCTAAAGGAGCTGCATGGAGTTTGTCCCCTCATTTTCCAAATAAGCAAACGGGACCAGAAAGAGAGAAGGTCTTCAAATCCAGCTACTATGGGAGTTGTCTTCAGGAGAAATAGTCCCAGTTCTTTTCATGTTTCTCCCACCATTCTCGCCTTCATCCATCACTTTTTTTCTAGGTTTCCTTGAACTTCTGGCAAGGGCCAAGCCTTCCACATGGTATAACACCAGTTGAGGCCTGGTCATCAGAGCATCACCCCCCGCCCCCCCAAACCCCACACACAGCTGTGGAAATTCATCCATCCAGACCACATTCCTTGGCAAGCTCAGGAGCCAGGGAAACTGGAAGGTGAACGTGTCTTTCTCTCTCTCAGGCACACAGTCTGAGGGCGAATCAGGAAGCATTTCTTTCTTTTGGTCATATGCCCCTCTGTAGTAAACTGCAAAAGCCAAAACATTTGGTCCATGGAAGTGAGCAAGACACTGCAGAGGTCTGTGGTATCTGAGGCCAGGCAGGTCCATGGGTCACAGTGCAAGAAACTGACATGTGATGCATCCAATCACATGCATCAGCTGGAACTCTGCTGCAAAGACATATGGGAAATTCCCTCATCGTTGTGAAATGCCTCTGGCCTAGTTCCAAGCCTCTTTGGTGGGCTTGTGACACAGGCTTCCCTGCCTATCCAATCAGAGGTGGGTTCTACCTCCTGGTCCCCACCCATCGCATGACCCTGTTCCATTTCTTTACAACTGCATGTATTTTTATGTTTCCTATCTGCTCCTCCCTATTTCCTCTTTCCCCACAAGATTCCCTGCATTTGCTCATTTTTTTCCTTCATTTTTGTCCATATCAAGTTTATCCTCAGGTGTGGCTGCCGGGAAGCAGGTAGGGTTGGCTGTTGTTCTGGATGAACATAGATGTGTATTTCATGTCCATTTCTCTCCTTTAACCTTCCGAATTTGCAGCCATCTGTTTCTTTGGGAAGCCTCCCACCTGCATTATGTGGCTGCCCTGGGGCTGAGCCCTGAGTGGAGGAAGCCAGCCCAGAAAATCCCATCTCCCTTGAATCAGCCAATCAGCTCATGTCTTTCCTGTGTCCTAGGGGACTGGTACTGAGGTCTCAGGAGGCATGAAAATCAGCCCTTCTGTGGGACGCGGCTCTCTGTCTGTGTATGTGAATGAGGAAGCCCAAAGCCCCTGTTTCTGCTGCCAGCAGCCACTTTACCATTAAGAGGGAAGCACCTTTCAAAGTAGAATTTTGTAACAATATTTTCAGTCCATCACAGAAATCTCTCATAAAATCAGTTCTTTGTTTGAAAAAAATTGTACTCTGTAAGATACATTACATGTGTGCATAGACTTATAATTTGGTGGGAAACTTGTGGCTGGTGTGAGATTTAGGGGTGAAGTCCTATCCCTATGTACTTATAGTTGTGCAGAATCTTCAGTGAGCTTTTCCCAAATTTTAAACCAGTACTTCATGAGGGCAAATGAGAAGAAAAACCTCATGTCTGAATGGCTTTTTGCAGCATCCATCCAAACACGCTGCTTTCCACTTTGAATTATTAAAAAAGTTGGTTTTGATTCAGAGAATTGTTTTATAGGGAGGGAGGAAGACACTTTTGGCTGCATTCCTTCCAGAGAGGGATGGGTCAAGATATATCTGGACAATGTGTTCAGATGAAAAAAAATTCAAAAGTGGCTCATGTTTAGGAGGAGAAAAACGAAAATGTGTATTTTGTAAAGTTTGAGGGTTTTAGGTTTTCCAGATTTCCACAGTTTTTAAAATTTTTTTCTGTAACTAACTTGTAGACTTATTTCTCCCCTGGTTTTGGGCAGAGTAAGTATTATTACAGAAATTAAAAAGTCATTGGATTTTTCTCTGGCAACAAAAGTGTTTAAGTATTGAATTGGGATATAGATTTTTAATAGGTTCAATGTGTTAATGCACTTTAAAAATTTGTTATCAATTTCTTTTTTATTATCAAAATGTTAGGGCTAAACAGATTTTGTTGGCTGGCTCATCTTTTGGTTTTACAGATAACAAAATGGAAATCAAGAAGGGTGATAAGTCTTGTCTCAATTCTCCAACATTTGGCCCCAAACTCTCACTAAACTGTTATATGGTTTTCCTCTTCCCAGAAGCATCTTCTCAGGGAAACACCATCTTACATAAGCTGATCAGTGCTCCTGGCTTCACCTGAGCTAAAAACCTGACACCACCCCACCTCTGGCTGACATTCTAGGCGTATATCTTACTAGTGAATTTGTAGAAACACCAAGAATTTGATCAGGCAGGAAGTTTGAACTCTGGTCCTCAGTTGAAGTTCCTTCACTCCACACAGGTTTTCTAACATTAAGTATTTCTCCAGCTCTGTCTTCCCCCTTTATAAGCCCCCGAGCCTGCACTCTGATAAATGTATAGCACACCACACTAGCCCTAAAGGGAAAATACTGACTACCACAAGGTCCGTGAGGGCTTTCTCACCCCAGCTGTTTACTCCAGGTTTCTAAGCTCTGAGACATGGAAACAGTCCTCAAGCAGGTGGCCAGGACTCAGCGTCCAGCAGATGGTTTCATCAGGGAGGGCAGGCAGGAAGGGGACTTGAGGGCAAGTCTTCTGGACTTGTGAGGCTCATCGTGTGCTGAGAACAAAGAGGAAAGATATGTGCACAGTCGGGAGTGGAAGGAGGGTCAGGGCTGAGCTAGGAAAGTGAGCAGAACTGGTCAGGGAGACCAGGGGCACGGCATAGAGGTGAGGGAGTGGAAGGCAGTCTTCAGCGATGGGGCACAAAGTCAGGTAGGAGGAGGTTTGAGGAGTCAGGAGTTTTTGAAGGAGAAAGTTTGTACCAAAACTCTGTTGGGACAGCAGGGACCTAGACCAACCAAGGAGAGCAGAAGTAAGGGGTATAGGAAGCAGCATTTGAGATGAATTTCTCATCCTTTTCACGACTCCACTCACTTCACTTTTTCTCCCTATGTTATGGGTTGCATTGTGTCCCCCCAAAAATGTATGTTGAAGCCTTAAACCCCAGCACTGCAGGTGACCTTATGTGGAAATAGGGTTGTTGCCAATGTAATTAGTTAAGATGAGGTCACACTGGAGTAGGGTGGGCCCTTAATCCGATGTGACTGGGTTCCTTATAAGAGGAGGGAAATTCGGACACAGACACACAGAGAGAGGAGAAAGACATGAAGACACAGATGTTGGCCATGTGAAGACAGAGGCAGAGACTGGAATCATGCTGCTCTAAGCCAAGGAACATCTGGGGCCACAAGAAGATGGAAGAAATGAAGAAAATGAAAGAGGCTTGGAAATAAAAGAAAACAAAAGAAGAGGCTTCAGAGAGACCACGACCCTGCCGACACCTTGAATTTGGACCTCCAGCCTCCAGAACTACAAACAATGAATTTCTGAGGTTGTAAGGCACCCAGTTTGTTGTACTTTTCTGATGGAAATCCTAGAAAATGAACATAGTACTTTGATGATTTTCAATCTCAGCCAGTTAAAGGAGAGAGAAAGATATTTTAAACTCATAATTTGGATTAATTAGCCAAAATCTACCCAGACAGCCACTGTCCCCAGGGGCAGGCTGTGTGTGCACCCCACAGATTTTGATGCAGGACCCTCCTTGGGTTGGAGAGAGGATGCCCTCAATATTGATTTCTTTAAAGAGATCTTTCTCGCTGAAATCTTTTCTCACCAGCCCTTGTTATCCTTTTATATTCTCAAAGGGGTTGAAAGAATCTAAGTGTGGCAGAGCAAGTCCTCAGAAATTCCTGATGAATATCTGCATGCAGTGATTTGTCACCTCTGTTTGAAAGTTCACATCTGTTCGATCTTGGTGCTTAGACAGGACTTTATTCCAACACATGTTGAAAGATTGTAAGACAACAAAGGCTTGCAAACATGATCAAGGAATGAGAATCTATTTTTAAAAAAAAGGAGAGATTTGAAAAAAGAACCAGATACAATTTCCAGACATGCAATGGGTAAGGCTTGACTGCCACAGGAAGGGACCTGACAATAATTCAGTCGGTTAAAGAAAATGCTGGTTTATTTGTCTTATGTAATAGACTGAGGTGACCATTCTGGGTTGGCGGGCAGCTCTGCTCCACGTGGTCATTCCGTCTTGTTTCTCAGTCATCCCTTAGGACATTAACCTCATCTGGTCACACGTACTGGTGACAGAACAGTTTTTTTTCCCCCTGATCCTTTGTGAACTATTACTTTTATAAAATACAAAAAAAAAAATTCTTGCAAAAAGATTACATGCTTAGGTACAGTGACCATGTTGAATTGCTATAAAGAAGCAATGAAGTCAAAATGGTTTTCTCTCCATTTTTTAACGAATCCCCTTGTAAACCATGGTATTGTATGGACCTTTGAGTAGTACTTTTTCATCTCACAAGAGGGAGACAAGGTATGGAAGAGACATACCCGTTGCACACACCACTCCCATGCTCGTCAGTTGAAAGCTTTGTCACATGGCCACATCCAACTGCAAAGCTGTCTGGGAAATGCCAGGTAGCTGAGCAGCCCTGTGTCCAACTATAATTGTATTAATACAGAAGAAGGAGAGGATGCATTATTGTGTACAGTTAGTTGTCTCCATCACAGATGGGTTACAGAGCATATTGGGCAGAGTGCATCAGAACATCAATGAAACGAAGGATAGAACCAAAGAGATGATCCAGAAGACCCTCCAGAGGCAAATGGAAATATAAAAGATGTGAATCTTGGAAAAGGCACAACAGGATGGGGAAGAGATAATACTTAAAGCAATATAGGCCAAGAATTTTCTAGAACTGTTGGGAGATGCCAACACTCAGATTCACGAAGCACTATGAGTCCCACACTGGGCACTGTTATAAAGGCTTTATATATTAACACATTCGATGTGCACAGCAACTCCATGGGGAAAGTAGTGTTATCATCACCATTTTACAGAGAAAAAATTCAAGGCTCAGAGAGGTTAAGTGACTTGCCCAATGCCACACAGCTAGCAAGGAATAGAGGTAGGTTTCCACAGTCTCTTACCACAATACTCTGTTAACCTTCAAAAGGTCTGTACTGTTTTAATGAATGGGTACAGAAGACATGGTGTATATATACAATGGAATACTACTCAGCCATGAAAAGAATGGAATAATGCCACTTGCAGTAACATGAATGGACCTAGAGATGCTCATACCAAGTGAAGTAAGTCAGAGAAAGACAAATGTCATATGATATCACTTACATGTGGAATCTGAAAAAATGACACCAATGAATTTACTTACAAAGCAGAGAGACTCACAGACATGAAACTTATGGTTCCATGAAAAACAAACATATGGTTACCAAAGGGGAAAGGGGGTGGGGGGATAAATGAGGAGTTTGGGATTAGCAGATACAAACTACTATATATAAAATAGATAAACAACAGAATCCTACTGTACGGCACAGGGAACTATATTCAATATCTAATAATAACCTATAATGAAAAAGAATATGAAAAGGCATATGTGTGTATAACTGAATCACTTTGCTATACATCGGAAACTAATATAACACAGTAAATCAACTATACTTCAATTAAAAATAATTTTTTAAAATCTGTACTGCTTTAATAAGAACAAAGCTTATGCTTTAAAAATTATACTGAGTATTTTTATTTATGTCTAATTATTCACCTAAAAACTTTCTCTAGGTCAGTAGACCATATATGACTTTACCCTAAATATTAAATTCACACTACTGGGAAATTGGTAAAATTGGTGTACATTTCCATAAGTTCATCCCAGAAACTCACCTCCCAAAATAAAAATAAACCAAAATCAGAGAAGGGAACCTCATTTACAGTGGAATTGGGAAACAGCTGCAGCCTGGACACCACACCCTGAAGCCTCTGCCGCAGGCACTGCCTGCGCTCATCCAGTTATTAGAGAGACCTTGGAGCCAGGGTCACTGCACCAGTTCTCAGTGACCACACGGAGGTGCCATCTTCTGTGGCCTGAGAGGCAGCTCAAGAGACCGTCTTGCTCTGCCTCCCAGAGGGACAGAAGCATTCGGCCCCCTTCCTCCTTCCCAGGGCTCCTCTCTCCACCCCAAGCCATGCAACAGGGAGCAAGCATGCCTCCTAGTCGCAGCTCCCTTACTAAGATGCTGTGCAACCCCCTGCAAACCACTCTACCTCTCTGGACTTCTGTGTCCTCACCAAAACTGAGAGGTCTGATTTGTATCAGCTGTTTTCAGATTTTCTCAAAACGTACTCTTTCTCTCCTCCCAAAACATGAGCCAGAAATTGCATATGTGCAAGGGAAAGAAAATCACACCACGGCAGCTAATCAGAGAGGGAGGGGTGCAGGCCCTGCCCTCCAGGCCTTCCCATCCCATCCTGTGGACTGGGAACAAGAACCCTTCAGACTCCTCAGAGCAGTTCTGTGATTTCTGGACATCCTTTCCAGCTGTAATAGCTGATAATTCTCTCAGGAGCCAGACAACTAAAGATTGGTCTCTGCTCTCTTTGGAAAAGAACCGTAAAGAGGAGGGGGAGGCGGGGGAGGGGGAGATGGAAAGGGGGAAAGGGAGAAAGAAAACCCAAAAAGCACATTCAAACAAGAGTTCCAAGTTACAACTGTCTCTGCTTAGTGAATAATTAACATGAAGTAACTAAATAAGACATTTACTAACAAGAATTATGTAGCCATATTCCTTTATGCCCCATCCCATTAAAATGTCCTGCAGAGAGAGCACCATTCATAGGCCACGGGTCTCACCTGGGGACCAGGCGGAGGAGGGAAGCCAAGATGCCAATCCCTGGAGGCCCAGGCAGGTGGCTGGCGACGACTCTGGCTTAAACCAGACAAACATGTCAGCATCTCATTCCTCCACCTGAAAATTGACATCGGCCCTCGGTGTAAGCAAGCCTGAAGAACACTAGTAATCTGGAAACAGGGAGCAGGAACAAAAATACTCCTCTGTCTCGAGGGCAACAAAATAAAAAGGGCTTCTTTTTATTCGGGCCATAAGAAAAGAATTACTCACTTTAAGCGCTCAAGCTGACATTTTCATGAGAAAACAAATTTGGACGATTTCACTTACTGCTCACAAATGCTGAATGACCTGGAGAGAGAACTCAGCAGCACCCCCACCGCCCTCTCCCCCGCCTCCCGGACACAGCTGTTACTGCACACTCGGCTCTTTCTCCTCCCTATGGCTCCCTCGGGGTGCCTATAACACACTTCCACTTATTTATTTGGGAGTAATTTGGAGACATGAGTATTGTGTCTATCTGCCATGTGTTTTTTCTCAACATCAGTAGCAAAGTAATTCTTACACTTACGCTGCACTGAGGCTGTTACTGTGACAGTGCGTTGATGCTGCAGAAAATAGCCCATTAGTTCCATCTCAAAGGGGCTGTCCCTTCCCAGAGCGACCTCTGCTTCCGCTCCACCCCCGTCCTCATAAACCTGGTGCCCCTCACTGTTTGTCCCTGTCCCCTGGTCCTGATCTTCTCTCAGACGTTCAAACTCACTTTATTGCATCAAATCCAAGATCTCACCATTTCCAAAATGCTCCACTGTTTTCTATCACTTTAGGAAATAAAAATTCCTGCCGGTGGAACTTTGACACTATGCTATCTCAACATTCAGAATGGTTATACTCATCATAAAGGGTTCTTTTAGGCTTAGTTAACATAGGACAGAGCTGTCTATGGCTCTTGTGCCCACTTAAAATGAAAATACATGCCCAATGAATTGATGGTGGTCTTTCTAAAATCTCTCCCCATTGGGAAGCCAGCACTTATGAGTTGCTTTTCAACTCTGAGTCTTCAGTGTCTGTGCACATCCGTGTTTCTTCATCCTGCACCCTCCAGAGTGTTGGTGACACTGGGTTTCTTAAGATGGGTCCTCTGTTGTCTCCAAGATTTTCCTCCAGTCCTGGATGTGCATCCTGGACATTTTGAAGCTGGCACTTCCTTGGTCTAACAGGAGACGTCCATGCAAGTTTTCAGAAGACAACTGAGACTCAAATTCTTCCTCAGAATAGCTCTTAAATTGCCCCATCACACCACCCTAAACACCAGTGGAATTCTCACGTGTGCAGGGAATGACAAAACAGCACAACTTCCACCTGACCAAAGTGAGGGTGAGAGGCCATCAATGCTAAATCATCCCAAATCCAGAAATGTGAACGTGTCTTAACCCTGAGAGGCTCCAGGGTGTATCAAAAGATGACTGGATAAAGGTGTGTGTGTGTGTGTATACACACACAGGCACCAAGTGGAATACTACTCAGCCATAAAAAAGAATGAAATAATGTCATTTGCATCAACACAGGTGGACCTAGAGATTATCATATTAAGTGAAGTCAGACAGAGAAAGACAAATATCATATGATATTACTCATATGCAGAATCCCCCCCAAAATGATACAAATCTTATCTACAAACCAAAAATAAACTCACGGACATAGAAAACAAACTATGGTTACCAAAGGGGAAAGGGTAGGAGGAGGGATAAATTAGAAATTTCGGATTAGCAGATACACATTACTATGTATAAAATAGATAAACAACAAAGACCTACTGTAGAGCACAGGCAAGTAGATTCAATTTCTTGTAATAAAATATAATGGAAGAGAATATATATATATATATATATATATATATATATATATATATATATATGAGTATGTATAACTGAATCACTTTGCTATAGGCCCGAAACTAACACTGTAAATCAACTACACTTCAATAAAAAACAAAAGAAAAAAATTAAAAAACAGCTTTAGATATGGCTTCTGTAAGACTTCTCTGGGTAGGTGATATTTGAACTGACCCCTAAATGAAGACAGAGGGAGTCACAAGAGGACCTGATGGACGTACTTCCCAGGACGAGTGTGGGTGCCACCCAGAGATGGATGGATTCGGTGTATCTGAAGGACAGCAGGGGGCTGGTAGGACAGCATCGTCCCGGACATGGGGAGCAGTCCTAAGGGCGTGAGCGAGGTCGCCAGAGGACAGGTCCAGGGGCCTTGAAAGCAACTTGAAAAACACTTTGGACCAGTTAAACCGTCAGCTGTCCTGGTGGGTGTCAAAAGCCCTTTAACTCAATGGTCCTGGTTTCCTTGGGGATTTGAGGGGCGGCGTCCCAAGCAGTACGCTGAGTGAGCCTCCTGCCTCTCTTGCCCACCCAGCCATCACTCACCTGAATCCCCACCTACCCCGAGCTCCTCTGAGCAAGCAGATGGGTGCCTTGAGGCACCTTCTCGCTAATCAACATTGCGCAGGAGGGACAGTGGGACACTATGCTTACAAAGAAGTCCTTTTCTTTGTCCCTTTTTCCCAGTCGATCATGCCTGGGGCCTGTATGAAACTCCAAGGATAAGCATCAGGAGCTCCTTCTCCATCTGGATGGGAAAAGTGGACGAGACACCATGTCAGAGGGCCTGGGGGCCCTAAGGACGCTGTGGGCGTCTTTGAAATCAGTCAGCCAACAGGCCGTGGAGTAAACCCCTGGGAACGTATCACTAAATCTAGAAGAGAAGTCTATTTCCAGCCCAAATGATTTCAGAATTCTGCTCGGACTTTCAAACATGGAGGCCTGCCTAATGTTTCCACGGAGAAGCCAAAAGCTGGGCCCGGCGGGTGCAGGACAGACCCCCGTCCAAGGTGACAAAGGGGACAACCAGACTACTCCAGCCTTTGGAGAACGCTACCAGGCTTGCACGCTGGCTTATGTGTTCTTTCAGTTTTCAAATGATTCTAAACAAACCCAAATTTATATTTCTATATTTAGCAGCGCCCAGTTTGATTCTGATCCTGTCTGGAGACTGCCTGGCCTTCAGCCAGTGATTAAATTCGTCTGTGGGATATCTATCGCTCTGAGCTGACCAGTCATGTGATATTTTTAGCAACTGTAATATAACGTTGGTAGAATGGTGCATTTTTGGGACTTCGTAAAGTAATCTCTAATACAGTTGAAAAGCCGTGTCCCTTATTAACCCCATCAAGGCTACAGATCTCTGCAAGCCAAGAGAAATCGATTTCTTGATTACCGAGACAGCTGAGACCAGAGTATCTCCGTGGCAGGATCCCTCCAACGAAACATATCCTCAGGGCGGGTCCAGCAAAGGGCATCTTTTTCGCCTCATCGGAAAAGAGATGAGGAAGAAGTCGGGAAAGCGGGGACAAGCCCTTTCTATTTTTTTTAAATCACACTTGTTAATATCACGACTGATCCTACCGGAAAAATCTTTAAGCATCGAACACCTGTCAAGCTCATTAAAAGCCCTTTCTAAAACAGCCAGTCTTGTGAGCCCTAACCGACCCACCTGCTGCATGAAAAGCCTTCCCCAGTGCCCCCCCGCGCCCGCCGCTGCCGGGCTCGCCGCCGCGCCCTGAGCTCCCCCCGCCCAGGCCTCCCTCCCCGGCTCTCCGCGCGAATCTCTTCCGCAGCGAAGTCCTCACCCTGCCTGCCAAGGCCCAGCTCAGCGCTGCGCTGCCCACCAAACCTCCTCTCACCATCCGCGGCAGAAGCAGCTATCCCTCGTCCTCCTGTAATTTCTTAGACACACGCACGCACACACACACATGCAACGTTGCCAGCCTGCTATTTAATCACTACCGAGGAGCAGTGAAACCTGCTGAAAACGAGAGGAACAGACGATCACCACCAACCACACCTTCCTCAGGAGAACGCAGGAAACCCCAGAGCCCAGTGACCAGGTCATTCCTGGGGGGCAAACTCCTTGTCCACTCTGATCCCAAGACCAGATCTACCCAAATAGGTGGGAAAAAAATTTCGCACAAAAACCTAAAATATGGATGAAACTCTATGAATGGTGTTTGAGATCATTTTGAACAGAGAATAAAATGTCGTCTGATGCAGAAAAAAAAAAAAAGGTATGACCCTCCGGGGAAAGTAATGTGCATATGCTGACATCCACTAGGGGAAGCGTGCACGCGCCCCCGACCAGCAGCTGCTCTCTGGGACTCAACCCCTCAGTCCCGGGCGCGGCAGGAGTGGGAGCCGGGAGCAAGGGGCTCGGCTGCCGCACTGTTCACAGAGTCGCAGGCGGGGACACAGCTGGCCACCCGCCCACAGGGCAGCGGCCGGCTACCTGCGGCACAGACGTGCTGCAAGGCCCCGCCGCAGTCGGGGGAAGGAGCAGCCCTGTCACCACAAGGAGGTGCCTGGCGCTTGTTACGTGAGAAAAGCAAGTCGGGGGTGGGGTGGGGAGGGGGGAGTAAGGAAGCCGATACGGGGCGCGGCTGGTTACCGAGTATGAAGTGTCCTTCCAGGGTGAGGAGAATGTTCCGGAATTAGACAGTGATGATGGTGGTACAACATCGTAAATGCACTGAAAGCCACTAGGAAAAAAATAAAATAACAGAAAGTGAAGTTCACTGAATGGTGGTTAAAGTGGTGAATTTTATGTTATGTGTATTTTACTTCAATTTTTTAAAGTCATCACGAATGAATCCTGCATACGTGTGTGCTTTCGAAGACACGCTCTGAGAACTCCTTGGTGAAGATGACCCTCGGCACTGACGAGTGTGCTGCAGGAGAAGTGGGCTGCGTGGAGCCCGAGGTTTCTGTGGAGGGAAGGACATCTCTCCAGGAGGGAAAGGAAGGGGCGGGGCAGGGCACCGAGTCGGGGAGACTGGGTGGGGACAGGCCTCACGCCTGGGGCCAGAGGAGAGACTGAGGATGGATCTGTCAAATGAAAATACTTGGGGGAAATTCTAAGTGCTGAGAATGTCATCCCTCCACCATGACTTCACAAACCATCAAGAAGCATCAAGCATGCTGGCGGATGCTTGGCTGTTGCATCCTTAGTGTGTCTTAGCTGTGGTTGGAAGGCAAACGAATGGTTCTGGGAACCTCTCCGGGTAGAGACTTGAGAGGAACTGGCCACTCCTCGGATGGGAGGAGCTGGGCACCTGGAGGAGTCAAGGAGGGAGGGCAACTTCTTGGAGCCTGGGCAACAGGGAACTGCACACTGCAACAACCTAGGTATGAAGTAGAGAAGGAGGTGGAATTGGGAAGGAAAGTAATGAGCTTAGTTTCGGACGTTCTGAGTCTGCGGTGCTATTGGCAGGGCCTTCTTAAGAAGATGTCCAAGAAGCAGCTGGAAATTCTGGTGGTGGAACTCCAGAGAGGTCAGGGCTGGCGGGAGGCAGGCCTCTCCCTCCAGACCCGTGTCCCCCTCCAGGGGGCAAGTCCAGCCTGAGGATTCAGCCACCCTTGGAAAATTCTCCCAATTACTTCTCAGCCCATCTCAGAGGTAGAGGGAAAAAGTGGATCACCTTTTAATGTTTTCATTACGTTCATTCTAAAATTATACTCTCCTGATTTCCAAGGACTTGCAGTGCCTGGTGTTGATATATGACCACATAACTTCACCCTCTGTATATAATGCTGAATTACTTACGCCTCGTCCGGGGCTCACTCCTGACAGGGGATGTCAAACAGAAATAGAACATGCATCTCCCGCATCTGGGGCTGAAACCTTACAGAGAATTCTATGGGCGGCAATAAATAATCTCCGATGTTCCTGGAAAGGAGCTCTGTGCACCGACAGGGCAGGGTCACTGCAGACGGATGACTGCATCTGCCAGGCAGCAGGCTCCTCCCAGCCCAGGTGGGAGGTCCAGGGAGCTGTGCTACGAGGGGACAGCTGGGCCCAGGGGCTGCGGCACTGGGCACCTCAGGAGCCCTGTGACAGATGCTTCCCTTTGCTAGCTTTTCTTTTTTTTAAAACAGCAACTTTCACTGCCAGAAAAAGAACCTGAGGTTTATGGAAATCTGGGTGTGTTTTCTGACAGTCTGACACCAGCAACGCTGAGGCAGACTTGTACTCTTGTGAATAAAACATCTCCTGGCTACACCGCACAGAGGCTGGCCTTAGATGAGCGGTGCCCTCCCTTCCCGGGGCGGGGGGAGATTCCTCCCCATCCCAGCTCCTTGTTCATGTTTCCTCATCTCCCACGCACTCAGCTTCCCTTCTGTCTCCCTCCCACCTCCATCACTTTCCTATGAAAACCAGCTTCTCATGCGTAGACTGGGGTCCATTACCTCTTAAGCCCTTTATTTTCTCACCTGCAAGACGAAGGTGGCAGACCAAGTGCTTCTCGAAGTTGAAGGTGCAGATGATTCCTCTGAGGACGTTGTTAAAACACAGACTCTGATTTGGTATCAGAGTACTGGGATGGGTGCCCAGGAGGCTGCAGGTCTAACAAACCCACAGGTGATTTCAATGCCGTTAATCCACGAACCTCACCTTAAGTAGGAAAAGCAATCATGGGTAGCAAAGGATCCCCACCTGCGGGGCTGTCTTCAGTGATGCTTATGCTCCATTGGTTAAGGCCGCTGGGAGCTCTGGGGATGCAGCCAGCCACAGCAGGGAAAGGTAAGTGTGGTCAAATGCATTCAAAATAAACACACCAAAGCGGGGGAGGGTATAGCTCAAGTGGCAGAGCGCATGCCTAGCATGGTCCTGGGCCCAGCCCCCAGTACTTCCTCCAACAGTAAACAAACAAGCAAACCCAGCAACCTCCCCTCCCAAAACACAGAACAAAATAAGCACACTAAATGCTTGCCTTCAACAGAATACCCTCTAAGCACCCTGACGAATCATAAAGGGTCAAGAAAACATAGGACCAAAAAAATGATCAGTGGTTAACACAGCAAATATTGGTTCACAGAAATGACAGAATTTTGGAGAGAGGTTAAAAAAAAAAAAAAAAAACCAGAGAAGATCCAAATAAAATAGAAAAGGAGAAAATTACAAAGATAAAAACTGTTTTAATAAGTTTAAAGGCATATTGGAAACCAGCAAACATCAACAAATTTCAAAACCCAGAAGCAATGGGTGAGTTGCTTAAAAAGTATGAAATGCAAAAAGTTTAATAGGAGAAAAGGGAGAATTTATTTAGGCCAATAATGCTTAAGAAATTGCAACAGTAATTAAAAGCCTTGTCTCCAAACTCACACCCAGATACAAAAGACAGACACAGAAGGATGAGAGCTACTAAACCTTCGAGTAACAATTCTTAAATCATTTGCCCCTCAAAACAAAAATTTCAAAAGAGGGAAAGCATTCTCACTCAGATGAAAAAAGTATAACCTTGGTATCCAAACCAAACAGGGACAATACCAGGAAAGAAAATTACAGGCCAGTTTCACTTATGAATATAAATTAAAGTCCTAAATAAAATATTGACTAACAAAATCCAACATATATTTTAACATATTTTGTTATATTCATTTTATCTCATATATTAGAAGACAATTCAATATTAGAACATCTATCAGTTTAATTCACAAAAATTAGCACAGAAAACTCAGATGATTATTTTAATAATGGAAAAGCATTTTATGCACATCAACATATTCTTACTAAAAACTTGCAGAAAGCAGCAACAGAAAGGAGGCTCTGAGATTAATAAAGTTTACCTACCAAAAACCTACAGCAAACAAAATACACAGTGGAGACACTTTAGAAGTTAGAGAATGAAGCAGATGTATGTGCTTTAACCAACACTATTTGCCACGGTTTGAACATCTAATTCACTAAAGTAAAAAAGCAGAAGATTGAAAAAAAAGTAGAAAATTTTGCAATTATTTGAAGAGGCTATTTTTTTTTTAAAAAAAGAGAGATTACGACATTCCAAAATAAACAAAAATGGAGAATTCATTGTTAGCAGACCCACTTTGGAAGAAATGATAGAGGAAGTTCTTCAGACTGAGAGCAGATGATACCACACAGGAATTCCAATTCACAAGAGAAAACAGAGCTCTGCTAAAGGTAATTACATAGGCCATTATAAAATACAGTCTAAGTGCACATGTGTTTTCCCTGCTCCTCTTAACTGACTCAAAACAATGGCAGAACACGATACATACACATATACCTAAACATGTACAAATGTATTATATGTAATTAAGCATACCTACTATATGCTGTGTATCTAGACATACAATCACAGGTAACATACAGGTCACATATATGTGTGTATTGGACCTATTGCAGATAGAAACACATATGTTTCAATACAAAAAAATTTACTGTTAGACCTATAATGCACAGAAATGGAATATATTTGACAATAACAGCTGTATTGGAGTGAGAGGATAAACCAAATAGTAACTTGAACCCACAGGGAGAGATGAAGAGAACCAGAAATGGTGAATAAGGAGCTCAATACAACAAATTCTGTAAACATATCCTTGCTCTTCTCTGTGCTTTCAGCTTCTCTGAGAAAATAAAACTATAGAAATTATAAAAACGCATCACGGGTTTGTAGCATTCTACATGTGTAACAGCAGCACAAAGAACAGTGAGTAGAGAGAAACTGTACCTGTAAGTGCCTATTTAATAAAAAAGAAAGGTCTCGAATCGATACCCTAATCCTTAACATTAAGGGAAAGCTAAACCCAAGCACGCGGAAAGGATAGAATAAGGATCAGAGGAGAAATAAACGGAAGAGAGGAGAGAAACAATAGAGGACATCGATGAAACCCAAAGTTGGTCCTTTGAGATCAAATTCAGCAAAATCGGCAAATCTTTAGCTAGACTGACCGGGTATGAAGGAGAAAAGGCTGCAATCAAAATCAGGAATAAACGAAGCAACGTCACTAATGACATCACCAAAATAAAAAGGATTGTTAAGTGACAGTCATGAGCAATCATATGCCAAAAAACGACATCATTTAGATGAAATAGGAAAATTCCTAGAAAAATACAAGCTGTGCAAAGCTGACAGAAGAAACAGTAAATATATAAGCCTATCCAATTAGAGTGACTGAATTAGCAATCAAAATTCCCACAAAGAAAAGCCCGGAGATAATGGTGGAAGGAACACAAAAAGGGTAAGGCTGAATTCACTGCTATGGGCCCCTTAAGCAGAGAGTCTGGACTTGATGTCATAGCTCAAGAGGTAAGAAAGGGTCTGTACAGGTTTTTTTGGTGGCTGGTGGTTAAAACATGGACAAAAAGGTGGTAAACACTACATGAAGGCAAAAAATCAGAACTGCCTTGGCAGACCGCAGAGGAAGGTATCCAAAGGCGTGGGGAGAGTTAAATGTTTGAGCAGATTACCACGTAAGACCTGCCCACCTACTTCAAGAGGGCCCAGAGGACACGCCTGTCACCACAACTGTGAGAAATAAGTTTACGAGGGGAGTCCAGGGTCCTTGAATAGCTCTGTGGTTGCTCTTCTCTGCAGGTGAGAAATTACAGTGGAAACTGGATCAGCCACAGAGCTGGGATCCTTCCATACATGGACATCGGACCTTGGAGTGAAAGGGACCAAAGGCTGGCCCTTAACTGCTGAAGACAAGGTGGGTGTCATTACCACCATGGACAGTGGAGCCAAATACGCAATCAGAACAGTCCGGTTCGCGGAGACCCGTGGCCTGGCAGGCAGGTGGTGGTGTCCCTAGACCAGGGAGGAGTGGGAAGTCTGCCAAGTTCTTACTTGATCCGTCTAGGCAGAGGAGTTCCAGGTTGAGTGAACGACAGTCTAAGCTGAATCACCAAAACAAAGAGGCATGGCTCCTTAATCAACTCCCCAACTTCAGCCAGTTTACAGAATCAGAACCCCTTGAATGAATCAGAACCGTATCCCCCTGGGGGCAGACCCCCAGTACACAGCCAAAAACTTATACTGTTCGTACTTTTCCCCCAAGGCACCTACAGCCTTTCACCAAGGTGACTGTGCAATAGGGAGAGGGAATAATCAGACTTTGGGGAAATTACTGGACACTGGCTCTGAATGACAGTTTCCAGGAGACCCAAAAATGTCACGTGGCGCACCCGCCAGAGAAGGGGCTTACAGAAGTCAGGTGATCAATGGAGTTTTAGTTCAGGTGCATCTCAGTGGGTCCAGTGCATGTCTGAACCCGTCCCGTGGTTATCTCAACCTAGCGTGATTTTACCGTGGATTTTACACAGAATACAAAGGAAGCAAGGACAGGAGAGCAGTGAGGGGCAATGAAAAGACGGCAAGATCATAGATTGAAGGACCCATGGGATCCGAGAGCGTGTGGTAGCAGGCTTTGCTCCCGGCCAATAACTGCACTGTCGCCATCATGCTCACATTAGATTCCCCTCCTTTCCCCACTAAAGAGGAAAACAGAAACAAATAGTCAAACAATAAATAAGATGACTTCACATTGTGATCAATGCAGCAAGGTAAGGGCACCGAGAGTCATGGTGGAGATGGGGTCATGGAAGTCACCGGCACAGGCCCACCCTCTGCAGTCACTGTCCTGTGCCTGGCTCCCCCAGCCCCACCACCCTGGGAAGTCTCGATCCAACTTCTGCCCCTTATCCCATTCTTGCAGGATAACTGTGCCTCCTTCTCCATGGGGAAGCGTCACCCAGCAACGTGCTCCTTCGTGTTTCCTTATCTCACCTCCAAACCTTTTCCCTTTCTCCAGCCCACCCCATTCCCTTCCATCTCAACAAAGGAGACACTTCTCTCCTCATCAAGGACAACCTCTCCATTTTGCTCCTTACCCAGCATCTTTGACCTTCTCACAGTCCTGCTGTCTTCCCTCTTGCCTCCAGATGATCACAGATCTTCCCACGTGGAAAAGAATATTCTCTTGAATTCTGGTGCTGTGCTTGGGAGCACCCCGGAAAGGACGTCAATCTGGAGTCTCTTCACTTCTGAAGTACGAAGGGTCCGTGCTGTGGATCGATGTTGGTGTCTACCCAAAATCCAGACGTGAAAACCCTAATCCGCAGTGGGACAGAGTTTGGAGGTAGGCCTTGGGGAAGTCATGAAAGTTAGATGAGGTCATGAGATGGGGGTCCCCATGATAGGATTAGTGGAAGAGGGAGACACACAACATCTCTCTGCCCCATGAGGACACACCAGATCTGCTGGCAGCTTGATCTTGAATTTCCTCGCCCCCAGAATGGTGAGAAATAAATGTTGCTGAAGTCCCCCAATCTAGGGTATTTTTGTTACAGCAGCCCAAACTCACTAAGACAGTCCAGGAAACTGCCATCTTCCTCCACAATTTAGCTTCCTCTCTTGCCTTCCTTTTCGTTCCTTTTGTTCTTTGTCTGTACACCTAAGTGACTTTTCTCTTTTCCTTTTCCTTAATTTCCAGCTTTTTGGCTCCAGGTCTTCCTCCGGTTTTCCCTTCACAATGTATCTCAAATCTGTTCTTCCAATTCCAGTCCTCTTGTCCCTCATGGGAGTCCACACCCTTGTGATCCAGGGCTCGGAAACTTTTCACTGGCCCCTGACTCCAGAATCACCTCCCTCTAACCATCCTGGAGGTTCTGGAGTTGAGGACTGAGTGGCTTTGCTGAGATTTCTTGCAGCATCACTCTGCCACTCTTCAGAGAGCAAGCTGCAAAAGGGCAGAGGGATCGAGGTCAGTTAGGAGACCCCAGGTAATGACCAGGAATGGGATGATGGTGGCTTGGACCATGCTAGGAGCTGTGGAGGTGGTAAGACGTGGTGAGAGTCTGGATTTCTCCTGAAGATCACAACCAACATGTTTGGTGATGATTTCAATGTGGAGCAGGAGAGAAAGGGTTTAAAGGTAAGTGAAAGGTTTTGGCTGAGCAAATGGAAAGACCGGGTTGCCCTGAACTGAACTAAGAACGTCTGTTGGAGGAACAGTCTGGGGGAAGATAAGGAGCTCAGTTTTAAACAAGAAGAACATGCGATGTCTCACTGGCTTCCAAGTGGAACAGTTGTGTAAGAAGTTAGATAAATGAGTCTGAAGTCCAGGGGGGAAAATCCAGGTGGAAATATAAATTTGAGAATTATCGACTTACAGGGAATATTTCAGGCTTTGAAACTGGATGACATCACCAAGGGAGGACGCGCGCGTGTGTGTGTGTGTGTGTCCCCTTATGCTCTTGTACCAGCAAGTCTCTTGAAAGTGATGCCTGTTGCCTGGATTTTATAAGAACTGTGTCTATGTCAGGGCTGATAATGTATTAAATGACATGTGTTCATACACTCTTTCTTCAGCACAGATCTCAGCGAGATAGAAAGTGCAACACAAATTCACCAGCCGAGAACTTGAGAAGGGTCGGATTATTTTAAACTCTGCACTGACATACAAGGAGGCGCAGTAAATTTAGCCATGCCTGGAACCCAGCAGGCTTGTAACTAAGGTTCATTTTTATCAAGTGATTCATTAGTGAATTGGAAAATAGCCTCTCGTCTTCAGATTACCAGTTACTTGCATGACGGTGAGCAAATAATTACTCCTCTCTGAGCCTCTGTTTCCCCAAATGCAAAAAAAAAAAAGAAAAGGAAAGAAAGAAAAAGAAAGAAGAGAGAGAGAGAGAGAGAGAGAAAGAAAGAGAGAAAGAGAGAAAGAAAGAAAGAAAGAAAAGAAAAGAAAAGAAAAGAAAAGAAAAGAAAAGAAAAGAAAAGAAAAGAAAAGAAAAGAAAAGAAAGAGGGAAGGGAACTTGATGAACCTTAACTTTCCCTCCCAGAGAATAGAATCTGTACTTAACTTGCTGGGAACTTGTTTGTTGCTCAGCTATATGGCTCCCCCAAGTGGTCAATGGAATGACTGCAACGTGGTGATTATTAATAATGGCGCTCCATAGGTCAGACACTGTGGTGACCGAGGGAGTTTTCATATATTCTGGATGCCCCAAGTGATTAAGAGATTATTTTCTACTATCTTCTAGTTTTAAAATTCTGAAATTCACACTTGTATTTTATATCCATCTGGAGTTGATATTTGTGTACAACATAAAATTAGGTGTCTAACTTCACTTTTTTTTTTTTAATCCCAAAGACCTATTGTTTCTGAACCACAAATCTTACCTTTCTCCAAAGAAAATGCCACTCTGTCGAAACTCGAGTTTCTGGAATATGATTGAGCTTGGTTCTGAGGTCTTTCCTCGGTTCCTCAAAAGTTGAGTTTCCACATGTCTCCTTTTACTCTGGGTAAAGTCTGGAATTATCTGTTCCATAAATGTTTGGGAAAACTACCACTGAAACCAGGCATATAGTGTTTCTGGAGACTTTTAAACTATGTTTCATTGACTTTAATGGATACAGAATTAGTCGTGTATTTTGTTTTTTCTTGAATCAGCTTTGGAAAGCTGTGTCTTCTAGTTGCATTTTTCCATTCCCTCTAAGCTGGCTAGTTCATTAGCATACACTTTTTCACACTTCCTATTCCATCTTCATGTAATTTTCACCTTGTCTTTCTTTATATAAAAATCTTGTCAACACCTGCACCCCAATGTTCATAGCAGCACTATTTACAATAGCCAAAACATGGAAACAACCTAAATGTCCATCAACAGATGACTGGATAAAGAAGATGTGGTATATTTATACAATGGAATACTACTCAGCCATAAAAACCGACAACATAATGCCATTTGCAGCAACATGGATGCTCCTAGAGAATGTCATTCTAAGTGAAGTAAGCCAGAAAGAGAAAGAAAAATACCATATGAGATCGCTCATATGTGGAATCTAAAAAACAAAAACAAACAAACAAACAAAAACAAAGCATAAATACAGGACAGAAATGGACTCATAGACAGAGAATACAGACTTGTGGTTACCGGGGGGGGGGGGGGCGGGGTAGAGGGTGGGAAGGGATAGACTGGGATTTCAAAATTGTAGAACAGATAAACAAGATTACACTGTATAGCACAGGGAAATATACACAAAATGTTATGATAAATCACAGAGAAAAAAATGTGACAATGAGTGTGTATATGTCCATGTATGACTGAAAAATTGTACTGAACACTGGAATTTGACACAACACTGTAAAATGATTATGAATCAATAAAAATGTAAAAAAAAAATCTTGTCAAGGGTCTATCCTTTCATTGCCTTTCTCAGAGAAACAAATTAATATCTCTCCATTAAATTTTGTCTTTGGATTCTCCCACATTTATTTCGGCTCTGATCTCATTTTTTCTTTCTTTTTTTTCTTTGGATTTACTCTGTTACTAAACAAAAAGGAGAAAAATATAAAAGATCTGAACAACAAGGGGAATACGCTTGATCTAATACGCCTGGAGAATTCTGCATCTAACAGAGAATATATGTTTTTCTCAAGAACTAAACGTAACTTAAAAAAATGATCACTACTGGCTCTAAAAAAATTAAGTTTCAAATAAATTCCATATATATTATCATCTCTAACTACAATGTAATTAAAAGTTAATAGCAAAAAGATATTTGGAAACTTTAAAATACGCTGTTAAATAACTCCTTGAGCAAAAAACGTTTTAGAACTTTAAAGAAAGCGTAAAGCAGCAACAATAATGAAACTGCTGTATATCAAGTTATGGGATAGGCCCACAACTGGTCTTGGAGACACAGGTATAGCCTTACACTCTTACATTTAAAAAGAACCAGATCTCAACATTACTGAGTCTAATGTTCATGATAAGAAGTTAGACAAATAACATTACAAACCTAAAGAAAGTAGACGAGGTGATAAAAATAAGAGCAGAAATGAATGAAATAGAAAAGAAAGCCAAAAGGTGATTTTCAAAACTTCATTAACTCAGTAGACAAACCTCTGGCAGGACTGATCAAGGATAAAAAGAGCACTGGGAATAACATCACTAATGGAAAGAGGAATAAATAAACCAGAGACGAAAAAGAAAAGAATAATATCAATAATCATATGCTGACAAATTTAACACCACAGACGACACAGGGAAACTAACTTCAGAGAACTGACATGAAAAGAACTTTCGAAATACATATATCATCTCATTGCATTAATGCAGTGATTGAAACTTTTCTCACAATGAAAACATCAAGCTGAGACAGTTTTACAGCGAAGTTCTAAAAAGCCTTCAAGGAATAGTTTACCCCAACTTTATACATAGTCTTCTAGACAAGAGAAAAGAGGGGGGAAATTCCCCAGTTCATACTGTCAGGCAAATCTGATTTTTCAAAAAAAGGGAAGAAAAAAAAAAACAACAAACAGTCTCAGAGGAAAGAAAAACCACAGCCCATCACTCAGGATTATGGCTGTGAAAACTGTAAACACAACCAAGCTGTGGTTATTCTAGTAAAGAACGGTTTAGGGGGGAGGGCATGTCTCAGTGATAAGAGTGTATGCTTAGCATGCACAAAGTCCTGGGTTCCATCCCCAGCACCTCCATTAAATAAACAAATAAACAAACAAATCTAATTACCCTCCCTCCCTCCCCAAAAATCTTTAAAAAAAGGAATGGTTTAAAAGATGGTTGAATATTCTAAAAATCCGTAAGTAATTTACCACATTAACAGATTAAATAAGGAAAGTCATATACTGACCTCAGCAGATGCAAACAAATCATCTAGATGATAAAATTTAACCCTCTTCATTAAAAGCAAAACTAACTCTTCATAATTTAAGATAAAAGGAAACTTCCTCACTCGGTGAAAGAATATCTACTAAAACAAAACAAACAAAACAAGACAAGCATCATTCTAAGTGGGGAAATGTTAGACACACTCTCACTAAAATAAGGACTGAGGCACACACACCTGTTACCCCCCTTCTACTTACTGTGGTATTAGAGCTCATAGCCAGGATATTAAGGTAATAAGAACAAAACTGAGGCTTAAGGAAAAAAGAAGGAAATGAGGTATCTGTTACTTGCAGATGATATAGGCACTTAAATAGAAAACCCAAAACAAACGTAGGCCAACTGTCAGAGAAAAAAAGGGCTTAGCAATGTGATGGATGTTACCAAAATTCAATTAATTTCTATATACAAGGGAAAACAGAGAGATCACACTATGATAATACCAGATATCAATTACCTAGTAATAATCTTACAAAGACGTGCTAGACCTCTATAGAAAACAGTGTTTTTTAAGATAGTAAAGATTTAGATAAATGGCATGATAGATCATGTTTTTGATAGGAGGACATAATATTGTAAATACGTCAATTCTTCCCAAACTGATCTACAGCAGTGGTTCTCAAAGCGTGGTTCATGGAACAGCAGCACCTGGGAACTTGTTAAAAATTCTTTTTAAAGAATTTAATTAAATTCTTATTAATTCTAATTAATGTAATTACATTCCTAGCCCCCATCCAAAACCTACAAACCAGAAACTCTAGGGGTGAGGGCCAGCGATTCGTGTTTAAACAGCCCCTCCAGCTGGTTCTGATAAAGGCTCAAGTTGAGAACTACTGATCTATAGATTCACTGCGATGCCAATAAAAATTAAAATAGAATTTTCACATTTTTATCGCTAAGAGGAAGAAAAGGAGAAGAGGTTCTGGGTGTGCGGGGCGGGGAAGGCGGAACCAGCCGTCTCCACAGTGCCACTCGCTGTGTTCTCTCAGTCTCTATACTGTTCAATCCTAGACGTTTCAGTTGGTCCTTTTCACTTCTTACTACACTTGAGAGTCTCTTATTCCTGGCTTATATTTTCAAGCCTCCCACTTGACTTCTTTAACATACTAAGTATTTATTTTATATTCTTTATCTGATGACTCAAGTAACTGTTACTGCTTGTGGTCTCTGCTGGTTCTCATTCAGCACCTTGTTTCTCTGTGTGTTTGTGATTTTTAACTGTGAGCTGTTCATTTTCCTTTGAGCCTTACCTGTGGAAATTCTTTGAGCCTGAGTCGAAGGAAGAGTTCCTGCAAAGATGACTTTGACTTCCTTCCTCTAACCGCCTGGGGACAGTACTAACAGAGGTCCCTTTAAACTCTCTGCTTGGGGTTTTTGGACCGCAGGAGTAGTATGAATTCAGACCATGAACCTATATGGAAGTTGACTTATGGTTACAGATGCGTGGAGATCTTAAAAATTTCCCTCCAACCAGTGCCAAGATGAAGGCAAGCATGTTTCAATTCCATCTCTCACCAACTGGCAGGCTTTTCTTTTTCCACCTTACACTCTGTATGTAGCCCTTCCAGGTCCCAGTTTTACTGGAGGATTTCCTAGGAGATAACCCACATCAGGCAGGCTCCACATCATATTTCCTGAGCCCTGAACCCTGCATAATTTTAAATACAAAAGCTTAAGTTTTCCAAGGTTCAGCAGAAAGTCTCAGCCCAAAAGTTAATTTGTTGGCACTTGGTTAGGTAACTTTCAAAGAAAAGGCCTCACATCTTCAAGAACAAAAGGTGCTCCCAGCAAGTTCTAACACTTTTTTTTTTGTCCTCAATTGAAGAAATTCTTCATGCTTTGAAAATGGATTTGCTTTCTAGAAACAGAAAAAAAAAAAAAGGTTGGGATCAAGTGATCAAGTGGGATCAAGAGTTCCTGATTCTGTTTGTGTCAGGGCTTGGCGGATTCCTGACTTTTGTGCCAACTCAGGAAAGCATTTTGAAGTAAATAATTTTATTTTGCAATTGCTATTGTAGCTACTTCAATCATGAGTATTGTTAGGGGAATCTCATCCAACATCCTGTTGGAGACGGAAGCCTCTAGTACTTTAACTACAGTCGGCTACTTGCTTACATGGCACCTGAAATCTGGTTGCTAAGTCTTGACTGTGTGGTAGGACAGCCCCAGCTATGGTCCGTGTTCACGTCTTTGCTTTTAGCAGAAGTACGCCATGGATATGTACATCCAATTTGCTTTGCGTTGTTCTGGGGAAAAAAGCATCTAGGTGCACCAGGATGAAATGCTATCTTCAAGTGTGAAAAAAATCAGGCTCGTATGCCCTTTTTAACCAAAAAGCACTATCGCTGGATGACAGCTAAGCTGACTATACCACGGGGCCAGCAAGATGTGTAAGACTGACTTACAGACAAGCAAGGAAGGAGACAAACAACTAAGCATGATCAAATGCTGCATAGAGATTATATTAAAAAAAATGATTAGAGCTCAGAGGACAGAATTGGGAAAGGCTTCCCAGAAGATGTGACATTTAACCCAGGTCTTAAAGAATAAGCAAGTGCTTTCGAAAGACAAGTGAAGAATAGAATTCTAGACAGAAGGAACCAGCTGAGGCACCAAGAAAGCACAACAGAGCAGAGCAGGGCTGATAAATCAGGAAAGGTTGTGAAAGGCACATACATTCTGTAAAGCAACCTGCATCACTCAAGCTGGAAAACAGCTTTCTTCCAGGACCCCCACCCTTTTCTTACTCCAGCCAGTCAGCTAATTCCACCCGCCAACTTGTCTCTTAAATCCCCTCCTCTCCAGCCTCCATTTCACTACTTTACCTTCCCCAACTTTTGCCTAGAATATTCCATGTTTCTTAACTGGTCTTCGAATCTCCCCACTTCGCATCCAGCCTACATAGTTAATGAAATGATTTTTCCAGAGTACAAATCAGATCAAACTACTTCCTTGCTTAGAAAGCTCATGTGGTTCTCTAGCCCTTAAGAGATAAAGTCCGTCCTTGGCATGGTGTACAATTCCGTATATGATTCTGGCGGTCTACCGTAAGCAAATTACCTAATTATTTAAGACTGGTCCCCCGTGAGCAGGACTGAGGCAACAGTACCCTTTCTACCTCAGAGAGCCGTGTTCACATTAAATCTGTGTGTAACTGCTATGAAAAACTAGAAGTCCTATTTCTTCAGCAGCAAAACTTACTATGTTGATAAAATTTTCAAATGCAGATAGAAATTTGACTCATCATACGTTGTGATTACTCAGTTGTGACTTTCCACTGTGCTATATATGGACTGACAATTTTAAAAGGCAGAATCAGATTTTACATTTAAGGAACATAATATACTCTGGCATATCATCAGAAAAAAACTGTTACTGCAGACACTGAGCTACTGACCCATATAATGATTTCAAGGCTTGAAATTAGAATTCCTGGATATTCATTTATCTGAAAGCTGGGGAAGATCAAAAAATGCATCACTTCAGCCTGCAGTGGATTCCCAGAAGCCATGTTTCGCATACTAAAGGCATTTTTCACACCAGAGTCTGATACCAACTGCCCACGACACCGGGTCTCACAGAGGAATCTGAGAAGGGAGTCACCATGGCCGATTGGACTTTCCCTCAAACCACTTAATGTGAGGTATTTAAAGGAGCCCACAAATTCCAGACCAACAGTTTTTAAGCTCTCTGCCCCTCACATCTTGAGTGACAAGCACGGATGCTATGGAAGTGACGGGAGCACACAGCCCTGGCCAGGAGCTGGGGACACTAACCACCTCTGGAGCTGAGACGGGCAGCCGGCAGCCGGGGCACTTCCAAGACCTCTTGTGTCCCTTATCCGTCCTCCTGCAGCTAAGACAGATGGACAGAATCAAGAAGTGAAAGGGCGTTTTTATACTAAAGGAGCCACCGCAAGTCCTCCTCCTGCCTGATCTCCATTTTCCGTGACTGCCCAAAATGTCGCCGTGCTAATGGGGACATCGAGGCTTCTATACTGAATTCTCAGGTGTTGCACTTAGGAATTAGGACCCGGAGTTCTCTGGTTAGTTCTCAGTAACCGCAGTGCCTTTGTATCTGCCACCAAGCCCCACTGTGGCCCCAAAACTACTGGCCTCAATTCATTTCCAGACAGCGAAGCAGGCCTCGCTGAGGTCTGTGAGCAGAGCGTCCCTCCCCACAGTCCGTCCTCCCAAGGCTCAGTTCCACAACACGCCCATCGTGGGGGTTCTTTACTTAAGGTACTTTCTCACGGTAGGCATTACAGCCAAGGATTTGAATCTCAGCTCCCCTCCCTCCCGTTAGCAGAGCCAGGACTTCACTTCTCTGAGCCTTGTTTTTTTCCTAATACCTAAAACGGGCCTCCACAGCCTGACTTTGGAAGGCTACGGTCAGGATGCAATGAGATTAGCAAACACAGGTAGTGTCCCACGGCACACGGAGCGTGTGGCCCACCTGTGACACTCCGTCCTGCACACAGCGGGCGCTCAGCTGGGATCTGGAAACTCCGTGGGTGTCCTTTCCCCTAGTAGCTAGGCTTAGCTGGCGGGGCCAGGACTTCTCCAGCACACCCGTCCTTGGACAGGGCTTGGCACTTACCCCACCTGGTTCTGGAATGGCACCTCCTGCACTTCAGATCAGCAGAGAAGCAGGCACAGGAAAAGGTCTGAGCTGGTCTATGTTCGGTGAGTTGGCACGTGATCAACGATCGACAGGCGAACTCAGTGCCGGAGCTCCGAGTTCTTCTCTCCGTAATTCCCAGGCTCCCACGGCGTTCTGCTCAATTCACCGTCCTCCCATTATAAGCCTCCCAGGTCTGACCTCCACAGGGTTTCCACCCACAAACCTCCTCCAGCCCCCACTCTCAGGCAGCAGCGAGTGACTACGACCTGTGCCGACACCTGATGCCCACCTGGCAGCCACCGCCCCGGGAGCAGAGGGCACGGCTGGCGGCCAGACGTCGGGCCAAGGCGGACCAGGTTCTTACACGTCATCTCTCTCCACCAGGGGCCAGGCAAGCGACCAACGAAGAAACAAACCCAACTGCATTGTGCCTGCTCAAACAGAAAGCAAAGCCGGCTCCTAAGAAGGGTAAGACCACAGGAAGGGAGGAGAAAAAGAAAGAAGCCATAAGCACTTCCGGAAGAAGAGAAGTCTTCCCAGTGTGAAACGCAGATCATTTAATGGCCTTTACTTGACTTTCCCCTTTCAGGGTCTGGCTTCAGAAAATCAAATTACAAAGTCATCATCACATCCTAGATTTATTACAACTGACCTGCAGGCAAAAGGATAGAACTATTACATAAACACTTCGATTCCATGTATATATCTTAAATAGAGGAAGAATTCAAACAAGAATACAGGATAAAATATTCCAAAGCTCCAAGAAGCAGTTATGTTGCTGAGCTCCGTTTTTACAGACAAATAAGGCAATATCCCTGCACATCAGCTTTTTGATAACTTTTATACACTTTTCTATGGTACAAGAGGAAAACAACCAGCGCTCACAATGTACAGTTCTTACACTATCTTCACAGTTTGTGAACACTATACACCCTTTTGTTTTAATAAAGATACATTGTAATAAACTCCTTGCCCTTAAGTTTATAGTTTATAATAATCTATGATTAATACACTAAAATTGCCTTTTTATGTGGTCATCCACACAACAGAACGGTCAGATCAGCTCCTGGACAGTCAGAACTGCTTTTATCTCCACTTGTATATGGCAAAGTGACCCTACGCGGAGCCAGACGGAGGGCAGACAGCAGAGAAACAGGCCCCTCCTGAGTCCCGGGAGTAGTGGAGGACGATGGCTTGGCGTGGTCAGAGGAAGACAGCAGTGCTTCCTTTCAGAACTCTGGGAAGTCTGGGGTTTAAATGCCGTGGGGGAGAAAACAGGAAAATCAGGCAAGTGGACCAAAGCGACAAACCACTCGTGAATTCCGAAATTTACAGGGATGTAACTTTAAACAGCACCATTCTCCCTTGGTTGTTGAGCAGTGTTTGTGACTGTCACTCTGGGAGGAGACACAGCAACGCCCACCGGCAGTCGGGTCTGTCACGGCACCACCTGCACCTCAGACCAGGGCCGTTTCCTGCTCCAGCGTGCTCGGGCGACTCACGGTGCTGCCTGCCTGACGGCCACGCGGATGCTCCGTGCCAGGGAGGCAGGGAGGCACCCAGGAGACCCGGCTTGGGGGCAAGTAGAGGGGCAGCAGGAGATGGCAGACTGAAACGGCTTCTTGTAGCTATTCTGGGTCGGTTTGGGGTTTTTCAGGTTTTGTTTTTTTTGCAGAATTCCAATTCCAAGAAATGACGGTGACTTGCTAGAGATTCTTGCAGGTGATGCGCTTAGCCAGCCCTGCCTTCTAGAGCCATTCCAGATCCTCACCTGTCAAACACGTCTCTAGAAAGGATGTTCCCACGTCACCGCCCCACACTTCTCAGCCTTTTAACCACGAGAGCCTCTGAGAGATTTGCAGCTAAAAATCCTCGGCAAGGAACATCCCTGGTAATCATAAAGGTTTTTGATAATGGGGGGAAAAAGGCAAAATATGGATTAAGCAAAAACCATAGAGCGGCAACAGACCACACACATAGGGAAAGAGATTAAGAAGCTGAGGACCTGGACCAGTGATGTCAAACAACTGAGATTTGGTCTTTTGCTGCCTACAAGACATCTTTAATCAATCAAGGCACATTGCCACTAGCTACTTCTCCCTGTTAGTGAGTTGTGATGGCTGAAGCATCCAGCTTGGGACCAAGGGGAAATATATAGCTGCTACGAGTTGTTCCAGATAAGAGACCAGAATTAAAAACATCTGTAAACTTTGCCCTCCTACTTTCTTCTTCTTTCAGTCCTGGTGGTTTGTGGCAGGTGGAACATCAAGTTGGCAGCACACTGAATTCTGAGGATGAAAATCCTTAGGCTGAGCACCTTCTCTGACACGTGGCAGACTCCTGAGTCTTCCTGACGAAGAGCAGAAGGACTGGTGAAGGAGAAAAGAACACATTCTGTCCTGTCTCAATATTGTCATGTTCACCTCTCTGAACGCAACATGGTTTTTGGTAAAGATAAATTCTAATTTAACATGATACTTCAAACAGGAAATTTGGCTGAGCACATCGATACCCAAACATCGACAGTGGCTGTGAAGCAACAGAATATCAAGTCAGTAAATCTATTGCACTTGGTGAAGAAAGAAAACCCCTCCCCTGCCCCCAGCCCCAGGAGCAGCGTGCCTTGGCGGCGGTGCACGCCCTTCTCACCCCGGCACGTCCATCAGCGCGCTCTTCCAATCTCTGGAAGTCTGATAAAACACCACTCCAGTAGCTGCGTCTCCAGGTTTCGAGTCTAGAAATGAATTTAAGATGTGATCTAATCACAGTCACCAAACTGATCGTACGAACTTCCACATTTCATGAGTATGTTCTTCACGAAAGAGCAACATGCGGTCTCTCTGACCAGCACTGACACTGTGTGACCGACCGAGCGTTACGGGGATGCATGTCGAGGTGACGGGAGTCTACAGACATGATGGGAACGAACACCAGTCTTACTGCACGTGGTGTCTGGGCGAGCAATAAAAACACTGTGATGCGGGATGAAGATTCTTCACGTCTTGCTTCCGCTCAGCCCTTTTCTCTAGAGTCTGACGTGGCGGCGGCCTCAGTCCACATACATGGGGGAGCTGGGGGTAGCGGGCATCTGATCCAGGATCTTGCAGACATAGCATGCGACCTCCACAGCTCGCTCCTCGTACATCAGGATAAAGGGGTGTTTCTGCAAGAATATTGAAAAAACAGAAGAAACAAAAGAAAAATGATCAAGATTGGCATCAGAGCTCATGCTGCACTCTTCCCAGGGGTGGTACAGCACAGAACGGAAGGCTCCAACCAGTACAGCCCTAACTTCCCAGCACAGCACAGCACAGAGAGGCACGAGTGGCCTGGACCGGATGCAGCTGTGTTATTAGCGGGGGCACGCGCCCGGACGGGACCCGCTCTGGGGGAGCCGCCCTGGCAGTGAGGTCTGGAAGCCTCTCCGTTCCCAGGGCGTGTACGCTCCTCAGCATGAAATATAGCTGGAGCCTCTGCCGCCGTCTGGGAGCCGAGAAGAACCACGCGCACACCGGCTGCTGCTCTTGGGGCACGGGCAGAAACTCCAACCTCCCCTACCTCCGCAGACTGGGCAGACAAACCTTCCAGAAACGTTTCAGTTCCAACCTTCTGACCCCCTCTGCGGAAGAGGCTCAGCAGAGAGTCTCCTATGAGCGTGCGACCTGCACTCTCCAAAGCCCATGACTACAAGCCCAGTTTCTCGTCCTCTGTCTCTACTGACAGTGTCTTTCATGGCTTCTCTAAGCAGTGACTGAATAGCTTCAGTCATCGCTGGGGCTGCCCAGAAGTTTTACTGAGCTTCCTTGGAGAGCTAGAAGCCAAGGGTGACAGAGGAGTCTTTTCTTAAAATACTCCCACGTTATTAGGTCACAGTACTTTCTTCGCTGCCGAGAACAACGCCCCATCCAGTAGACTGTGTAAAAAGCCCAAGTCCCATGGAAGGGCGAGAGCTTTCCCAGAAATGGCCATATGATATAAATGTGCGTGAGGGCTTTTAATAAAGGCAGAGAAAGCACAGTAAACTCTTACGGACGCATTACATACATACAGACCATGCAGCGGAAAACGGCTCCTTAGAGTGAATGTGAAAGTTCTTTAAGGGTATTTTTATAACATGTCAAGGCCAAAATTTTCCATGAAAATCTAGTTGGGGAATTAGTAAGAAAATCAGACCTACAAATGTTTTCTTTCCAAATATCTTTGTTTCAAAACATTTAAAAGATTACTCAGTAAGGCCGCGCTGTCCGTGCCAGAGAGAAGCAGCATGCTAGCGGGTGCAGGGGAGGAACAGCGGGAATGCCCAAAGCCTCAGACTCACCAGAAGTTCCTTATACTTTGGCCTTTTGGATTCATCCTTCGTAAGGCTAAAATAACATAAAAATCAACATCATTAAAATGGAGACACATTTACACAAGTATTTTGCTTTTCACAAGCAAAATATTACCAACAAACAACTAGTTTTTTTCCTTTGGAGACAAAGTAACAAAGCAGACAAACTGCCAAACATGAAATGCACACAAAAAAATTAGTCTACAATCTAACAATTTATCCTTAAGATATTCAGTGTAGGAGCGTTAGTGAACAATTAGAAACAAGGTAATTGTTGAAAACTGGATAAATGACGGCACAGCTACATGTCAGAACACCATGTAGTGGAACGTATGACTACAAGTATGAAGTTGTAACTATACGTGTCTGTGTGTGGGTGTGCGTCTAGAAATCTAGCATACATTTACAAAGGTATCACCTAAGAGAAACCAGTAACCCAGCAAGTCCAGGAGGTAAACTATATATGAGTTTTATAAACTTATCCTTGGAATTAAAAAAATTCCACACCCTGTATCATAATCCTGTGCACTTTGGTCCAAAAGTTGACGAGAGTACAATTCACTATGGACACACTGACACATTAAAGCCCCTGCCCTGCTGGTATCTTCCCCTTGAATTCCTCCCTGTCTAATCAGTGTTGCCAGAAGTATTTTCATTTTGTTTGTTTTCATCTGCTCTGTCTTGGTCCATATCTTAATCGCCACTCTCCTCCAACCTCAATTAAATTCATTTCTTACCATCAGAAGTTAATCCTGACGGCACAGTTCCCTTCTGTCTAAGCTCAGTGCTGTTCCTCGTGTCTTGCACCTTTTGCAGTGGCCATGTGCTACACAGAAGCCCTCTTTGGGAATGAAGGCCTTACTCCTCCACTGCTGGGAGTCATGCCAGCAGACAAGCCTCAGATGTCACCTCTAAGGGATGACAGCTGCTGAGAGCCACTGAAGCCTTCCTGGGGCAGCCTGTATCTAATAACTGATCCACAAAGGCACAAAGAAATCCAGGACCCTCCTCCACGTCCAGCCAACCTTGGAGGGCCCATCCCAGCTTCAGAGCTTCCCACAGGGTGGGCAGAGGCCTTCGCTGAGACTGCAGTGCAGCCCAGCTCCCCTTCTCCTGGTCCCCTTTCTGCCGAATCCCTTCACTAATTGTTGCCCCAAACATCACTGCCATTCAGCAAACTCCCTGTACGATTATCGCTGTCCCCAAAGCCTGCTTTCCAGGGAACCAACCTGCAACACTCTTTTGCTGGGCTTACTTTTCTTCTTGGTCAAAGACATCTTTTCAAAACAATCTATGAATGATAAACTCTTAGGCTTTCCATTCCTGGGGGAAAAAAAATCTAATTTTCTCCTTATTTTGAATGATAATTGAGTGCCCAGGTACAAAACTTCAGGATGAGGCTGACAATTACTTCCCAGCACTCTGGAGCTACGACTCCACTGTTTTCTGGCAATCATTGCTCCTGGTAACAAGCCTGCTGTCAGTCTAATTACTTAACTCTTCACAGATACTCTAACTTCTCCTCCTGCTGACTTTTACTTTATTATTGCTCTGCAATTTTGCTTCAGTGCATTTGGTTATAAATTTACCATTGTTTATTGTACATGATACAAAGACTGTAATTTCAATCTGAGCACCTATTCTAAATCAATTCTCAAATGTTTTCTATTATCTCCTTAAATACTGTTTCTCCACTTTCAGAGTTGTCTTCTGTCATTTCCATTGTATAAATCTTTGAATTACTCATTCTGTTCTCCCTGATTCTCAACTGTTTTCCCACACATTTTAGTCTACATCATGCTGGGGAAACCCTTGAACCTTTTCTCCAGTTTCCCAACTCTGTCTTCAAGTGTTTCCAATCCAGAGTACATCAAATGTGTTATTTTTTTTTTTATCAATAGCTCTGTCTTTTTCATTTCCACGTCTAACCATTTCAATTTGTTTACTTCTTCCTCAGTCTTAACTGAATTTGCACCTTTATTTCCTTGGGCATCTTAAATATACTTATTTTTAAAGTGTATTTTAGACTATTCCATAAACTTGTCTCGATTAAAATTAATATTCTAGTCTGTTGCTTTTCTTAACATTAGACTTCATGCTTCTTGATCTTTTTTCATTACTGCCCTTCCTGCCTGTGAAGTTTAAATACTGCATATCTACTACAAATCATTATACTATTTGAGATTTTCTGTCTCTCCAGGATGGATTTTTGCCCCTTTGGAGGTGATAGCACGCCATTAAGAATGCATGTTCTAGACAGTTTTCAACTTAAAAATAATGATCAGATATGCATTATAAAAATACATTTAAAAAATACAACTCTCACAAAAAAGAAGGAAAATGGCTTGGAACAAGGTGATACTGGATTATGAAGAAACCAAGCAGGAATCCAAATGATCCAGGTTAGAGGTAAGAGGAACGCCTAGGGCTAGCAGAAGGGAGAGTGGACCGTTGTGGAGAGCTGAGATAAGCATATCACAAAAACAGACAAAGCTCAGCTGCAGGCCCTAACAGTTCAGAAGGCGGTGGAAGTACACACCTACTCGGGGAAAACAATGTGATACTGATGGCTATAACCATGTTCATGGGAGAGAATTTGCACCAAGGGACACAGAAATAAAAACCAATAAGGAGATCAGGAATTAGAGAGCAGCCCTGGCGCTGTGCTGGTGACTCAGATTGGGTGCTGCTTCCTTTTTAAAAACTGTCTAGTTTTACCACTTTGCACACATATGCACAGCATATAATTGCAAACGTGGTTATTTTACACATCCCACTGTAACGGAATATCTGGGTAAAGGAGTCTGAGTGGGTCACAGAGCAGCACCCAATCTGAGTCATCCTTATGGCCTTCTCCTGTCTAGAAAATCTTGAGGGGTTCCTCAACCCTCTGAAAACCAACACAAAAGTAGAATTTGGTTAGAAAAGATGAAAGGGACTTGAAAACTGGAGTCAAACAAATATTTCCTCAATTTTCAAAAAGAGGGCAATGCTAGACTATGAAACCTAAGTCTTAGTCTCATAGGACCTAGAAGAGTGGAGAGAGAATCAGCATTCCTGGGAAGAAAAAATTATGAGGAAAAGAAAAGCATTTTCAAGAATGAAAAGAAGAATACACAAAATGCTCTGGCTTTTTGCACATAAATATATTCAACTTTTAAATCATGCTGGATAAACAGAATAATGAAAAAAATTCAAATGATAACTAAACAGGTTTTATTTAAAATATAGATTGAAACAAGCACAAGGTATGACTGTATTGTTGTCATATCAGTATATATTCTTACATGCTACACACACACACACACACACACACACACTCGTTAAAAGGTGAACATTAGACGTGGGGTTCATACCTTCCTTGGAACAAGATCGCAGTGAGCCATTTTATCATTCTACCAGTTGAGCGCTGGGCCTGACTCCATACACCCAACTGTGTCCCGTGTTATGTCAGAGCAGAGAGCCACCCCTGAGAGCCTGCTCTGGTAGGGCTGTGACTTAGCAAAAGCTTCCAAGTGACTGTGGTACAACTGCACTGTTACAACCACAGCAGAACAGGACGACCAGTCTCACCTATGCTGTACTGCCTGCACATGGTACTAGAAGTCTGTAGGCAGAAGCCTCTCCACCACCCACATCTGGTTTTCATCAGCACCTGAGCAGCAGGTAAGAGTGTGCTGACCCTCTAGGCTAGCTGGAATCTTCCATGTGACCCAGAGTCCAGCTCAGAAGGCACGGGGGTATAAAGGAGGCCCCCTTCCCAGGATAAAGTTGCAAAGGTGCTAATATCACTGTTCTCTCACCAGATGTTGCTGAGTACCGTAAGCCAGATACTCACCACAAGTTGACAAAGTTGATGAAACTTGGGGAGAATTCCCTTTCCTCAGAGTTACTCAGCTGTGGAGGATCTCCTTTCACGACTTGTGTTAGCTGATCAAATACACTATTCCACTTTGGATAAGGAAACCGGCCTGTAGCCAACTCGTACTGAAGAGAACACAGAGAAAAAAGCAAAATACACTGAGCATTAATTAATACTCTTCACTGGAAAGGCTGCATTGCAAATCCAAACTCCAAGCAAAACTCTTGTAAAAGCCTTGAATTGAACCAAGATCAGGTTGAGGTGGAATCTTCAGAATTACTAAGGATAAGTAAGTGGAAGTGAAATTTAGAAATCAAGATAGTACAGAGAATTCTGTATCAGCCTACCTGCAGGACCTGGGCCAAGGAGAACATCCAACATTAGCCCAGACGCTGTCCCCATAAAGCCTCGGGCTGCTTCTTCCCCGTAAGGGATTCTGAAAGGTTGGTTCTACAACCTTTTTAGTACAAAGTCTGCACAATTTGTACCCATTTGAATGGAAAGCCATGTTCAGACAGTGGTCAAGTTCATTTCGAAGGTAAAACATTCAACAAACAAAAACGCTGAGCTCAAAGGAAACAGTGTACAAATCCTGTCCCACAGCCATGCTGTAGTGACTACAGTTCCACCCACCAGCAGACACTACTCTGACTGAAGAAACCAAGTCAGCATCAGACCCTTCACATCCTGAGCCCCAGGAACGATGCTCAGCACAGTATCTCTAAACCAAACCAGCTCTGAACAATCTTGCAGGCCTATGTCCCAATCTGTTACGGGTCAAAGACATTTATGAACTGTATTTTCATCTTTCTCCCTCTCTGTTCTGAGGATAACAGAAACCTAGAAATCGTGCTTTTTCCAAGAAGTAGGACTGAATCTGAAGTGTGGTCTAAGGAATCCCAGTCCACGTGCACTGACAGGTGGCTGACACGTGAGGAAGACTCCAACAGCGAGGGACAGAGAGCACTACCTGGGCAGACTGTTTCAGAACTCCTTCAGCTGGGGACATCTGATTTTGCCCATTTAGTCAACCATTAAAGTACTAGTTCATACAATGAAAAGCAGGCAATCAAGCAAATATAAAGCCACCTTCGACAGAAAGCCAGCATGGCCTTCTTCCCCAAAAGATGGCCTCCTCCAGCTCAGCGCTGCCTCCACGCGCACACGTCTGTGGGAGAGCAGGCAGGCAGGCACATGCAGACCCCACTCCTTTGGCTAAGGTTTCTTTTGGATAAAAATATAAATGCTTGGGAAGTATAGCTTACTATTATTCACAGCAATAGGAAAGGAAATGGCTTTAAAAATTTCTGTGTTAAAACTTTTCACAGAACAAAATTTTGTTTTAATAATAAACTAAAAACTTGCTTTTTAAACAGAACTGGTTTGGACATAGATAGGTGCTTCTGAATCATGAATATCCCTCATATGCAAACAGCTGCCTCAGTTGGAAGCTATAGGTCTTGCTGCAGTTTTTGGAGCAGTCACCAGACCTAGAGATTCCCAAGCTCCATGTTCCTTCCTGACTAAAGGGCAAAAGATCCCTTCCCCTTTAGTCAGAAGACTCCATGAGGTACCTCCCATACTTGGTCACAAGGGAAACTAGATGGAGTCTCCTGCAGAGGTGAGCTACCAGCCTTCACATCTCTCTATGGAGAATTCAGCAGGTGTGGTGGCATGACTCACCAAGGACAGCTCACAAAGGTACGTGATTCTCAGAAGAGATTTCAGGACCATATAATGCCAAGGAACGAATGAAGATTATTTAATAAGCTACAGAAAAAGCTCACTGCTCTGAACCTGCTAACTCCAGGCTCTGGTTCTTACTGAAGATGGGAAGAAAATGGAAGGAAAAGTTGAGGGCTGCCTACCAAACAGGACACAGCCCCACCTAGTGATGGAAAATTCACAGTGCAGAAGAAGCTGTAGGAGCTCTTCCACACCAGAAAAGAGCCGCTGAGCCCTGGTGAACAGCCAGTGCAAGAACATCAATCTTAAACTTCAAAACACAATTTGGTAATAAGGGAATCAGCAAATAAATCTATTTTTAAAATACAACCAAAGTTTCAACAGCATCTGTAAGTGAGGTTTATTTAATCGTGCTTGTTAATTACAAATTAAGTGGCCTTCTTACTGTTCTTTCTCGGTGTTGTTCTAAGGGAGACACTTCATCTAACTGTCCCCTAGGGGGTTCTCGGCCCTCAACAACGGAGTTACTTTCAGCTCATTCATTTGTGCCTTTTCTATTCAGGAGTAGAGGATTTCAAGCAGAAACTATCTTCATACACACAGACGTATACCTGACACATACACTGTCCTCACTATTCCTGCTGGACATGGGAGGGGCCGGGGTGCCCACCGCACCGCCCTGGCTGCGGAGAGCTGACCTCCCTGGCCCTGTTCTCCGCGTAGCTCTGACTCCCAGCATCTGCCGCCGAGAGACGCAGAGCGACACCGTGAGAGCGCGCTGGGCACTTCACAACACCTTGAGGGAGATACCCAGCGCCAGTTTGATTTTTAAGGAAAAAAACTTGTTTTTCAACAATTAGAAAATATAGCCTCTACGATTACAGCCATGGGGTGGGGGCGGGGAGAACTAGGCATATAAATCGAAGACCGGAAGAGAAAAGAGGTGTTCTTATGAGTGGCGGAGGCCTGGTTAAGCCTTCTTTCACTTTGAAATTTCCTGCCACGCTACTGTGACAAGGCTGAGTCGACGAGAACATACCAGTGTGATCCCCAAACTCCAGACATCAGAGCGGACGTCATATCCTTGTCGTGACGCACTCGGGTCTATTCTCTCGGGCTGGAACACAAAGAGAAGTCACGGTCACTCCTCCCGCACACCCGCCGGAGCAGGGCGAGGAAGCCGCCGCAGCTGCGCGGGCGCACGCCCGGAGGGCCCGCGGCCAGGCGCTCTGCCACCGACCGGAGGCCCGGGCTCCCGGGAAAGCGAACAAGGTCGGAGCCGGCTCCACGGCTTCCTGCGGGAAGGGAAGAAAACAAGCCACTCTTCTAGCTCTTCCCCCTAAGGACTCACAAGGGTTACAAAGCTGAAGCTGACAACAGGCCAAGGGAGAAAAAGGAGGAACAAGGGAAAATAAAGAATTACAGGGCCGGATTAGTAGCAAGTAATGCTAAAAAATTAAGGGGAAAAAAAAGAAAAAGAGATTAGGTCAAGAAAAAGAGATTAGGTCTTCTGGTCTTACCACTCTTCACTTCAGTGAGTAAGGCCATATACCACAATACGTGAGACACAAAAGCAAACGTGAAAAAAACCAGAAAATACTTTGAGATGAGTGAAAATATCAAATACCAACATTTAAGGGATTCAGAGAAAGTACTGTTCAGAGGGAAATGTACAACTGTAAACACTTAAATTAAAATGAAGAAACATCTCAAGTAACATAACTTTATTCAGTAACTAGAAAAAGAAGAACTAAAATCAAAGATAGAAGAAAGGAAATAATAAAGATTAAAGTAGAGATCAATGAAACAGAATTAAAAAACTAATGAGAGAAATCAAAGAAATCAAAAGTTTGTTCTTGAAAAAGGTAACAAAACTGACAAACCCTCTAGACTATAAAAAAGCAAGATGAAAATAACTAAAGTCAAAAATCCAAGTGGAGACATTACTACCTACTTCATAGAAATAAAAAGAATTATAAGAGAAAAAATTATAAGAGAATATTAAGAACAACTGTATGCTAACAACAAGATAAACTAGATGGAATGGAAAAATTCCTAGAAAAACACACAAATTACCAAAACTGACTCAGAAGAGTTAGAAAATCTGACCTATAACAAGCAGAGACTGAATCAGTAATAAAAAGCCTCTTAACAAAAGTAAACCTTACAGGAACTGCTAAATAATTTCTTTACCAGACATTTTGAAAACCTGAATGGTCATACAAAGGGAAAAAAGTGAGTATGACGTTTTAGTCTTGTTAACAATCAGAAAACGAATATATCCTGAAGAATAGTTCTTTTGAAACCAAAGTGACTGAGTGAATCAGTGTTATCAAATTTGTTAAACAGATCAAAGGAAAATACAGCAACAATTTCTTAATGTTGATGAGATATATAACTTGATTAGATTTCATGCCTAATAGGCTGCATATAATTCAAGAGAAGATTATATTAGGATTTGAGAAATACCCAAGATAAAAAATAAATTGGTATATTTCAATAAGTATTGCTATGAGTTCTTCTTTCTGTTGCTAATTAAAACTATCTTACACACTAACATGGAAGGGCTTCTATAGTAAAAGGAAAAGAGGTACAAGAGGAAATGATATAAAAGATAGAGAAACTAAGGTGACTTTTTAGAAGTCTCTTCACGTTGGAAGGTAGCAGAAGGGAAGGGTAAGCGGGTACTTGGTGAAGGAATCCTCTGAAAATGAAAATAGTATCAATTACGCATTTGGGGGAGGAGAACAAAAGAAAAAATCTGAGGAAATTAGTTTCTATTTTGCGAATGTTTCAACTGCTTAAAAGGGAAAAGGCATGTCTGTAAGCATTACAATTGGTGAGATAACCTAAGGTGACCTGCACTGTAACGTGAAGCAGTATAAAGTGCACACCGTCTACGAAGCACCCGTGCCCAGGATGACGACCTGACACTATGCGTGCCGGGGCAATCAGACAGGTCCAGAGTGAAGGATGTTCTAAACAGCCCCCTAGAAAGTCAAAGCCGTGGGGTGGGGTGGGGTGGGGAATGGTCTAGACCAATTTAGATTAAGATTAAAAAGTGTAACTACTAAAAGCAATGTATAACATTGATGTGATCCTCAACTGACATCGAAAAATTACATTTATTTTGGACAAGTGGGAAATTTAAGTATAAACTAAATATCAGATGACATTATAAAATCCTTGTTAATGTCTCTAGGTTTATGTCTTAGGTGTGGTAATGGTATCATGGTAATGCAGAAGAATGCTATTTTTCTCAGGACGTGTGCACTCAAGTGTTCAGAATGAAATTCATGATATCTGCAACTGCCTTTCAAATGGTCTAGAATATATATATATATTTTTTTTCTGGTGTGTCTGTACACACACATACATATATTAGTACACACATATATGTGTGTATATATAAATGTGTGTGTGTGTGTATGTATATATATATATATAGAGAGAGAGAGAGATGAGGAGGTGGCAAAATGTTAACAACCAGTTTATGGAAAACTTATGTTTAAAGTCTACATTTTATATACTTTTTACATTAAGTTATCTGATAGGAAATCACAATTCCTAAGACTAAAGACAAACGGCAAATCTTAAAGAGACAAGATACATTTCCAGTATCTCCTGTCAAGGTATATCAAAGAAGAGTCAAGACACCTGGAGGCTTTTAAAGTGAATGCTGACTGCACTCCTGTCCATCTGTAACAGGCCTAGGAGACAGCCAAGGACAGAGGCTTTTCTCTTGGGCCGGGAGAGAGGAGAGGCAGAGAGTTTCTTTTCAGACCACTTATTCCAAAGCTGCAGGAGGTTAGCAGGAAAAAAAAGCCCTGCACCTTCCTGGGCCTGTGGACCTTACTTCTACACAAAAACTCAAAGTCTACTTCTTTCTTAAAAGTTACCTGAATTCAAATATTCAGCTCTATTGGAGGTGCAATTGCATTTTTAAAATCTGCATTAATTAGATATAATTCTTAGGCAGTGTTACATAGCAAAAACACTTAGTCAGCCTTAGAACTGAGAAAAGCCCTAGAAGTGTAGTTAATAGCTTCAGGGCATCATAACTTAATGTGCAAATTATATGAATTCTCAATGCCCCATGCTTCTTCTTTTTTATTTCATACTTTTGAACTCATTGTCCCATTTATTCTTAATTACAATGAATGCAAGGTCTTCCATATTTTCTGAAGACTGCCTGGCCAATAGACACCACAAAGCCACAACTTTAAATGAAGGTCTCTTTTTGTATTCACTCACACACACACACACACACCCACCCCTCTTTCATTTTCATTTGTAGAAAAGGTGACATGAAAAGATATAACAAAACGAAAACAGGGCATTGAAAGTTGCAACAATTCTAAAATATTGTCAATAACCAAAAATGTTGAAATATAGTGTCTTTCAAATACAATGACCGGAGTATATAAACAGGCCACAGAACATGTACAAAAAATATCTGTAATAAACATAATGCTGGGCCTCACATTATTTACAGATGGGGAGATAAAGGAAAAAACTGATGCAAAATTTACTTTCAGATGATGATGAAAATAAAATGTGTTCAAGTTTTTGAAATAAGTGTGAAATCTAGGGTAGCTAGCCCACCCAGCCATAAACAAGGTAAAAAGCTGTAATATGTAGCCTGTCATTTTTCTTAATTTTCTACTGCTTAAAGCACTGGGTATAGAAGTATAGAAATCAAGAAAGAAAGTAACAAGTAAGAGGAGAGAAAAAATTTGTTCAATTCAAAGCTAATCTTTAGTTTAAAAGAGTCTACGAAGATTAAAACAAGAACTGCTGACAGGAATGCCTCGATAAGGGATTGCAAACCTATGTGTATCATTCAGAGCAGCATGCTGGTCTCCAAAGAACATGCCACAGCAAAGAGACACCAACACCTAGGGGAAATGTCTAAAATACAGACACTAAATTTCCGCTCAAAAATAGATCGAAGCCCAGGCTGTAGCAAAGTGCAGCAAACACCCTGGGACAGGTGAGTGTGACGTGCGTCGAAGGATGGTAGAGGTCGGTCTCCTCGAAGAGAAAGAGGACCCAGGCTGGGAGCCGGCTAAGCCCTACCCTCACGCGGGTCAGCATGTGTTTCATCCACCTCTAAAGAAGGAACCAGTAATATTCAAGACAAAGCCGCATACCCCATGACACATACTGCAGGCTATGAGGAACTCAGGTCTTCCCGGAATTCTCTAACTGGAAATAGCATCACTTCTCACATCAATGTGTCCACTAAATACCATCTCCTACAGTCAAGACAGCATACGGGGTTGAGAAATACAGAGAGGCCGTCTAAGAACTATCCATTTGGTTGATTAATAGAGTAGCATATAATGAAAAAATAGTAATCAGAGAAGACCGTGATGCTTAGGGCCAGACAAGAGGAAGAGAGTAAGACCATATAAGGGAGTTCACTGGGATAATTTCACCAAGTTTCACAGAGAAGCTAGAACTCATCTTGGCTTTAGGGAAGAAGAAAATATTCTAGCATGGTGAAACTGCACGACTAGAGGCAGACTCCTCAGAAGTACAGCACCAAAGGGCACATGCGCTCTGAGCAACGATATCGAGCAAGGTCTGGCCTCTGCACTTACTGCCATGTATGGCCTGCACCCAGCATCTCTTGTCTTGGCAATGGAGTCCACAAGTTGTCCACTGATGCCAAAGTCACAGAGTTTAATATTTCCACTTCTGTCCAGAAGAATATTGGAAGGTTTGATATCTGTAAGACATAGACATCATTCAATGTACAAGTAAATTGATCAAATGAGCTACGTTCTAACATTGTAAAGTACTTCAGGCAAAAATACTGAATTAAAAATCTTAGAAAACATTAAGAGATCAAATCTTTAAAATTCAGATACATAAGATGAAAAATTGAAAAAGCCACTTCCTGAATGCTGATGCTTAAATACTCATTATCAAAAAATGCTTCAAAATAAATTTAGGCATTCTATAAAGTTATCTTTGTTTTCATCAAGTGACATATTCATTTACTTGTTTCAAATTCATTACATCAAAACGTGATGAATGAATTTAATCTATAAGAGTATTTTAAGCTACTTTGTGTGTCCAAGACTATAAAACTAAATGCAAAGTATACAAATTATAAACCCACAATTTAGTCAAAGTAGAGCTTTATCTAACTTAAGAAAGTACCCAATCCAGTACATCTGAAAGCCCACAAGCTTTAGGATTAGAAAAGCCAAGTTTCAGGATCTGGGTCTGATGTTCACAACGCAACCTGGGGCAAGCCACTCAACTTTCACTCAGCAACCACAATTTCCTCATCTATGGAATCGCAGCAATAATTCCTAATTTATACGGTTGTGGGAGTTGAAACACCTACCACAGTATTCATACTCAGTAAGTGCACCCACTTAGTAACTGTTTCTCCTTGAGAGAGGTTTCTGATCTTAGACGGCTTCTTCACGTTTCTCGTAGCCAAGCCTTTTTAAGGTCACCCTGGAGAGAACAGATGCACTTCTGCCACTCTCGGAGTGTGTGTGCCTGCCTGTACACCTGAGAGAGCTGAACCCCTTCCATTTAGTTCTTCAGGCTTTGTATTACACAGTCTTGCCACAACGGCCCTTAGGTTATCACCCCTTCCTCACTGACCATCAACTCACTGCCAGAATGTGCAAATCACCTACCTGGCCAATTCTCCCCTCTTACTCATTAAGTTCTCTGTTCCTATCTCAATCCTTCAATCCATTTCCTTGTCACTGTCATGGATCAGTGAATAAAAAGTAAGGATAAAAATAAGTAAAGGATACAAAAAAATGTCTATAACTCAGAAGGTGACTGACAAATAAGTCCATAAAAGAGCTCTTACCATCACGGACACAGCTGACTGGCTATCAAACATCCACTCCTAACCACAACACCCCTTCTAACAGAACTTCCATTTTACTGAGGTATCCATCCTCCTCTGTGTAGATCTATCCACATCTCCAAAGACTGGGTCCTGATCGGTCTAAGGTTGTCAGGGCAGCCTCCTGCTCCTTGCTGAGGACTAGTTTAGGTGAAAGACACGAGGCAATTCTGATGAGACAAAGTATCAGAAATATGCAAGGGAGATTTTCTTGGTCCTAAGACAGCCACACAGGAAGAAAGAGCTTCTTCTTCAAAAGGCTGTCAAGTCTAGAAGTGAGACGGGGCCCACTTTAGTTGTTGTTACCCTGAGGATGGAGCCGGCATATTACGGAGGGCAGAGCCAGAAGAAGGGAGTGTGAGCCCTAATCACATGGTGCTTGGAGCCACCTCACCTGTAGACTCACTATGACAGGTAATGGGTTCCTTGAAGTTTAAGCCAGTTAACAAGATTTTCTGTTACTTGTAATCAAAAGCACTATAACTGCAGAAAAAAGTTAACTGATCCAAACTGGTAAAAAAAGACTGCTATAAACTCATCATTTTACTTAGTAATAGGAAAACCTGTTATTTTCAGAAATAGCGAGTTATTTCTGAAGCCTTTCCCTTTTATTCGACCTCAGGCACTGTCTTAGTGCTTCACTGTGACCGCCGAGTATGCCTACAGTGACTGTCAAATGTCCTAAAGGTAATGCTCTCATAACTACAAAACACAGCAAAAAAGGGAGAGAAAAATCCAAAACAAGAACAATATGTACAGAAGAGCAAAATAATTTTGTTTAGGGACCTAACCTTACATGATTTTAGGCCAAAAGAGAAAATAAGAAGGCCACCCAATATTATTTTTAACAAACATTAAGTCAAGAAAAATTCAGTGAAATATTCTGATGTTCAAGATTACAGTGGTCCAGAGTTGACCCCAAATTAAAATTACTTAAGTAAATGCCCTAATTTCTTTAATCACAATCTTAGAATTCTTTACCCTTCGAACGTGAGGTTTTCCTTTCTCTGAACATGGCCTTTTACTTTCTGTCGCATTTATTGTCGGGCTGGACTACACACTGTCATGTGTTGTCTGAGGCTCGTCCATTACGAACTTACTGAGGACTCTTCAAAGTCACCACCTCACGATCCTGAGTCTGTCAGAGTAATAAACAGCGCAACTACTAAACCTATTTGCTGAATTAAACTCAGGATTCCCACTGTCTTCCAGCAGATACACATCAAATGTTTGAATTTGGACCTGTGTCTAAAAAGGCCAAGATCACTGTTTTCACAAATACAAATGCTTTGGAGGAATTTCAATGTATAATACTAATTCAAGAATCTTTCTCAATTTACAAAAATATCCTCTACAGTAGAGAAGAAACACTTGACAGGGACAATAACGTGCCTTGGAAACGCTCGAGGGTACTATCCTGCAGGTTCTTCTCTGACAGTCCACCTCCTGCCTTATTTGTACAGACAGAGAAACATCCATTACCTACCAGGCAAGTGAATCATTATTTTTCAACTATGGGTAATAAGAACTTGAGGCAAGGTCTACTTCAATTTCTAGAGCCAACATTCTAATAAGTTAGACAGAAATTTATAGAATACCAAAGGATAAAAATCCTAAATTAAAGTTTTAGGGTACATATAGTATGTTTTGCTAAAAATACAAATATTTCAGGAAAACTTATACAATGCACTGTGATTTCAAATTATTTTTTTTATTAAGGAAAAATATTAATTTCTAGTCTATAAAAAACAATTCATACTCACCTCTGTGAATAATTTTCAAGTTTTCTTTTAAGTGGTTTAGTGCTTTCACAGTCTGTGGAGAAAAAGCAGAGCCAGGATAAGCAATCAGTTTTCTTCTGATCGGCAGCAGGGAGCGTGCGGTAATGGCTCAGGCAGTTCTCCGCATCTGTTAAGCGGGACATTTCAATCTCCTGACCACTTTTTATCTTAACTGAAGATTCTGAATGATGATTTTAGACCTGAAAACTTAGTTGCCTTTACACACCTTTCCCTGACAGCTAAAAAAAAAAAAAAAAAAAAAAAATCCTAACTCATATTTTAAAAAATAACTCATTAAAAAGTTTCATAATCTTTCTCATAGCTTCAAACTTTTCAAGAATAGATATACTTGGTAGGAAAAGGTCCAACAGTCTGGTCCCATTATCAACCCTAGTTTAATAAGTTTTCCCAAATTTGCAGTTTCTCACAATCATTCACCCTCATTGGGTGTTAGGCCTGCAATAATTTTGGCTGAACTAGAATGTATCCTTCTGCTTGATCACGGCTCATGATCATAAAATTAAAGATCTCCTCAGGATGGAGGAAACAGAGACCTGAATTAAAATTTCTACGAACTAAAAGAGAAGAGAAGCACAGGCCGACCGTTTGAAAGGTCAGGTCCCGCTGCCCTCGGGCTGCTGGTGTCAGCAATGCAGAACACAAACCTGCAGCATTTCCAACAGCCAGGGCTGTGTGTTCACCGGGTTATTCATGAGCAAGGAGAGATTTAACACAAATTTTAAATGTTGTGCTTAAGGTGAAGGATGATCACCTAGTCTAGAAATAAAGGCAAATATATAATAAATGAGTTATTAGTGCATGTGTATTGCAGTATATGATAAAATAACTGTATTTATGTTTTACAGCTTCATGACCATCCTGTCGTGGAGTGGTTAACAGCAGGATTCCAGGATCAGGCTGCATGGGCTTCAATCATTTACCACTTACAAATGTATGTATTTCAAAGCAAATTAATTACTTAACCTCTCCATGCTTCAGATTTGTCATCTGTAAAAAGGGGGTAACACTATTTACTATTGAGAGTTGCTATGAACATAAATGGCCTGATAATCAGCAAATAAACGCTCAATCCCCATTAGCCAGTACCATTATTCTACTACTGTCCCATTATAATTATTATGAATAGTAACAAGTTCCAAGATAATATCTGGTTTGGCATACTGGTAAGAGATGACTGAATTGATCAACATAAAATTTCATATACCTGGGTCTGAATAATGAATAAGTTTCTAGTATAACCTTGTTTATACTAGACAGCTTCCTTTTATAAAATTACATAAAAGGGTATGTATCTTAACATTTAGCTCATAAAAACAGTTAAATTATTTAGCTGAATTAATGCTTAAACTTAAAATAGTAACATGAGACCTATGAATCTTAAGATTATAATGATTAGAGTTTAATCTGACTTCAAAAATTCCATTTTTTTTTGCATCGCTTACAACTAAAATACAGTTCAGAAACTGTCCACATGTTATAACATTAATCCTTAGTGATTAAACAATAAATTGACAACTAACAGGGAGACCATATTGGGTGTGGAGAAGGTAGGGAAGATAGGAAATTACATGCAACTGGAATATGTCTCTTACAACTTCCTATAAATGCAGTTTACACATCCACTAACCCAGGTCATGTCAGTTCAGATTCTCAGGGGTTTCTAAGAAACTGATTAATTTTACTCTATCAAAATAATGTTTTTTCTTTTTGTGAAAAAATTGTAAATGACCTTTCTTAGCTAAAAGAACAAGAAAAAAATGATCATGAATTCACTTTTAAAACTCAAAAGCAAACAGTAACTCTTTTCTTTTTGGTACTGTGGTAAAAGTGATTTGACGAAATTAGTAATGCTGGTTACTGAAATTACTGGTCAACAATTTAAGCAGTTTAAACAGAATAGCCCAAATCTTAAACCACAGGTAGCATACTTTGTCTAAGAGTTTCAATTAAGGGACTTCAAAGATATTGCTGTAATTCTGATTAATTTAGGAATAACTGTGATAATATAACTTATTTTAAAATAGTTCAAGTAACAAGGGAAAGAGAAACAGAAAACTGCTTTTTCTAGCTTAATTTACAGCACAATTATTACAGGTCACTGTGATTTTAATGAAAATACTGTAGTATTTATTATCAAAATGTATGATTCCAATATGTACTTTTCAATAATGACAATTATCGATGTAGTATTTTGAAAACTGTTCTTATGACTTGTGTTAATTACCCCACAGAAGAGATTTTGTCTCTTTTCCTGTTATAAATGATTTTCCAGGAAGGTCTGTAATATTCTGTGAAGGGCATTCAGATGTGTGCATTCAAAACTCCAACAGCATCTTTATATAAGTATATATAGAATGAACAATTTGAAAACCAGGTACTTACTGCTAAAGTGATTTTGCCTAAAATTTCTTCTGGAATAACATCATCTAATACACTATATACATATTTGTAAAACTTATCAAACGAGGTAGACATGAGTTCCATACAGATCCAACAGTCACCCTATAAAATAACAAATATCTGTTATTCTTATATATCTTAATATTAAGCATCACCTTTCCTTTACTTAAAATAGAAACACAATTAGAGAAGAAGCAATCTTTTTTTTTAATCTTGAATTAGTGGTAATTTTTGTTCCTTATTAAAGCTCTGGACAGAATATTCTCATGTTTAAATGCAAACTTATTTTCCCAATTTTCCCCACTCGTAATTGTAAGGATGGGTGCAGTATTACATAAAAAAAAACTGTGGACTTCTGTAAAATTTTCAAACTTCGTCATAATTAAATACAAAAATAGAAAATATGTGGGAAACTGTTCAATCTCACTAACAAAGGAAATAGATTACAGTCATCTTGAGAGACTATATGTTCTTAAATTAGTAAAAGCGGAAGGAAAAAAATACGGAAAGCAAACCCAGTGCCTACAGACCTTGCTCAAATGCCGGCTTCTCAGTGGCTAACACTTAAAATGCCCGACTGAAAACACAAGCCACCCCTCCTCAGCATCCCCTTACTGCTCTACTATGTAGCCCACACCATCTTCTAATATAAGGTACCATTTACTTATTTATTATGCTTTTCACCAATCTTCCCTATAGAATATACGCTCCACCAGGACAGGGGCTCAATAAACAGTCCCTACATGAACGAATGCTGCGGTCACTAAACCAAATCACTCAAAAACTACTGGCAGCATTACAGGGTGTCTTAAACCAGTTTGAAAGCACTCTCACAATAAAACAAGAGGAATAAACGTGTTTATGCCCTTTGGTAGAGCCATCCCATGACTGGGAATCTAACTTGGACAGTTAAATTACAAAAGAAAAGATAGAAACAAAACAAAACTAGAAACCACTGAACTATCTCACAAGAAGAAATGGTACATTATTAAAAGCATTACCTAAAATGAAATTATTTTGAAATTTATACAGTTCAGGAGGTACGCACGAAGAAAGAGACAGTAAGCAGACTCCGCGCGTGCAATGCTGTGAAGCTACGTGCACGTGTGAACGAGGACTACGAAGGGCCTCATGGGAGTGAAAAGAGCTATCAGGATGACGACAAAACTTATCTTTAAATAATTTTGTATGTGGTAACTAATTCACAGACCCAGCTGTATCCTTGGAGATTTTCTACCACTAACCTGCTACCCCTACTCCTGATCTGACTGATTGTATAAGAGATCAGTGTCTGCTGAAATAAATTGGCTTGCTCAGAACAACGCTGCTCATTAGTTTCAGAGCCATGAACAGAATCCAGTTTACTTAACTCTCTCCCGTCAACACCTACAAAGCCAGGACACCTAACTTCCAGGCAGAGAAAGCACGTGCTGTGCTGAGTGCTGGGGGGTGGAACAGCACTCTTGCCATAGGCCCGCCTCACAGCACTCATGCAGCTACGGGGCTTCCCAGGGTGCTCACCTGTAAAGCACATCTGACAGGGGAGCTTACACTTACTCAGATCTTTCTTCTTTAGGTCTCTTTTTCTTTTGAGTGCTCTCGCAGAGTAACTCTCACGAAAGACTGAGTAATGCTATTAACCCAAAACACATGCTTGAATTTCTTTTAATCTAAAGACACCACCTCAGTAGATTTACTACAATTTTTTTATTAGAGAAAAAGATAGCATATTTAATCCATCTTCTTAGAAGAGCAGTAAGGAAGGAACATCACTTCAGTAATACAGTGAAGTGGAAAAATCACTTAAGAGTGTGAAGCCCTGACTTACTCTTCCAGCTCCCCCTTTCTGCTCGTACAAGCTTGGGCCCCTCATCTATGAAGTCTACAAAAAGCCAGCAGAATTCACAAGCAAGTTTAACAAGGTTGCAGTACACAAAATAAACAAAAATCAATTTTATTTCTATACATTAGTCACAAAACAAGAGGAAGCAAAATCTTATAAAATATTATTAAAGCATCAAAATATTAAATACTTAAAGAATAAATTTATCAAAAAATGTGAAAGATTTGTACAGTGAAAAGTACAAAACACTGCTAAGAAAAATTAAAGATGTAAATAAATGAAGGGAACTACCATGTTAATAGGTCATTAGACTTAATATTGTTAAAAAAAAAAAAACTTCCCCAATTGACCTATAAGTTCAGTGTACTCCCAATAAAAACCCTGGAGATTTTATTTGTACAAAGTGACAGATTCCAAAACCCATATATAAATGGAAAGGACCTGAAAGAGCCAAAACAACTAAAAAAAAGTTAACAGACCTGCACTACCTGATCTTAAGACTCTCTGTAATGCCAGAGTAATCAAGACAGTGTGGAATTGGTGAATATATATATATATATGTACATATATATATATATGTACACACACAAAACAGAACAATGGAAAAGACTAGATAGTTGAGAAATAGACTCACACACATGGACAACCGATTTCTGACAAAGGTGCAAAAGATATCCATATGCAAAAAAGTGAGCACCAACCCATACCTCTCACCACAGAAAGCTAGCTCCAAATAAGTGATAAATATCAATGTGATATCTAACACCAAAAACTCTAAAAGAAAACATAAGAGAAAATCTAAGTGACTGAGTTAAGATTCCTCAGATACAACACTAACATAGAAGAAAAAACTGACAAATTGGCCTACATCAACATTAAAAATTTTACTTTCAAAAAAACCCTGTTAAGGGTTTAAGAGGAAAGATACAGACGGAGGGGGGCAAACACCTGCAACCACGTATCTGATAACCAACCTATATCCAGAATACATTCTAAAAAAATTCCCAAAACTCAGTAAGAAAAAAATAGTATTTTAATTTTTAACAGACAAAAGACTTAAACAGAAACTTCATCAAAGAATACATATGGTTAGCAAATAAGCATAATAAATTGTTCAGCATCATTAGTCATCAGAGAAGTGCAAATTTAAACAACACAATGAGATTCCACTATACATCTAGTAGAATGGTTAAAAATTACAATTTAAGACAGATCATACCAAGTGTTAGAAAAGCTGTGGAAGAAACAGAACTCTCACACACTACTGGTGGAAGATGAAAATGGTACAACTAATTTGGAAAACAGTTTGCCCATTTTTTTAAAAAAAATTAACATGTATCTACCATGTGATCCAGCCATTCCACTCCCAAGTGTTTAAAATGAAAGCACATGTCCACTCAAAGACTTGTACACAAATGCTCCTCCCAGCTTTACTTATAATAGACAAAACTGGAAATAAATGTCCATTAGCAGGTGACTGAGTTAACTAACTGCGGTGTATCCACACAGTGGAATACTATTAACACTGCTGGCCACAAAATGGAACAGACTGCTGATACACGCCACAACATGAACTGCAAAATAATTATGCCCAGTAAAAGACAACAAAAAGGGGGTACATACTGTATGATTCCATTTACGTAAAATTCTAGAAAATGCAAATTCATCTGTAGTGGCAGAAAGCAGATCTGCGATTGCCTGAGGACAGCGGCGGCAGAGGGGAGGTGTGTACTAGTGTGTGTCACCTACGGGGCACAAGGAAACCTGTGAGAGATGGGTATGTTCATTCTCCTGATGACGGTGATAACTCCGCAGGTGTACACGTTTGTTCAAACACAACAAATTGTACACTTGAATATGTGCAGTTCATCCATCAAGCTATAGTTCAGACTTGCAGGGGTTGAGAAAGGGGCAGGACAGCATGAGCAGAAGTGGGGGTAGAAGGGAGGAGGGGTTAAATTCAGCCACTGTCACTGCCTTTTATAGAACCTGACGAACGTCTATAATCACAGAACGCTCAGAATAGGATATTCTATGCCAGAACTTCCTCAACCTCAAAAGATATTTGAAGTAAGGGTTTCCTACTATTTAATTCTGAAAATGTATATATTAAAATACATTTTTAAAGTGATTCTAGGTTTCAGTATTGATAAGATAAATGGTAGGTCTGGCCTTTCTGTAAGTTATAGGCTAAGAGTCACTTTCATTATTCAGTACTGTCAAGCTGTTTTTTTCTGCTTGCAAAGTCTGGAAATGAATTGAGAAATGTGTGCAGTTAGGTGTCTTAATAAATTATCTAAATAAAATACAAGCTGTACTTTGGACTTTTTACTCGAGTTGAGTCTCATCCTAGAAAGAAGCATATATGTGGTTGGAGGCAATGGCAACAAGTAAGTTAGCACCTTCAGTATTAAATGTTATTTATTCTCTGCTCCACGTAAAGTTGTGGCACTTTCAGAGGCTCAATATTACCCAGTGGCAAGATTAATCTCTACATAGTTGCTACAAGAAGAAAAAGCTTGATTGTTGGCTGATGGAACCAGACCAAGAGCTGATGTCTTGTGGTCATATAAATTATGCGAAATGAAATACCCTGGAGGCATTTCTCACAGGGACAGGAACCACAAGCGTTTGTCTCTCACAACAGTGGAAAGGTGAAAAGTCCTGAATGCATGCATTCACTTCCAGGCTTTCCTTTCATAAAGCCAGAATTCTGTGTCTATTATTGAAACTGGAGGTGCATCACACACACACACACAAACCCTTTCTTTTAAGTTATCAATCTCAAAAATGTTTCTCTAAACCCTTGTTAAATGTTTATTATTTTTAACCTTCAGGAAACACACTCTGACTATGCATATGCCCCTCTTTAAAGGTGAGCCTTCTGCTTCTAAAGCTTCATTTGATTATTTAGAAAGCAACTCTTACTTCTTCCAGTCTCAGATTTCAGGGGTTGGGGGTGTGGCTTCATGTGCAGTCTATCAGGCATCTTGTGTCTTCACATAACTCAACATACAGTCCCTGAGCTTTCATCTTATCATACTCAAAAACTGTCATGTTTAAAAAGCAGGTTATTTCTTAACTGAAGCTTAAGTTCTTCATCCCTGGACCACTTGTGGTCCAGCAGAAAGAACAGCAAGATTTTCGTCTCTGAAGTCCCAGTCCCGTCTCTGCCACTTACTGGCTGTGGGACTTCTGTCAAATTAGTACTCAAATCTCAGTCCCCTCCCTCCTGACCCCCTGAGACTGTTACGAAAATAATAAATGTGGAAACTACAGAGCATTCAACAGATGTCAGTGCTTAGAGCTGCAAATCTCAAATTCCTTCAACCTTCCCTAGATGTAAAACTGAGTTTTACCCAGCAATTCATAAGAAATCATAAGGATACTGTTCAGATACTACTCCAAGCTTTTTGTTTTGTTTTCAGTAACTTTTCAATCATGGATATCACTTACTCTGCCTTCTTTTAATAAAATCAGACATCAGTCTGCCTAGCCTGAGACTGTATATGTAAATGCTGCTTACATGAATTATCAAATGAATGAACATAAGAAGTGAACTGGCATATCTGAGCACTACGGAGGTGAGTGAGGGTGAAGACAGAGCCAGCAAGAGTCTACAAGACAGCGAACACAGCACTGGAGAGGCTGGCTGCGGAATCTAGTCAGGAGGGAAAATCTAGTCCGATCCAGATTATGTACTGTTCTCCATAAGATCTGACGAGGACTGTGGGCAGAGGATTTACTGATTATGAAGAATAAATTCATGGTTTCGGGGAAGAAGGGAGGAGGAGATGGCAAGATTCTTGTGCAACATGAAGAAAGTTCCAGATTCATGACCTTACAAATGGAATAACACTATCCAATACTTAGGTCCAGGAAATACTTACATGTCTGAGTACACGCCTGTGTGCTGATGCGGAGTAGTACTGATGTGAAATGGGGAAGGAAGTTACAAATTCATCACATCAGGTGGTAAATATAAATGCTCGTCACAGCAAGTACAAGGACAGGAGTGGAAAGATGCCACATAAGTGTAGCACTAGCAGTGATTAGTTAGTGACTCAACAAAGAAATGGGCTCCATCATGAAGGAGAACGCTTCTCATTACTAGAGTCATTTATTAATAGCACAGAAAAATAAATCAATAAAAATGTCAGGATTACATGAGAATTAACTGACTAACCTCTAAGGTCTTCTCCAATTAAAAGATTTCATCTATTTCTACTTGGTGTAACATTCAGTTGGTAACGATAATAAAAACACCAAAGACTACAACCTCTGTGACCCAAATTCAGAAAGAAGAGAAGGGTAGGATGCATTTTTTTTTTCTCACTCAGTTCATAACAAACCTACCGGCATCAGCTCATCCTAACATTTTCAAAATGAGAATGGTATTTTTTAAGAGTATTTTAAATGGTATTTTTAAAGAGTATTTCAAATGCTTAAGAGTTCAGTTCAAGTCCTATTTACCTAATGAACATCACCAGTGTATAATAATTGTCCAGAACACCATAAAGTACTCGATCTACTTACAGCTGCAGCTGTACTTCCTGACACTGGCCCACCTCCCTGCTGGAGGCAGTGGGATGACTGGAAATGAGCAAGTGGATTGGCAGCTGAAGGCGGAAGTGACAATCCACATCAGGACACAAAATAATCCGAAGCCAAAAGAGAAACATCATCCTGAGACCAAGAAATCAGAGTTCTAGTTCCCACACAAAAATCTGGACGACAGAATTAGAGAAAAGAATTTCTACTATACTTGTTAATTTCCAAATCTGATGGATTTTACTGAAGATTATGGGTAGGCATGAACAAATGCTTAAGTTAAATGCAGGTACCTTTGATAACCAATGAACACAAGTTTAAAAAGGGGTCAGGGAGTAATTCAAGAAGATGCCAGCACCCCATTCATAGCAGCACTATTTACAATAGCCAAGTCATGGAAACAGCCTAAATGTCCATCAACAGATGACTGGATAAAGAAGTTGTGGTATGTTTATACAATGGAATACTACTCTGCCATAAAAAAGACAACATAATGCCATTTGCAGCAACATGGATGTCCCTGGAGAATGTCATTCTAAGTGAAGCCAGAATGAGAAAGAAAGATATCCACATATGAAATCACTTATATGTGGAATCTAAAAAAAAAGAAGAAGAAGAAGACAAATGAACTTAAATATAAAATAGAAACAGACTCATAGACATAGAACACAAACTCGTGGTTGCCAGTGGGGAGGGGAGTGGGAAGGGACACACTGGGAGTTCGAAATTTGCAGATACTGACAGGTATATATAGAATAGATAAACAAGTTTATACTGTATAGCACAGGGAAATATACACGAGGTCTTGTGGTAGCTCATGGTGAAAAAGAATGTGAAAATGAATATATGTATGATCATGTATAACTGAAAAACTGTGCTCTACCCCAGAAATTGACACAACATTGTAAACTGATTATAACTCAATAAAATTAAAAAAAAAAAAAAAGAGGAGGAGTTTGGGAGGGCTGAGGGAGCTGAAGGACAAAGGAGACAGATCTAAATAAACCTACAGTCATACTGTTAGAAGTCAGCTGATTTGTCAGGGTTTTAAGAAACAGAAAGTATTTATAAGTGAAGAAGGAAATAGGGGATTCACAAAAGACAGCCATGAAATAATTAATTAACTAACTAATTAATTAAAGTATGAAATTCACTCCTTAACCAAAAGAACATGAGTGGTAGAAATTAATGTGTCCATTGTCATGGCAATATACTAAAATACTAAGGAGTTAACATGTCATTGACGCAGGGCATTTAACTGAAGACAAGAATCAAGCACTGCCATCGTCACTTATTCCCGCTAGATCTCGGCTCGTCAGCTAAGACCCAAACGGTTTGTTCCTACCTCTCTGAAGAGTGCACCATAAAACTGAACAATGTACGGGCAGTCACTACTCCGCATCACTACATCCAAATCCATAAGGAGTTGTTTTTGTTCTTTTTCATCCACCGTTGACCGAATTCTCTGGAAAAGAACGACAAAAGATGTCATAAAGACATAAAACAGCTTTAGAACCCCGAGAAAAACACTACCACAAGGCTGAAAATTGCCAAGCAAACTTCACAAAGACTAAGAAGACATAAAAATTATCATCTTCCTTATACTTCAAGAACAATCTTATCATAGAAAAAGAAAATAGCACTTAGAAAAAAATACTTAACAAAATAGCACATACAAACTCTTTCAGGGACACAGGGCTTTTTAACCACAAGCATTTGCTGGTGATGTTGGAAGTAATGCAACAAAGTTCTTGGGCAGTGAAAATTCACCCCCACATGCACATGTAGAGAAAATTCTAATGAGCTATATACTTTATACAGTTTACACTGAATAATTGTAAGTAGTGTCATGTATACTTCCAGCCACCACTTCAGAACTGTATGTAATCTGGGCATTCAGTGCAACACCAGCCCTCTGCACTCCCTGGCATCCCAACACCTCAGCACCCTCATTCTTTACAGGGAGGATAGTCGAGAACAGGTGACCGTGAGAACTGGTGTCAGAGCAGCACACAGGCTACAACCCAAGTCTCCCAAATCCTGTACTGCCGCTCTCCCTGTCACCACACCATCTGTATGTTAAAAACAGAATGTTCTACCTGACTCTCCAACCCATGAGTCAGAATGCAGGGCAGAAGCATGTAGAAGAAAATCTAAAACTGAGGAAACAGAGGGCTGTGTCTACTCCTAGGACGACGGGGTCCTCCTTGGTACACGGCAGAGCTGGAGTCTATCCCTAACCCACCTGGACAACAACTTCTCTGCACAATTCTACAAGGCTGCCACAGAAGACCAGCACCCCCGCCGCCCGCCGCCCGCCCAGACTGTGCAGAACATGGAGATGTTCAGGGGGACAGTTCCCAGGACACTACAGAGAGAGGGGAAAGAATCAAGTTCAGAAACTATAAAACATTAACGATAAAGTTATAGTTTAATGTCAAGGCATGCAAACAACTCCTGTTCTCATAAAAAAAAAGTTCACAATGTCACACCATGCCACTGTGCACAATACATAGCACATACTTACAAGGCAAGTTAGTATCAAAAAATACACAAGGTGGCATTTTATCTTCCAAAGACTTCAAGGTAACTGTCTTCAATGTTCTTGAAAGGGTAGAACGTAGCCAATTAAATTCTTGAGCCCATTTTACAGAGGAGAAGCCAGAGGCACCGGGAGATACAAAAGATGTGTTCCATGTGACATGCCAATAAGCAGTTTTATAAGGAGTAGAAGTAGGTTCTCTCATTTTCACTTTTCCACACTAAATGAGGAATTCTATACATTCCAAATCCAAATACATTTTAAGTGTGCAACTTAAAACTTATAGCCTGCTAGCTCCAGTACTTTATAACTTCATACCAAATAAAATCTACTAACTACCATCTATCTTGTATATACTGATTTATTGTAAACTTTTACCCTGAATATCCTGCCCAGATAAATGAGAAGAAAATAAGAATGAAAAGCAAAAACAAAGTAAGACTAGTAATTTCAAAATTAAGAAAATTTCCCCCCTCTCTCATTTCTGTATTTTCATAGTTTGGAGGTTAATGATCTTACTTTTAAATCAACATTGGCATAATGTTTGCTCAAAAGCAATATTATTTAAAAAGTCAAATTAGCCCAGAGACGTAATTTGTTTTTGTTCAAAAAATGACATTGATAATTTCTATAGACATTTTAATTACATTAACTTCTCTTTTAAAAACACAACTTTAAAAGTGTAGCTGTGAAAACACTAATATGGGGAGTCAATTATTTTTAATAAGACAATAATCTTATTATCTAAATTTCAAAGATGAGGAACTGGTAATTAGAGACTAACAAGGAAGAAAAAGCAAATGGCCCTCTGATTGGGGACGATTTCTACTTACTAAAGAACTGGCTGTTAACAGATTTTAAATTTTTATTCTATTTTTACTATTTGTGTATATTTACAAGTGTAAATATACCAACACACACACTTAGAAAACACTATTTTAAAAGATGCCCCCTTTGCTAGTTTATTTTTTGTTTCCCTAAACTGGTCACATGGTTTTCTAAATTTACAATAAACCTCAATGGTTATCATCAAAAAATGACTCTTGGGGACCAATTTTTAAAAATACTGCTGTTGCTACAGAGAGGATGCATGATACTACCTGAACTAGAGGCATGACTGAAGTCCCGGCCTAGACTGGTACCTCAGTCCCTGACAGGGTGATTATCAGCCAGACTGGACAGAGAGTTCCTGGCACAGCTGTAATCACTGAGATGATCAGCAAATCTATCCTCCAGTAAAGTATTCTTTAATGTCACTCCTAGCACAAAATTGAACACAGGGCCACTGGAGGGTCTGCTGGTCTGACATGAAATAGATTCTGGTCCTGGATGTCTGTCGACACCTCCTCAGGCTTTCTGAACACCTCGTCCAAGTGACGGGCGGGGAGGAGGAGCTGCTGGTACTGCATCTCACTGCCTGAGACTGAGCAAGTGCAGTCAATCCTTAACCACACTGAAGTTTTAGGGTCGTATTGCAACATACATTATGTGACAGCAATTAATAAAAAATTAACTCAAAAGACCTAAAGGGCTCAAAGAGCGGATTAACTTACAAGCACACATCTCCTACAATAGCTGTAGCTTCAAATTAATGATTTTAACTGAATAGTTCAATAAATTATTCACATTAGAGATACTTAAATAATCAATGATTACTAAGTATTTTCTCATTTGAATCAAAGTCACTACCAAGAAAATTGCTCTAATTAGACATCAAAACAATGTGCACAGAAAAGATTTCCTCCATTTGGAATAAGTAAAGCTCAGATTCTCTAACAAAGGGAACGCAACCTCCCAGAATGGAACACATCACTGAGAAGACTCCCCTTCCCCTCGTAAACTGTCCTTACTCAAGGGCCCTGGAAAACAGAAGCACCAAGGCGAAGCCAATCATACCATTTGAAATTCTTTTGTAATTTAAATGTTCAGAAATCAGTGTGTTGATGAATGCCTTGAATTACAAGAAATTTTCATTTATTGATATCATGAATTTAAAAGTTAGATGAGGCTAACTTTTTATTTGGGCTCAGCAAACTCTTTTTTCTCTCATTAAGAGTGAGGATGAAAAGCCCACACAAGACCACAAATATTTAAGAAAATCATCTCAAGGACCTTAAGTTTTAAAAAAAGTTTTACTTTCACCCAAGTGTCATTAAAATCATTCTTGTTTCTTCATTATGGAGCCACGGTGCTCTTTTACTTGTCACTGTTTTATTGACCCAGCTTAAGTTAGTGCGTGCTCTCAGGACAAATTAAACTGTACTTTTAAAAAATCAATCCACATCACTTCCCTAGTAATGAAGTATTTTCAGATTATTCCAAGTTTTACTTTATTTGGAACCTAACGTAGAAAAAAACCACTTAAAAATCAAAACAAGAATTACTACCCTACATATATAAGCATTTTTCCACGTGAAGAAACCGACACACTTGAAGCTAAAAAAAATTTTTTTAATTGTTGTCCAAATCTGTATTCAAGGTTGTTTTCTATTTCTGAAAAAAAGCTTTAAAAGCAGGTAAATGCCAATAAAAACAGCATGCAGCCACAGATCAGCAACACCAAATGGACTCAATTAAGACACTTACTTGGAGACACAAGGGAAAAAGGATAAATTAAATTCTCACTTTTCTTCTTTATGACTATTAGTGTTATACATGGTTCTTGCTCAATTAAAAAAAAAATTCCAAATTTCCTGTATCAGCCAACCCAACTCATGCCACTGGCTAGGGCAGCCACAAATTCAGTTACTAGAACTCTGTATGGATTAGGCTGCAGTGATAGAAAGTTAACAAGTTCCACAGGCTAAAAAATTTAAGTTCGGAACTGCCCTCCTGTCCTCTCCCACCTCATGCACAAAACCCAGCAATGCCCGCTGTGAGAACAGTCCCAGTCACACAGAAACACCAAGAAGTTGCTGCAAGTCAGCCTCCCTTCTTTCTCTACAATGCAGCATCTTGAAGCCATGGTAAACTTAAATGCTGACTGCTTCTACTCGGCTTCATTTGGAATGCCTCAATTTTTAAGAACTTGAATTTAAGGTGTAACTGCTCCTTTACTGAAATGAACAACTACCTGAGTGTGGCACCACTCTAGATGTCCCCCAGCTTTACACTGGCATCTTCACACCCAGGACTCTCCGGCCTCGTCCCCCGAACCCTGCCAATCCGGCCTCCCACACACCACCTGCTGGCGCTCAGCCAGGACGAGGGGCGGGGGACAGAGCAGACGTCTGGAAGAAGGCAGAACTTTCAAGCTGACTGAGACACACTGTTATGATGGAAAGGGATGGGGAACTATTAAAGCTAAATTCACTGAAAGACCGGGACAAAAAGGGCAGAGAGAAAGAAGCTGAGAGGACGTGGAAACAGACAGTGCACGCTCTCAGGAAAACTGACTTCATCCCTTCTTACTAAGATACTACAGCTGCATTAGTGCCATTTTTTGGTTTCTCTTCCTTTCCTGAATTTATTTTCAGAGTTCAGGAGAGACACGGAGAAGGGATAAAGGGAAAGAGTATGACGGTGACCAATTGCTCTTATGCAGTAAGGCTAGGATGGCGCCACTGTGGTAAAGAGAAGAGCAAGAAAGGCCCACAGGCTGGGTCTCCAGAAGCAGGTCTCCATGGAGCGTTCTGCCTGGGCACCAGATGAGCAGCCGGCTGACTCCGGCAGTGGTCTCTGCACCCACTCTGGCTCAGAGATAGCCCTTATGCCTCTGTATTCTCAGAGACAGTTGAGCTGTTCAAGAGGCCAGACATACAGCAAAGCACCGGGGCCTGCCTTGGAATGACTGCAGTCTGTGTCTGTCTGTGTCCTCACGTGAGGACTCCTGGCCCTCACCAGACACCCAGGGTTGTTCCACCTGTCAACTCAAGCTGGCAGAAAAGGTTAGGCAGACGACAAGCTCTATCTCTGGAAAAGGTGTGTGTGTGGAGAAGGGTCTGTGGGTTACCTGACCCCATTCCTGTTTAGAGAAGAGGAAAACAGGTCATCATATACTCAAGACTTGGAGTCAAGAAAGACTGATGACAAGTCATATATGCTCCTGATTAAACACAGCAGTCCCATGGTGTGTATGACAGGGGTTTCCAGGATCAGAGCATTCCAGGCAAAACATACAAGCCACCTGCAAACATGTCAGGAATTAAGATCTGAGGAGTCCAGGAAGTGACTTCAGACAGACTCAAAAACAGCAACACAGTCAAAAACACTTACAGAGCGCCTATCAATTCTGATACTCTTTCTGTGTCTTTGTTTTGAAATGGAGACAATATATGGGGGAAAGAGATGTGGGGGACAGAATAAATGGGAAAAGTAATGTGAAAGGGCATGACCACTAGTCCTGGCAGGTAAGGTCTCCAAATTCTCACATGACAAATTTCTGCCAGGTCTTTGTAGGGCTCAGCTGAGGGTCTAGAGGGCAGTGTCACAAGGCAATAAAAGTGAGGAAGATGACTCATAGCCCTACAGCACACATTCATCTTTAGCTGCTCAGGGTAAGTTAGCAGTAAGGTATGATGTTCAAAAGTAAAAGAGGGGTGACTTCCTGGATCCGAAATTTGAGCACAGACACAATGACACTCAGCAAGGTGATGCATCCAGTAACTATAGAGAAATCAGTGCATGACTTTAAAGATTATTCTAGGCACTGATTAAAACAACTTCACATGGGATAAAGTGCTGCAAGCTATTAGTATTCGGGCCATTAGCGAGGCAAAATACTACGCTCACTCTATAGCTGGCCAAAATCAGAACCCCAGGAGGTATTTACCCTTCGGCAGAGCCGCCTGGGATCTGGATCACTCGCACCTCAGTGACTGTGGCTCCTTCCTCTATAGAAGCACCTTCCATCTGAGGCTACCAAGAGAATTTACATGCTATACTTCAAGTAACTGCCAAATGTCTGGCCAAAATGGTATGAAAGCTTGAACCACTCGCAGGACAAGAATGAAATCACAAGCTCCCTGTGTCGACCTTCAGCGCCAAGTGGACACTGATAAATCACCCAGCAGAAATCAGACACAGCACAGGGGATCTCAGGTGGAACTCCTCTCCGCAGAGAACAGTGATACAGTGAAGGTTCAACAGTATTTCATTTAAAATCAAATGATGAAGAGAACAAGGATTTTTTAATTGATACAGTTGTAATAAAGACATTTTTAAGCACCCAGTTTCTAGGATCGACAACCACCACTGCTGCCGTGGCGCATGCGGGACTTTGCTCAGGACGCATTCCTTGCCAAGGACTCCCGCTAAGGTCAGCATATGTGAATAAAATATGAAGGGGAGTCCACGCCCGCCAGTGGTTTATTTTAGATCAACCTAACAGTGACAGCAATGATCACACTCAGATCCCCAAGTGTCCTCTTGGATTCTCATAAACAGTCAATCCTTACAAACAAATATGCTGCTTTCCTAGCAGACATGTCCAGAGTTCAGTTCTAATACAAAGTCAGAAAACCCCAGAAACCACTGCAGCACATCAACATGCCATCACCCTCCTCTGAGCCGCAGGAAATCTTAGGCATTCTTATCTTCCCAATTTCCAAACAAAGATTCTATATCCCACAGATGCAGCAAGACTCTTGATCTTAGCTGCTAAAGAGTCTTCTAAACACATCACATACAAAAACGTCCATGATCTCTCACAATATTATCACTAATAAGGTCAAAGCAGATGGCAACATGAGCCAAAACAGTAAAAAAAAAAAAAAAAGGCAAAGTGTTTGGAATGCTGATCACAGATGCAAAACTGTTTTTCATGTCAAAGAGTAACAAATTGTATCTGTTAAATCAATTGCTTTAAATTATGGAAGCACGTGCTTTTACTAGGACAGGAAGAAAGGATACTAATTCTTAATTGCAAAATCATCCAAGTCTTCAGAATCAACTTAATGATCGTACCTTAGTCCAATATTAACAGTAGTATCTCCCATTCTTCTCACTGAGGCCCAATTAATGCCTTTTCTATATCTTCTACTATGCGCCATCAGAACTTGAGAGATCACTTGCAAACACATATGTGATATTAAGTCATGGGAAGAGCTGCCTGAGGACAAAGTTACTACGACAAGTCTGATGTGTCTTGACAAGGGTGGTTCCAACTTCCCCTAATCACATTATCCACATGTAAAAAGCACAGTGCTAACCTTGGCACTCAAACACTGAAGCGCCTAAAGGTCATAAATGTCAGATCACTACTCTGGTACCCACGACAATAAAGTGAGGTAAGAGTAGAAATCTGATGTATAACCAGTTTCAGAGGCATGGCTATAAGACAACAAAGAATGACAGATAATGTGCGGGAGGGAAATCAGATATTGTTCCAGATGACCCTCATTTAGAGTGAGGTGTGACAGGATAGGGTTTTCTCCAAACAACTCCATAAGGTGGGACACAGTCCTACGTCACAGTTCAGCAGGTCGACCAAGTGAAAGTAGAGAGTTTCAGAAACTAGGTATCCAGAATGTTCAGGAACACATAATGGTTGACCAAGAGCAACCATTTCCAACTGTCCCAGTTGGACCCCAAAGGCTTGCTCAGAGCTCATGCCCCAAGGGCTTCCAATATGGGTAGGCACCTCCCACCCATCACATCAACTGGAACAGTACTGTCTACTTCACATACTGGGGTCTCCTTATAATTCTACTAACAGAAAGAATCCACAGTCGGCAAACCACTAGGTATAACACCAAAAGAAACACACGTGGACTGGGAGTTCCAACCCCAAATACACAGGGATGCGAGTTCAAATCCAAGGCTGACCAGAGGGCAGCCCTGCCACATCCTTGGGGTCTGCCCAGTCCTGGAAGTGCTCCACCTCCACGTTTCATCTGCAGCACCACCACGACACTTAAGCAACATTAGAAAGCATAAAATATTATCGGTTAATCAAATGTGGATTTCTTAATAAGCCACATGATCCTGCCAATCAAATGAGAGTCTGAGACTCTGGAATCCAGTCTCAATTCAAAACAAGACAGCCATGACTTCTGTACTCCACAAGTGATCTGGATAATCAAACACCAGCACCGTGGAATCTTGAAACAACAAAATTGCCTGACAAAGCACTCTACACCATTGGAAAGGAGCCATTCACATTTAAGGCCACTCCTGTCAAACATCATCCTTGTGCTTTCAGAACAACGTGCAAGACCAATGTTTAAGACTAAAAGGAACCTCCTCCAATAATGCTCACAGTCCCCACCATAATTACTCAGTAATGGAACTTGTGACAGAGACGGTCAGGTCCCCACAGAGGCGGGGAAACAAGCCCGGCCACGCGTGGCTGACCCCTGCCTTCCTGTACGTGCAGCACCCTCTGCACCGGGAGGCCGACCCAGGGAGCAGACGAAAGCCCCGCACAGCCCAGGGGAGGGCTGAGCTGCGGGCTGCTGACGGGTGGAGGGCACCGGTCCTTCCCACCAGGCATCAGGGTTAACCCAGGTCTCAATTCCAGCTCAAGGACACTGACGTCAAGATCCAAATACCCAAGAGGGGCAAGAATGCACAATTCAAGATCAGGTTACTGGTCCAGGATCAGGAAAACGAAATCAATGCAACAGGAGAGGTAGAGGCGCAGAGCAAACACGCTGAGGGTGGGGGAGGAAGGCGTGCGGCAGATCGCCAAGAAAGGGAGAGCACCGAGACCCTTCCACAAGGCCACGTCGCTAATTCAGTCTGGCCTCAGCACCAAACCTCAGACAGCCAATCCCTTTTTCTGATTAACTCAGGTAACTTCTCAATCAGATGACAGAAAGCTCATCATGGCGATCAACAGTGACAACCTTCCTCCCCGCCCCCGGGGGCCGGAGGCGAGTTCCACTCTCCAGTGAACTCCAGCCTCAGCCCTCCCAATGACAGGGACCCCGCATCTCCCTTCAGGGACAGCAACTTCACTTCCTTTTATTCTCTCTTGTTTTCATTCTTGCCTACTCTCCCCTGCTTTTCTCTCACAGCCTAACAATAGGAACAGGGCAGGCACCCTCAAGGGGTCACGGTGGACACGACACTGTCAGAGGACAGCGGGGAAGGGGCGGTGGAGGCCTGCAGGAGGTCGGTCCGGAGGCTGGGCTACCCCTCCCCTTAGCCTCTGCGTGGCCCAGCCACGCAGCCTGCAGCTTCAGCTGCTCCTCCTGACTCTCCACTCCCGGCTCCCTGGATTAGCTTTGCCCTGACTCTGAGCATCTGCAGACTAACTCTGCTGGTGCTTCTCCAGGTCTGAATTTCTCTAAGTCTTGCTCAGAAACCTAATCCTGATTGCTTCTTCATTTGGTCTGAATCCTGGGCTTTTCCCCATTACTGCCAGCCCTGCTAGGGACCGAAGCAGACGTGACTTCGGTCTTAGAGGGTGGTGACCATGCACATCTGATCTTTTCATTCAGTGGTTATTTCACTGTCACGCAAAATGGGGCATGAAATACATGTTTTTGCAGAGGATGCAGGCCCAGCCTGAAGTACCAGCCAGCGTCAAAGGACGTCCTTCTGGAGCTTTAAAGGACCCTGTGGCAACAATGCTTTGCCCTCGGCGGCCCTGTGGCTCCGTAGTTATTACTCCCACCCACAGGAGAGGAAGACCTGCTTCCCCAAGCACGTGGAGTTAAAAATGAGAGAGTAAAACTGCCCAGCTCAGGGCTAACACAGAACCTCACTGCAGCCTGGGGAGCTGTCCTCAGGCCACAGGCCAAGAAACCGTTGTCAGTGTAACTCTTGCACACACTGCGTGTGATCTTGCTGAATCTGATTTATTTTATCACAGCTGCTTTTCAGATTAAGTCTGGGAGGTAACTTTTTCCAGTACCTAAGAAGTTATCTTTTCAACATTTCTATGTGGCAGAAGAAACGTGGGGAAAGGCTCTCTCAAAGCCAAATAGGAGGAATAAATAATAATTTTTAAAAATCAGGCGAATACTGCCATTCATTTGGTACAGATACTGCAAGTAACTCTTAGGGAAATTTTCAGGATAAGCTTAATATCTAAACAAGGACTCTGTCTATATTCCCAAAGTGCATATTCAAACACTTAGTCTAGAGCCACCTCACACAGGTTTCTCATTTCACCAACACCAAGGAAAACTTACAGGAGTGTGACCACCGTCTCACTGTTCCTGTAAACCTCCACAGTCCTTATCTCAGAGCCAAACAGGGCGGGGCTCACTAACAGAGCTGTCTGCTTGTGAAAGGTCAGCTCTGCGCCTTCACCACACACACCCCTGTGTTTCTGTACTTGTCAAGCTGGTCTGTGTGCCTAAGTGAAGGAGAAACACACTCTTTCAGATGTGAAAGGCTAAGGTTTTTCAAAGAGACCAACAATAACACGTGTTAAAATTTGTAGTAGATGGCATATATCAGTCCTTAAATTGGTATCAAATTTTAATGTACATTAATGCAAAAACACTTACTCTTCCAGTACTGTATGAACTCATGGAATCCAACGGTTACACCCATTGGTTACACCAATCAGTACATTGACTGGTGTGTCACACTACAAAGTTTAGCGAGAGTGTGGTCATATCTCATTTTTTCCCTTTTCTTTTTAAATTGCCCCCATCCCTCCCCATGCTAAACTATCATGCTTGCTCAAGGATTCAAGGTGATAAACAAAGGTAGACAGTATCACTATAAACAAAGACAGACAGATGTGACAGTCACCGGTCTGCAGGTTCCATGACCACCTTGGAAGTTTTTCTTAAAAGCTGAGATTTTTAATAGCATTCCAACAGGGGATCTCAAAATAAGGCCCAATCAAAAGTGACAGACAACAATTTCCTATTTTCACTCTTAAATTCCTTCAGAACTTGAGTAAGCATTATACAGTTCCAAATGCTATCAAATTCAGAAAAATGTTAACATCAAAATGAAGGAACTTCTTTATTTACTAACCATAACTATTACTAAAACAGATTATGGTGCTGATCAGCATGGCAAAGCACACATAGCAGAGACTGAAAAAAGCGGGACACGATTATTTAAAAGCACCTTCCCTAGCATCTGAGAGAAAAGTTTAGGACTCCAGTTAAACAAGACAGCCTTCCCTTCGGACCCAGCTAAGTCAGGGCGGGCGTCATCAGTACATAAGGGCGATGCAACACTCATGCGGAGAAGTCGAAGGAAAACGGCCTTTCCACTTACACTACAGCAGCACAACGTAACAACGGAGGAATCATTTCACATTCCAAGAAAAACAGCAGTTTGTTTCAACAGATAATCCAAAGCAGAGGTCTTAGCCTGTGCACCTTTAGGGGTCTGTGGTTTTACGCAGAATTTTGGATATGTATGCATCTTCCCAAGAAAAAAGCCCATAGTTCTCACCACATTGTAAAAGAAACATGACCAAAAACAGGTTAAGAAGCCACAGAGAGAATCCTAAAACCCCTCGCACCGTTAATGTTTCATTAGTTTTATATAATCCAGCAAAGAGAAATGCTCAGTGGTGAAGGAGGCTGGAAGAGTCAGAGTACCGTTTTGCTCACAGTAAACTTCATCACAGGTAGCATTTTACATTAAGATGACACCAATCCACTCCTAAGGCAAGTGAGAAACAGGCTACTCCTCTCATCAAGGCATTTCGATAAATTCTCTCTCATTTTTGATAAAACAGGGGATTGACAGGAAGATGGTTAGCTCAGACTGTCTGCAAACCCACTCTCAGTTCTTGCAAACCAGAAAATTACTTGCTCCCGTAAGAATTTTAAGTTTGACGAGAGTGTGGCCGTATCTTGTTTTTCTTTTTCTTTTTCTTCTTATATTGCCCACCCACTCCCCTGCCCTTGTCAATTTTCCTGCGGTATCTTACACAGAGCAAATATTCATTAAACATCTGAACAACACAGGAACAAATTACAATGACATGGGCCTACTCAGAGTCAGATGGAAACCATCATGAGTATCAACACAAGCCTGCCTGGTACAGTCTATGGGCCAATCTCCATTTCTGGCCATTCTTGATTTTTCTTTTAAATGAACATATTCAGTGGCATGACACTCACAATAATAAGGACAGAATGTGACAGCAGTCTCACAAAGTATGCATTTCAGTACAACTTCCAAACCAGGGAACAGGGCAGTACTGAGTGGAGATGAAATAAACAACAGAAGCCGAGCCGGTCAGGACCGAGTAAGGTTGAGGTTAGTGGCAACAGCATGTGCGTGGTTTCCAGGAAACCTTCAGTGAGACTGCTGTTAGCCCTAGCCCCGCACCTTGCCCAGCCCAGTGCGCTGCGTCTTCTTCCAGCTCCCCGCCTGGCTCAGCGCAGCACTGCCCTGCTCCCAGGGGTGCAGCCGCCCGACCTGAACTCACCTTGGCAGTGGAAGCGCCTGAAGTTTAAAACACGTTAATGCATCATGCCGAAAGTGCAGCGAACATGCACACTCCACAACTCATGTTCCCAGAGAGGGGGAAGACATGCCGCCAGTTAAGACAGCCCCTGCACAAGACACCCTCAGAGACCCTGGAGAGACAGTTGTATAAATACCCGTATTTGCACACAGGGAAGAAGAGAACACGAGTGGTATTACTGCACCAAGAAATGCACCTGATGGGTTAAAGCACCAAAAATAATTATGGGCATCACCTACTTTAACTGCCATTATTTGCCCACTTGGTTTGTGGACCATTTTGTTGACAGAACCATAAGCTCCTCGTCCAATTTCTCCGAGGTCTTTCAAGTCCTCTGCAGTGAAATCCCAGTGTTGCTCAGGGGAGATCTTCAGTTTTCCTGACGATTCAATGCTGTGTGTTCTCAGTCTCTCTCTGTTAAAATATTGGGAAGCAATTTTTCCACATTTTAAATAGGTTTTGACTTTTTTCTTTCAGCTAGCACTGATTAATGCGTGGGAAAATTTGTTTTCTCATCAGTTACCAAAATAGTCTGAGCTCCAGGCTCCTGGAGGTTTTTTGTTTGTGTCATCTTGGTTTTTTACACACTGAGTTAATTGAGAAAGGCCTAAATTTAGGTAGTCAATAAACATGGCTTTAATGGGATTCATAAACCCAAATGTCCATTTACTAAAGAAACTAATACTGCAGACATGTTTCATTTCTAAATATAAGATCCAAACTTTGCAAAACTGCATCATCAAATGCAGGATTCCAAGTGCTATAAACCTCACTTCCAAAAATCTCTTATCCTACCTTACCCAACACTAATTGCTGCAGGTCCTCAACCCCTAGCACAGCTGTTCACAAACTTTGCTGCACATCAGCCTCACCTGGGGAGAGTTTTAAAATCCCAATGCCCAGGTGTCATCCTATAGCCATTAAATCAGAATATCTGGAGACAGGAGTCAGAAAACAGCATTTTTAAAGATCCCCAGATGATTCAAGCAAAGTTTGGGAACGAGCACGCCAGTATACTGCCCTGTCCATGATAAAGCCACGCTGAGGTGGGAGAGCCGTGACACAGCCAGCCGGCCGGCTCTAAGAGGAGAACTGTCATGTGCTATTCAAAATTGGGCCTTTCAGCTCCTATTCAACAGATAGAGCAATAGGTGAAAAAAGAATGATCATGGACAGAAGAGCTCACTTGTTACAGATTTCCGTTAAATTAAAAAAAAAAACAAAAACTCATCTCCAAAATTCCAACCTGGAGATCAAAGTATTAACTTCTAACCATACTTCGTAAAAAAAGCAAATCCGATGAAAAATGTAAAATCAATCTCATTTGTCTGTCGCTGTCTCTCTCTCTCACACGCCCTTCCCCGCTGATGTGTAGGAATGAACTGGACAAGGCTAGAGAAAGCAACAAACATAAAGGAAAAGATTCCATTGACTATCATCTATATTTTTTCAACTTCATATTAAATGACCAGAATCTCTTTTAAAATCTGATCTAGTGATACCAACAAGAGAAGTTCACATGCTTGGTTATCTATTTCTTCTTCCAAAATTTCAGGACTGTTTCCTCACATTAGTAGAATTGTTTTTTTGCAGTTACTTTTAAGGTTCTCGAAATTTAGAATTTTAAAATTACTCCCCCAGAATTATCATTTATACTAGTATTAATAATAACCAATAATCAAGGTTATAGTTAAAAAGTTAATATGCTTTGTCTAAATAACAACTTAGTGAACCATCACTCCAAATGCCAGGCTCTCAGATCATAATTCTAATGTCATAGTCCCAGCTTTCCATCATACAGGTTCTCGTCAGTTTACAAGATGCCTTCACCAACATTGTTTATACCCCAGCATCTGAAGTCGCAGGAAGCCCAAAAGTCAGGGGTATAAGTTACCACTCAGTTTGGAGGTAAAGCCTGAACATCTTCTTTCTAAGAAGGAACTCAGATCTAGGCAAACAGATCAAGCCCAGGGACTAATTTTCTCAGTAATCACTTTCATGAAGTAGAAGCACTAAGCCAGGAAATATTCTAATATTAAAAAGTTCCATGTATAATGATTACTGTTCCGTGATCACTGGCAAGTAAACACCATCTCTATGGCTCAATTTAATCACTGGTGAAATACACAGCACTAGCCTACTGCTGAGAGTAGCTGAAAAAAGCTAATTAAAACTACATATAAGTTGGAAGCGACACTGTTAAGTGTTCACCAGTTTAAGGGCTGTGGCAGACAGGCGCTAAGGGGGGCCCCGATCCCCACCCTCCTAGTGCTCGTCTCTGTGGGGCTCCTCTCCGTGAACACGCATGGGGCCTGAGACTTACTTCTCAGGATTACACTGTGTTATGTAACATTTGTTGCTAGCATTCCTGAGAAATTAAATGAATGATATTTCATTATTATATAAAGTCACAGAAAAACAAGTTACAATATTATTAAAGGTCGAATTTTGGAAATATGGAATATCTCTGCTAACAGTTCAGCTTACTGTAGACCTACTGTGTGCTTTCTGGACAAGATTCTTTTTTCTTTTTGAAAGTGAACAGACTGACAGCTAAGGGAGGGAGGTTACCTTCTTCTGCTAATGAAAATATTCAGAAATGGAGTAAGGCGGCAGATGCACAATTCTAAACACAATAAAGCAACAGAATTATACAGTTTAAATGGGTGAATTGTATGGTGTATGAATGACACCTTAATAAAGCTGCTAAAAAAAAAAGATGAATGGGAGAATGTGATTACTACTCAGAGTTCCATTTTCTCACTTGGATAGGAAGAGTAAAAACCACAGGAAAACACGCTACAGGTATGCCGTCCCCAAAGCATGTTCAGTCTTCATTCACACTGGGCTGACAATCCTTCCAGGAACACTGAATCAGTTTCACAGCTCCTGCCAGAAGAGTTAGCCCAACCATGACTGCTTCCAAAGAAGTGTCTGTAGACCAAGTGACCATGGACTCCAGTAGTCAATCATGGAGGCAACTGCAAAGTCCTAGTTATAGTTTTTTAACTTCAGACAAATTTGTCAAACAAGATTTAAGTGTTACTTCTACTAGACAGTATCAGAAATTCCCAGTCATTTCATTATTAATCTCTTACCTGAAAATCAGTTCAACTCGACTACACAAACCTATGTCATCTTCGATGCATCTGCCCTAACAGTAAACAAGTTATTTACTTATATTCCTTCTAAAATATGTTAAGTGCTCCACATGGCCCCTACTAGACCAGGACATCCCGCCACTGTCTTTGTTGGGTCCACTCAAGAAACAAGCAAAGGGTGTGGTTCCAAGTCTCAAATTAATCCAAGTCCCAGACATGAATACAATCCCAGCCCCCTATCTAACCCTCTACATGGAAAAGTCCAATAGAAAAGGGTCCATAGAAAAATCAGTTAACATTCTCCTCTGGATTTAGAGGTCTTTAAGTATGAAAAAGTTTTAATAGTCTTTGTTAAACTAGGACTTACAATTAGATGATCAAATGACACATATTCCAGGTAAAAAAAAATCAACTACATTTAGATTTTTCAATGCCTTACAGATCACAAATCTGAATTAAATACACAGTGTACCTCTTGAATACAATATTTTAAACAGTACGCATTTTTGGATAGATATTGACAGCTCCAGGGGAGCTATTTAGACACAGACTAATGTTACCATTCATTTATTTTCTCCTATACAAAGGTAAGTAGAATTTTACTGGCAATAATAAACATTGGTGAAATCTGCAGGCAACAACACAAAGGATTAAAACCAAAAAAAAAAGTCAATCAACCTTACTGATTTGAATCAAATTTGAAAACTCAATTCATGAACATACATCTTACCAACAGATTTTCAATGACTAATATAAACAGACTGGGTGTGTGTCCCACGTAGTTGTTATCTTCCTGTTCCTTTTCAAAAGACTGTATTCCCTGGCTTTATAAAAGGATGCCATACAAATGACTGGAAAATATCAAAGATGCCAGGGCTTACCTCTCCTAACTGTTTGAGGGGACACTTATTCCTCCCACACCTCATTTTTCCAGGCAGTGGGATCTGGCCTCTCACCTGAGCCATGACTGACTCACCGGTGAATACAGAGAAGAAACTAAACACGCTCAGTTCAGTTCCTCTTTTGAAGCTAACCTGCCCACAGGGAGGGTACGTGTGCTCTGGCTGTGTTTCTCTCGTACCTTCTACTGGCTGCACTCACAGGGTGGGTGAGTCTAATTATTCGAGGGCAAGGGTAGTCAGCAAACAACTCTGCCTCAAATATAAAGCTACATTTCCAATTTTATCGAGAATGAGATGAACCTTATAATCAATCTCCATCTCTTAGGCTCTTGCATTTCTCTCAATTGGTTCCAAACACAAATGGAAATGAGGCATTTTCATTTTTTAACTAGACTTGCATATAACAAAGATTCATAATTTTCAAAACTTTTAACTTTGAAGTGTTGGACAGTAATAAAACTAAATGCAACTATGCAACTCCTAGGGTTCAAAGAGAATAAAACAATTTCAAAGTGACCTAAGATCTTCCAGGCTCCAAGAGTTTCAGAGCTAAGTAACTGGTTGACGCTAAAACCTAAACCAATTCCCTTTAGTCCCCTTGGAGAAGTGTGCAGAGGTATACAAGACAGAGGCATATTTTTGGTGAAACTGAGTTATACCCATAGCTTCTAAGTCCTGGTTTACTCCACTCTGGAAGAAGTTTACCAGGAGTCTCAAGGGATCATGTGCAGTCTGCTAATTGTAATTTCTATCCTAAGATATAAATCCTGACCAAAAATAAACAGGTCTAGGAAAAAAAGAGTAAGAATAGTAGAAAACACGATGCCTGAGAAGGCTGGGAGAAACAAACAGCAGCGGCACTGTAAAGATGCCCTTACATGTTGATATTCGCATGCCGGGCGTTACACCTATAAACAGAAGCTAGGTTCCCTGGCGTCTCTTTGGGAAACCACTCTCTTGGGAACAAGGGCAGTGTTTTTATCAAAAATAATCCCTAAATATCCCCATTTTTCCTTTTATAATTTTCTATGCTTAACAGCATACAGATCATCCTTAGCTGCCTTCAGTGAACACTGCACAGGGTTCCAACTCCAAGACCCTGATTATCAACCTGGGAGACTCAGCCAAGAGCCCCCACGACAATTACACAAGTAAAAGGTCTATTAGAAAAGTCAATCATAATCCAGACAAAAGCACTATTAACCATTCAGTATAGACCCTCTGCGTCTTCCTGTACTATGTGTATAGGTTACAAAATGACCTGCCATACCTACTGCTTTACAGACTTCATTCAAAACCCCTCTGACACAGCAGCCTCGCAAGGCCCACGTGGGTGCGTACGCCGCCTGGAGTCTGCACTGCCGGGAGCACCCGCAGGGGGGCCCCGGGCCCGGTGGTGTCCCTCATGACAACCTAGAAGGGGATCCAGGCTAGATCCCTCTTTCCAGTGGCATCTTGATGTATTACTCTCAGAGTGGGAGGTTCTTAGCTACCTGGTAAACTCGTGTTCTTCTTAGGTTAACAGCCTGAGAGAACGTTCCCAGAAGCTGTTTATTTTTGTGTTGCTGCTTCTGCTAAAAAGTTATCTATCTATTAACATACCCATCAGCCCTTTGTCCTGCGTTGTTACTGCTTCTCCAGGGTGTTGTTTACCTTCAATTGTATTTGTGAAATTATATACGTAAAAAAATGTGGTTATCTGAATGCCTGCAAATCAATGACTCGCATTGCTTCCTTCCTTCTGCCATCATACAGTGCATCACTCAGGTTCACTTCCGCATGCAACACAGATTTCATCTCACTGCATTTTCAGTTTCCTAGCAATGTTTTTTTTTCTTGTCACCCTTTTCAGTAATCTTGTTATTGATTTACCCAAATGTGTTCTCTTCTCAATATATTCCAATCCTTTTAAAATAAAGGCCATGATTTCCTCTACTTTAAGAAAAAATGCTAATCATTCTTACAAAAAATGATCTGAATGCTGCAAAATGTCATATTCATAGATGTTCCTTCTCAAAGCATTGAAAACATTGTTCTCTGATTCCATAATTCTCCCATCTCACAGGAGTATCTGTGGCCCTTGTGCTTGGGACACTCTGGAGCATCAGGAGACAGACTAACGTGATCCCTGAAACAACTAAAGAAACAAGACGAAATATATGAGAGGATCTTGAAGACCCTGGACAACTAAGCCTGTATCAATCACCCTGTCCTTGAAGAGTCAGTTTAACATCCTCTCCAGCAAGACAATACATCTACTGCAGAGCATATAGCTCATAGGTTTCCAAAGGAAACTTGCCAGAACTAGCTACTCTTAACACAATGTGCTCTAAGAAGCCAAAATCCAGCTCTTCAATACCATATGCAGTGGGCTGACCTGTGACCCCAACCAAAGACATGTCCATCTGGAACTGCAGAAGGTGACCCTATCTTTACAGATATCATTAAGAAAAGACCATCCTGGATTAGGGTGGGCCCTAAATACAATGATGAGTGTCCTTACAAGGGTCAGAAAAGGGGAAAACAGACACACAGAGACACAAGGAGGTGAAGACAGAACCAGCAACTGGAATGGGTCCTCCGCTCAGGCCTTTGGAAGGAGCATGGCCCTGAGAACACCTTGACTTCAGATTTCTGGCCTCCTGAACCTGAGAGAATAAATTTCTGTTGTTTTAAGCCACCAAGTCTCTGGTAATTTGTTACAGCAGCCCCAGGAATCAAATACACCATCTAAATCACAAGTCTCCAAACTTTTTCTGTAAAGAGACAGACAGTAAGTATTTTAGGCTTTGCCAGCCATACTGGTCTCTGTGGTAACTATGTAGCCAAATGGGTGTGGCTATGTTCCAATAAAACTTTATTTTCAAAACCTAGCAGCCGGCCACATTGGCTCACAAGCTGTACTCTGCTTACTACATAAACTAAATGTTATCAGTCATCTAAATGATACCTATCACTTCAACGGTCTAAATCCCATCTACTCATTTTTCATATCATTTCTCTTTCAAATTTACAATGATGCTCTGGAGGATAAGAAACTCCAATTATCTACCCAAGTCCTACAGTTTTTTATTTCCAGAATTTAATCTTGAGATACTTTTCAGGCGTTTTCTTAAAAATCCACCATAAATCCACGGGGAGTGGGACTGAGGGTCTGATACCCCTTCCCCGATTCTCCCATCTCTTAGGTGAGAAAGGACACAAGGAAGCAGCAAACCTCGCGAGCACCTGGAGCAGCTTCCCCAGCTCCGAGTACTTCCAGCAAGTAACAGGGCAGTACAGCCACAGCGTTCCCGTGTACGTGAGGACCTGATTCCCCAAACCTGCCGATGCCTCCTATTTTCCTTCGATAAACAAACGCCTTGCGTCTAGAGCCACCACCCGTAAGACCTCTTTATTATCTAACCCAGCTGACGTGTTTTCTCCTCTCACTTCATGAGCACAGCCTTCTACTCCATGTATCCTGATTGCCTCCCAATGCTACCAAACATTATCTTTCTTCCCAAACTATTTCTTCCTTCTTTCCCCACAAAGCATCCTTGACTTTATCAAGCCAGCATATATTAAAATGCCTCGAGCTGTTCTACTCTCTCCTCAGCATATATATAAAGAACTCGTACTCCTTAGTCAGGAAAACAAGCAGAACACATACCCTGCGCACCACTGCAACTGCCCTTCTGTGTCCACACTGTTAGGATCTCTAGATGAATACTGCTTTATGCCTCCTTCTGCAATGCAGTTCTGTTAATTCCGGAAATTTCCACAGTAAACGCAATCTGTCAGTTGCCATGGAAACTGCCTGCTTCCTGGCACTACTAACAAAATGAGTATCTTTGCTAAGCTCTAAGATGAGGCAAAAGGAAAAACTGAAAAAAGAAACGTATCTAGAAGAAGTGCTCAAACACTCCAAAGACAAATATTCAAATTCTGATGTCCATACCAGCAACAGTGAACAGAAGGGATTAACTGCACAAATCTGCAGTGTTTTGAAGGAGTGCTGACTTATGAAGCAGAAAGCACTTTTATCACTGAGGAAGCTGCAACAGAGAGAACACGACAAACACTCCTGTTTACCTGGCGCTGCATGTTCCTTAAGGCTGACCATCTGTCACCTGTACTCACAGCTGACACCGGAATGGCCTTCCTGGGTTGGGCTTCTCACAGAAAAGGTTACGAAAGCTGCCCGAAACCAACAGGTTATAAGTTTCCACAAGATCTTTTCCCTATCTGGGCTCCAGTCTTCCTGGTGGCTAAAACCCCATCCCCTCAAGTATTGTAAAAAATCAGAGTAGTTAAAAGGGTATCTCAGAAGTCGTCACCAACAAAGCAGCCGTCCTCGCCCTCTCAGAATCCAAGCCCCAGCCCTCCCCCCCACCTGTCCTGTGAACCAGGGCCTGGTCCCTCTGCCTGCTTTCCACCTCTCTTTCCTGTCTCTGCCTGTGGCTCCTCTGAATGCAACTCTGAGTGTCAGATTTCTCAGGATCCAGCCCTGGACCCAATTCTCTCATCAAGATACACTCTCTGTGTAGACAATGTTTTCATCTCTATGCTGACAACTTTCAACTTTTTATCTCCAACCCACACCCTTTCCTCTCAGCACCAGACTGCTTTTTTCAACAGCAGAGCATGCGTTACATTTACCTCCTTGATATCCCTCATCACCTATTTCACAGGCACCGCACACCTCACACACCTGAAGCCGAGCTCCTGCTCCCCTGTGCTCCCTCATCCACCGAAGCTCCGTGCTCCACACTCAAGGGTCCCCATCACAGTCATGACAACTGAACCCAACATTCAAGCCAGAATTCTGGAAGTCACTACAAACACCTTCCCTTCTTCACTACCCACATTTAAATTATTACCAATTTTTGTGAGTTACTATATTGTATACCTGTAATATATAATATTGTACATCAACCGTACTTCAATTTAAGAAATATATTGTAAAATAAATGCATAAATAAAAGAAAAATTACCAATTTTTGTTAATACTGCTTTGAAAACTCTTTGGGATCTGTCCATTTCCCTGCACCTCCACTGTCATCAACCTAACATCGTTACCACCCACTCTATTCAGCTACACTGCCACAGAATCAGCTCCCCCTGATTCTGTTCTTGCCTGTCACGAATACACACCGCACACAACAGGCAGAATCACTTGGGGCTGTAAGTCAGATCGTGTCACTCACCTGCGTATAAGCCTTCCCTCGCTGCCCACTGCACTTCAGATGTCATCCCAACTCCACCTGCAAGGCCCTTCTTTATCTGGCCCATGACAATCTCTCTGCCCTTATTTTAAACTTTTCCTTCCTCATTCAGTCATTCTCCATTCAAACTGGCATTCTCTCTGTTCCATAAGAAGCTGAATCTTCCCCACCTTGACACCCTGCAACTTCAAATGCAGGCTGCTCCCTCCACCTGGAACACTCTCATCAGTCCCCTCCCCAGATCTAGTAAAACCCACACAGCTCAGAGGCTTTCCATGGCCATCTCTTCACCAACTCCACTCCAGGACAGGCCCCTCTTTCATTCTTTCATGCCATCTGCTTCTTTTCCTTCAACAGTATGCATACTACTTACAATTTCATTCATTTGTTCACTCATTCATTTGCTGAATGTCTGTGTCTACCTCTAAACCTTAAGCTTCATGAAGTAGCACTGACATCTCTTTGTCAACATGAAATGCCCCGTGCCCACTGCAGTACTCAGTAAATGGCAGACATTCAACAGACTTGCCAAGTGGCTGACAGACGCATACTGGGCTGCTTTGGTTTCTGACAGCTATCAGAGGCTCACAGAGCTCTGGACCCCAGGAAATGGCTCTATATCCATTCCCTACGCTTTTGCAACCAATCAAATCCCAAGGTAAGGAGGAACACGCCTGCTGTATCCGACCTCTGCAGCTCCTTGATCAGGAGAGGCCAATGGTAAGCAGCTGGGGGAACCTGCAGCGCACTCTGCATCCGTGGTCCTCAACCAGGGGCAATTCTGCCCCCCACGGGTCTGGAGACATTTCTCGTTGTTACATCTGAGGGAGGCGGGGGCTATGGCATCAAGTGAGTAGAGTCCAGAGGTGCTGCCAAACATCCTATAATACAAAGAACAGCCCCCAACAACAAAGAATTATCCAGCCTACAATGTCCACAATGCCGAGGCCGAGAAGACACTGCCACTTCTGAGTCTCCTAAGGCAGGACAAAGGCCCAAAACTGCCAATCTACAGAGGATTAAAACATTTTGCAATTACAAGAAAATATGACATTTCACTAATACAAAGTTGCTCTTAAAACACTGTTTTTACTTTAAAAATGAAAATAATCTAAATGGCTATACAGTGCAATGAAAGGTATAAAACTGACTGAAAAACAGGGAATGTGCTAATATAGAAATATCTTCAAGATGTACTTTGTGAAGAAAAAGTCACAAAGCAGTGTAAAATAGAACTGCTTTTTGTATAGGTATTTTCATGGTTTGATCTAAGTTAATTACATATGCTGACACTCGAGCAAGCTCTTCTGCAAGGATGTACTATACCTCCCAGGGCTGTACCTTCAGAGAGAGACACTGAGGACGTGGGGCCTTGAGTCTTATACTTTTCTCTACCAACTGAATTGCCTGACCAGAAGCACATGTGACTTACTATTCACAGGGAAGCATGAACTACCCAGATGGCAAGATCCTGGCCATTTTAGTTTTCTTCTTTATACTTTTCTGTGTTCAAAAACAGAAGAGAAGGAAGGAAGGAAGGAAAGGAGGGAGGGAAGTAAAAACCACTAGTAAATGTGCTTTTAAAAGCACAACAAAGACAACATGTCCCCACACGTTTTCTAGGAGAATCCAACTACTTAGGGCCACATCGCCCCTCATGTGACTTGATGGATGCTCTCGATTAACCTTCAAAAGATACCTGATAAGCTACTTTTAATTTTCACTGTTTCTTTCAAACATCATGGCAAGGGAAACCAAATGGGCAGAAATGAAATTTGTCCCAATATTGTTCTACAAGCATAAGAACTATATTCAATAAAAACACAGTGGTCCAATACTTATCAACTGACTGATGAAACAGAGGTGTTCTGAGAACAAGAACAGAAAACCTCAAGTACTGTTTGGTGAGAGCAAACATAATTTTTATCATTCGCATTCTGCTTTTTTTGTAAGTGAAGTATCATTTTCATACAGTGAAAAGTGCATTGAGTTTGATGAATTAACAAACACGTACACCCTTACATTCCACAACCCTGACAAGATCCAGGATATTTCATCACCCCAGGAAGTTCTCTTCAGCCATTCTCGTCAGTCCCCTCCAGAGACACACGCTCTGATTTCAGCCACCACAGATTAGTTTTGCCGACTTCAGAACTTCAGAGAGACATATCAATGTGTTTTCTCGCCTCTTCTGCTCAGCATTTTTGGAGATCCACCAATGTGACAGTGGGCATCAGTGCTTTATTCTTTTTTACTGTTGAGGAGTATTTCATTGAATTATATACCACAATCTGTTTATTCGTTCTTCCGTCATTAGACATGGGTTGTTTCTAGTTTGAGGGCAATTACAAATAAAGTTTTCATGAGCATTCGTATGCAAGTCTTCCTAAGGATGTTTTCATTTTGGTCAAATAACAAGGAGTAGAACTTCTGAGTCATGGGGTAGATGTATGTTTAACTTTATAAGAAACTATTAAAGAGTTTCCTACCATTTCTACTCCCCAAATGATACATGAGAATTCCAATTACACCCTATACTTGTCAATATACTGTACGGTCTTTTAAATTATACGCTTTCTGGTGGTGTGTAATGGCATTTCCTGGTGGTTTTAACTTGCATTTTCCTAATTACTGATGTTGTTAAGCATGTTTTTCATCTACTTATTATCCATTCCCATACCTCTTTTGTGAAATGTCTATCAAGTCTTTAACCCATATTTTTAATTGAGTTCTTTGTTTTGTGTTGTAGTTCATTATATTTACTGAAGTCCTTTGTCAGGTATATTAACTGTGAAAATTTTCTCCCAGTATGTAGCTTGCTTATTTATTTTCTTAAGAAGCTTTTGATGAACAGAAATTTTAAATTTTGGTAAAATTCAATTTATCACTTTTCAGTAGTTATTTATTTCTTTGTCCTGTCAAGGAAATCTTTCCCTAAGCCAGATCACAAACTTATTTTGATATTTCCTTTTAGAAGCTTTATAGAATTTTTGCTTTTAGGTCTATGATCCCTCTCAAACTAAGTTTTGCATACGATATGAAGCAGGAATCAAGATTTCTTCTGTTCCCTTCCTTTTTCCAGTTGTTACATCACCATGAAGAGTGTCTCTTTGTCTCCACTGAACTGTACAGTCAATCTGATCAAAAATCAATTTTTAGGTACGTTTGTCTATTGGACTTGATATTCAATTCCACTGATCTATCTGTCTGTCCTTAATGTTCTTCCACAAAGCCCTAATTACTGTAGCTTTATAGCAAACGTCAAAGTTTAAGTCCTCCAACTCATTCTTTTATAAAATTACTTTTGGCTACTTTGGATCCTTTGCATTTCCATATAAATTTTAGAATCAATGTCACATCACACACACACACACACACACACACACACACACACACACACACACACATAAAGTTTGATAGAGTTTCATTGGGATTACATGAATCAATAGATCAATGCGGGAAGAACACACACCCCATTAATTAATATTGTAGCTTCCAATCCATGAACATAGCGTCCTAATCCATGTATTTAGGTATTTAATTTCTTCCAGTAATATTCTGTAGTTTTGTAGTTTTAGTATAGAAGTCTTATGTATTTTTCACTAAGTTTATCCCTAAGTATTTTATACTTTTTCATGTTCCTACAATGATTTTTTCAATTTCATTTTTAAGTGCTCCTTTACTAGTATTTTAAAATTGATTTTGGAATAATGATTATGTATTTCTGTGACCCTGCTAAGGTCACTTGATAATTCAAATAATGTTTCGTAAAATAACTAGGATTTTCTACATATATGTCATATCATCTGCCCTCCCCTCCTCCAAAAAAGACTGATTTGCTTCTTTCTTTCCAATCTTCATGTCTTTTAATTCTTCTTGCCCTATGGCATTGGCTAAGACCGCCAACGTAATACTGCATAGAATTGGTGAGTACAGATATTCTTGTCTTATCACCAGTTGAAGAGAAAACATTAAGTCCTTTGTCATTAAGTATGGTGTCAGCTGCAGGTTTTTCATAGATGTCCTCTGAACAGTTGAGGAAGTCCCCCTTCTTTTCCTAGTTTAATGAGAAAGTCTATAATGAGTAGACATTGAATGTTGTCAAGCGCTTTTTCTACATCTACTGAAATGATTATGCCATGTTCCTCCTTATTTTGTTAATGCAATGAATTATACTGATAATTTTCAAATGCCACATGAAGATGAAGCCCGCCTGGCTGTGACGTGTTGTCCTTTCTACATGTTCTGGGTTCAGTTTGCTAATACTTTGTTGAGAATTTTCAAGCGTGTGTTCACAAGGGACACTGGTCTGCAGTGTTCTTTTTTTATAATGTCCTTGCCTAGTTTTACATCAGGGTTATGCTGACCTCATAAAAATGAGTTGGGAAATGCTCTCTACTCTTCCATTCCTGAAAAAATTGTGGAAATTTATTTCTTCCTTTAATGTTTGATAAAACTGACAAGGAAAACCATCTGGGGCCCAAAGTTTCCTTTGAGAGTAAAAGTCTTCTCATTACAAATTCAGTTTTTAACAGATATAGGGATATACAGGTTTTCCATTTCTTCTTGGGTTAATTTTGATTATTTATGTCTTTCAAGGAATCTGTCTATACCATTCAGGTTACTGAATTTATTGGCATTAAGTTATTTATTATATTTCCTTATTATGCTTTTACTGTCTGTGGGATCTGTAGTGATACCCCTTCTTTCATTTCTGACAGTGACAACTTGGGCTTCTTTTTTTCTTTGATATATTTTGTTAGGGGTTCTTTACTTTTACTGATCTTTCCAAGAAACAACTTTTGAATTTGTGACCTTCTCTAATATTTGTCCATTTTCTATTTCATTAATTTCTGCTCTTATCTTTATTATTTCCTTTCTTCTACTTACTTTGGATTTAATATGCTCTTGCTTTTCCTAGCTCCTTAAAGTTATTCAGTACTCTTTCTAGTGATTCTGTGTATGTGCCCTGACTAGGCATTTAAATTTTTAGAAACAGTATTATAACACTTTCTCTTTCTTTCTGACTCATTCAGATTCTATAATTATTCTCTCAACTGAGTTAATTCATGCCTATTTCTTTTCTTTTAAAAAAATCCCTAAATTAAGAACAAATATTTAAATGGTCAGATATAAAAGAAGCATATTTTTCTTATTATGTCAAGAAGCTTAATTTTTAAAGTTCACTTAGTGAAGAGATTTCCAGATAGACATGTATTAGTATCCCCTCCCTCCTGAAACACCATAAAACAGAAGAAAGGATTTTTTAAATATACAAACTCACAATGTAAAAAAGACTGGGAGAGACCACCCTAGAGGAGAAGCAGCAATAAATTTTTGGAAGATCAAAAGTAAATCAACAAGCAATAACAGATTTACAAGGCAGGGAAAGGTAAAACTAAAAACTGCCTGCAACAGGGGGTGCCAAAAAAGTAAACTGACCTGAATTACAGAAGCCCAGAAAAGCTCAAGAACAAGAAGCATCTATTAAGGATTGGGGGCGGGGGGGGGGGGGGGGGGGAGGGGTTAACTCCTGAGGCAATATTAAAGTCTACCTAGGGGACAATTAGGTCCCTAGATCCTCTCAATCAGATGATAACCCCTCCTCTAGCTCAGCAGGTGGCCTACGGCTGTATACTCCTGTGAAACTGTACAAAAGACGCCAGACAGAGGAGAAACGTAGCTGGATTAAGCAAAAGCCTGTACAGTAGAGACTCACCTAGTCTCCTTTGCCTAGACTCACAGCAGAACTGAAACAGCCCAATACACAGATCTCTCTCAGCAACCCAGTTCAACCCCCTCCTCATCCTTAAGGGAGATGTTTTTTTTAACCCTCTGGGTGTGTGAGGGGGGGAAATTTGCCCAAAAGCAAGAGGAAAATACCTCCAAATACCAACATTTGGGAATCCTCCAAAGGAAAAAAACCAGGCACCTCTCCTCCGCCTCACTGGGCAGTCAAATCACAAAGCTTCCAATCACCTTTTCATTGGCGAGAAGGAAGACATGATGTTGAGTGAAATAAGCCCGACACAAAAGAGCGAGTACTGTACAATTCCACTCATATGAGGTACCCAGAGTAATCAACTTCACGGAGACAGAAAGTAGAACTGTGGCCGCCAGAAGCTGGAGGAAAGGGGAATGGGGAGTTAGTGTTTCATGGACACAGAGATTCAGTTTGAGAAAACGAAGGCATTCTGGAGAGGAATGGTAGTGATGGATACGCAACAACATGAGTGTACTTAACACCACTAAGCTGTACACTTAGAAATGGTTAAGAAGGTAAATTTTATGTTACGTGTATTTTGCTACAGTAAGAAAAAAGAAAGTCTGCAGCAGTGTATCTAAACCAGCCAAAAGTAAATAGATTATCTCACAGAATTTGACACATTTGGCATTTTTAAATTTGGGGTACTAATTTGTACCTATAAGTGTTTCTACCATAAACATTATTGCCATTTTGTGAAAGTGTTCCACCACAGAAATGTAGAGATTCCAAATCATTATGATCACATCAAAAATTCAAAGATGGGCAAAAAACCTCTTAGGCTCATCCATACTAACGGTTTTCACACTTAGGAACTGACCAGAGATGTCCTGGGGCCACTGTGGTGGACTGGGGGAGACAAGATTACGGGGCCCTCTCCCACCTCCACACTTAGCCTGCCAGCCTGTGCATAAGATGGTTTTTGAAGAAAAGTAGCACAAAATTGGCTTGAATCATATTCATTCATATATGTATTCTCTCTCCCTCCGCCCCCTCCCCTAATTCACTGTATAAAATAATGAAAGTCACTGTTCTAAGTCAGCACCTGAATTGAGACCAAAGAGTTAAGAGACACACTGAAGGTCATGGAGATAGTGATGACTCTGCGATAGAAATGAGGTCTCCAACATTAACGAAATGGTTAATCTAAGACAGTCAGCTTAAAAGATAAAGCTTCCACAATGTAACCAGCAGTAAGTGCCGAGATCATTTGTAATTACTGTTCTACGTTTTAACATAAAGCTCTACTGAGTAGACTCGTTATGGAATTAAGAATACTAGTGATTAACTGGGGACGTCACAACTTCTTTTAAAACTACTTCTGAGATGTTCTATAGCACAACTGAGCCTTTTTCTGCTCAAATGTAATAAAGATAAATGAGATCCCAGAGATCCTCTTGGCCACCACAAATGAGAGCCCCATAAGTTTACAACATGCGGTCCCAAAATGTTTAGCTTAAGCCCCAAAACGTATCCTTACTCACCATTATTTACTTCCAGTGTTAGCTTTTAAGCGAGTGTTTCGTCTTGTACACTCCTGAGGTGCTGTGAAGATAAAAGAGCTGTTCTCTCAGAACCCCAAGGGTATTCAGCGTGTTCTAAATGACTCAGGACACGGACAGCACCCACACGTCACTCAGCATGATGAAAACACAGAATACAGCAGAAGGATATCCACTTCTGCTCATGTCAAATTTTAGATACAGAACACGGTTCTGGCACAAGCCTGCCACATTTAGAAGACTACCCTTGGGGTATCAGAAAGACTTACAGTGCCTAGTATGATCTAATCCTGGTGGAAATGCAAAAGGTAGCCACACACCATTCCTTTAGTTTTTCCTCGCACTCTTTAGTTTTACAGCTTAATCTTTCATTTAAAGGGCCACATGTCAAAATGTTAACATCTGCTACATCCAGGTAGTAGGTACGAAAGTCTGTATTATAACACTCGTTTTTTATGTATTGGGAATACTTATAATTCTAACCAATGATAATTAAAAATCAAGGTGCCTGTTCAGGCTGTCTCCTCACTGTTAGGGACTCACATGGAAAGACTTATTTTTTTAAAGGACATAAACAATAAAGAAACAGATTTAGACAAATTTCTGAATATTTGAAAGCAGACAAAAATGTGCAGACAAAGTAAAACTAACAAATTTGAAGAGCAGGGACTCTGTAATTTCAAAAACTTATCAGCCAGCTAACTGCAGTGCAAACCTTGTTTAGCTTCTGCTTCAAACTATTAAAAAAAGTGATAAAGTAATCTATTTATTTGATATAGTGAAGAATTACTTATTCTACTAGATGTAATAATAGTATTATTATTGTGTTTTACAAAGGAGTCTCTGTCTTTTAGAAACACATCCTGAAATATTTATAGATGGAATATTATGTCTGAGGTTTGGTTAAAGCTGAGGAGGGTGGGGGAAGAGATAAAAATAATACCAGCCATATCAACTGCTGAAGCTGGTGGATAAATACACAGATTCACCTACCACGCTCCAGTCTGGGATATACTTGCAATTTTCCATAATAAGGGGTTTAAAAAAAAAAACAGAACTAGAGAAGACCACCACCCATAACACATGGTAGGTGGGGAGCACACAGCAGAGACAAGAGACAGAACCTTGGGGAGGGTCCACAGTGCGAAGGTGTGAAGGCCTGGGAACGGAAGAGTTAACTAAAATCCCTTCTAAAAGAAAGGTTTACTCAGAGCCTCCTCTCTTCTCCACTCTCCCCTCAAAATGAAGACAGCATGTCTCTAAAGAAAATAAACATACTATCAGGAAAGAACAAGGCGTCCTAGGGTGAATGCTGGCCTGCTCATTATGGCACCTAGAATGTGTCTGGCCCAAGAACCCGCACTCAAACCATTCACAGAAAAGTCAGGTCTGCCTTCCAGGTGACCACCTACAACCAAAGCTGCCAATAAGCCTTCTAATTTCCTCATCCTCAACTATCAATGGACGACCAAGAATTGCTAGACACGTTGGGGGGGGGGGAGAAAAACTAACACAAAGGAGAAAGACAAAGATACAAGAAAAAGTGATCCTTGAGGAAACACATTACCTACAGGATAGAAAAGAACTTCCAATTTCCAGATTCTACATCCATAAATTAAGAATAGGACACTAAGAAAAAGGTAGAACTCTTAAAATTAAAATCAATTGCCAAAACAGAATATTCCATAGAAGGGTCAGAAAATAATGGAAATCTCCTAGGATAGAAAACAAGAAGACAAAGAGATGGCCAAGAAATAAGAAATCTGTAAGTAACATCCCTGCCACGTTAAACAGATCTAAACACAGCCCCCAAAACCTACCCTGCACCCACACTCACCGGAATGCCACCCCCCTCCACCTGTCCTTCTCTACCTGCCTTTCAAAACCCAGTTCAAACCTGTTCCCTTGTGAAACTTTTCCCCAAGCTGTTTATCTAAAGTGATCTTACTCCCTGCTGCACCATTCATCTGACATTTGATCTGTATTACTTTGTGCCTTACTTCTTGAATTGCTGTCATTTCTGGAAATTTATTTTAAACTGCTATTTCTCAGAAAATAAGGACACTGTCTTAATTTTTTTTTTAATCTTCCACAGAATCCTGTACCCAGGAGACATTAAATGCCAGATGGATCTGAAACTAGTCCTTGGGATATATCTGAACTTCATTACTTGCTTATATTTCATCTTTTCTTTTCTAGAGTTCATTTTTAAAGTTTTATATTTATATCTGTAACTAAAGCTCAAGGAAAAAAGCTAAATTCAAGGAAGTTTTAGAAGAAGTAAACGCATAAAAATGGCATAGAGGCATCTTTTTCAAAGCCCCAACTTACTACAAGTTGTGTTTTCTAATTGCAAACTTCTTACCCTAAACAGCGACTGGCAGTGGTGTTCAGCGCCTGACAGTGCACAGAACACGTGAAGAGGGCAGGGAGGCGGGGGAGAGGTGCCACCCTGAGCAGTGAAACACAGTCTCTGACAGTACCAGCACGAGTCATCGCCCATTCCCAACCCAGGTGACAGCCCAGTGCAGTAATAAACTTGAAGTCTGGGTCTAAAACGTCTACATACCAGAATCAAATTCCAAAGATTCTATCACAAAGTAAAAATGCCTATTACCGTGTCCTCTCAAACCTGTAACACCTGTTGGAGAGACAAGTAAGAAACCTAGCAAGTTACAGGATTATTATGATTTGAGGGGAGGGGAGGGAATGGAGTAGGGGAGAGAGAGAGAGAAAGAGAGGGAGGGAGGGAGGAAAAGAAAGGAAAAAAGGAAAGAGAAAACCTGGTTGACTCAACTTTTGGAATAAAGCTTTTTTTCACCTTGCTTACTGTTTTAAAAAAAAAAATTCTTTTTGTCTGTGAACTCCCTATACATGAAGAAAGTCCTGAGGAAAAAGGATGCAAATCTGTGAGTGTTTTTTCAGTTCTAAATGCAAGTCAGGCTGACTTTCTCTGTGTCCAAGGGGGAAAGAGAGAAAGAAAGAGAGAAAGAGAGAAAGGAAGGAAGGAAGGAAGAAAGAAAGAAAGAAAGAAAGAAAGGAAGAAAGATTTCTTAAGTTTGGCAATAACTACATATCCTCTCTTCCTCAGACTTCAAACATGCGTCCAGCCAGCAACCAAGGTACCAGAAACGGACTATGTTCAACAATCAGCTCTGCGCTAGCTTTCACTAGGAATTCTAGGAAACGAGGAAGGAGGTGCTTTTAAGAGTGCTTCCTTGCTGCTGGAGCTTTGACTAATTAAGAAGTACTGAGTTTCCTTCCTCAATATGTTTCAGAGAAGGTAAAAAGGTTGAGCTCTGACGAGAAATCTCGTTAAGAACATCAGTCTAACAATGCTGACATACACCACTCCCAGCCCAGTGACCTGCTCCTCCAGTTTTCACTGAAAGCATCTTTCATCCCCTTGAAGGTGATCAGTGGAAGCATAAGGGCGTTCAGACACGCACACACTGCCTCCTCGCACGCACTGCTGTGGTAAAACTGACATGTTTCCAGCATTCCTATTGCAAGACACTACCTCCCACCAACGTGTTACTGTTTGCAATCACAATGTATGCCAAGCATCAAAAGAAAATAGCAATGAATGTGCCTCTTTGGGAAGAATAAACAGATTTGTAGTCTAATAAGGTTTGAATACAAATTGTTGAGGAATTAGTAAAAACTATAAAATAATGGGTTCTGACAACTTTTTAACCATATCTTCCCCACTTGCTTTAGAGTTCTCAATACCAGAAATGGTTAAAAATTACTTTTCTGGATGTGAGTATAAATGTGAACCCGCTGGCATTGACCTGTCATGTTCTCACCAGGTCTGGGGGCTGAGAAGCCATTGTTATTTAACGCCTTACTTCACTTCAGTTCAAAGGGTTCTGTAAAATATTACTGCGATGAGATTACTTTAAATGTATGAACATACTTCTAATACTATTCAGTGAAATGCAACAATATCATTTCTATTTTTTAATTTAAAAATACTAAGGGAACAAATTTTTCAAAATCACTGACACCTGTACACTGACTTGTATGTAATCTTTCAATTTACTGTCACATGGCTGGAAATCTTACAGGAATTTATTAAGAAAGGGAGCCTATTTTGTTACCTGGTAAGTGAGGATAATTTGTGCAGGTCTACAGGAGACAGTTACGTTTTCTAAATACTACTTACAGCCCAACGGGAAATCCAGGAGAGGCAGAAACAATACTCTCAGAGTTCAGTAAGAGAGACACTGAAATGATATAAAGGAATCTGGATCTTCAATTCTTTTTTACCTTCAAGTAAACTTTAAAAGGGAAAATTGTGTTTCCCTACTTCAGACTACAGAATCAATAGCTTTCTATTTAAGTAAAACAGAAATATTTCAAATAGCCTGTAAGATAAAAGAAATATCAACCCCTTGACTTGAAAAAATTCATAAAATACAAGTAACTTTAAAATCTTTGCTTGAGTTGAGCCTTTTATTTGATCACCAGGAATACTCACATGTGTGGGTTTTGAACTCCTGCAGGATTGGGATTCAGAGTAAACCTTGCTGTAGATTTGAAAGGTGGATTTGCAAAATTCAACTTCAGTGCTTTACGTTTACCTAAGAAATAACAAATAAAAAGTAAAAGTTTCAAGTACCATAAAACAGGTAGAATTCTGGGGGCATAAGAAATTCACATCAAAAGGCAGAAAATTTTGCTTTAACATACAGCTAATAAAATATTTTGAAAGGTGGCAAAGAATTTTTCAGAATTAAGAAAAAGTAAACAAAAATGACTTCAAGTTGTTACTAACCGCAAATCATCTCCAACAGAACAGAAAACAATGCTCAGGGCTTCTAGTTTGTATTGTTCAGAAATGATAATGCTTTTGCAAGTAAAAATACCACTATAAAAATCTTTCACCTCTGCAGATATTTTGGGAAAAAAAACTAAAATATTATTAGCACCTTTCCAGTATTACATTTTAATTCCTTAGTTTAATAAAAATCATTTTCCCTCCAATGTAATACAGACAACTGAGTGTAGAACATGAAGCGTTCCACAACCATAAAGGGCTGAAAGCATCGCGGCACAATCAACTTCAAGTGAGTAGCACAGGTACTCCCAATAAGCACTGCTTCAGGGCAGCTTCTTCAGGATGAGGAGGGGGAAGGTATCGGCGTGTTATAGTATACCAAAAAGAGTCCTTTACAGAAAAGCTAGAAAATTCAGGAAAGACAAAGAAAACAAAAATACATAAAATATTATATATACCTATAAAATACATGGGGTTTAAAAAACTGAATAGAAGTCCAATTATTTCAAAATAATCATTTGCCTATTGCAGACTATTTCCTATACATAGATGTAACCATTATTTTCTTCTCTACAATGAAAATCAGGCCACAATACTGATTCATAACATGCTTTACTCACTAACCATATGTTATTCTATGTCAATAAATCTTACAAAACCATTAATACAGAAGTCTGTGGAAATTCTGTAACAGAGCTGAACTTTCCAGCATTTTAGGAACATCCTGGTTTCAGGTACATATGCAGGATACTTCTTCTAGCCCTCACTCTTCACAGTTTATCATACATAAATCCACCTAGTCAAACAACGTCTCTGCAATCCAAACACCCTCCCACCTCAGCGGGCTCAGAAGATGTATTTTCGGGCTCAACCTGCTCAGCCCGGTGCTTCCACGCGGTGTGGAGGTCTGAGTGCCCCCTGGCCGGCAGGACCGCAGGACAAGAGCAGAGGGCCCCCGCGGCTCCTGGATCGGTTTGCAGGGTGCCCAAGCAGCCCAGACATACCACTGCCCGAAATAAGCACAGTACTGCATGAACTGTCCACATAATCTGCCCTTCTGGGTTCCAATATTTATTTTGAAATCATTTTTATTTGACAACAAGGCGAGGAAGGACATTCAAACTACACATGCAAAAAGTACTCTACAAAAAATGGCAGGTATGACTGTGTTAGAAAAGCAAACTTTGTATTTACCCAAAAAGCTTTTAAAAATTAAATAAAATCTTGGGAAAATTCTTGTAATCAAAAACTCTAAATATATAAAAACATCACAGAAATCAAGGGAAGGAATAGAAAAATAGGCAAGGGTAGGAACAGTTAAACAAAACAGAAAACATGATGAAAGGCATTCAGTAACACCAGAAAACAGTTAACATTTTTGTTCGCGTGAAACTGAGAATGTTTAGAGGTTTTATTTCATAGACATACCTGTATTTTTAAAACGATAACATGCTGATCCGAGCGACCAGGTAAAAGAATCACCAGCACAATACACTGCTGGTAGGAGAGTAAGTTGTATAACTTTCTGGTGAGAGGTTCAGCAATACACAGGAAGACATTTTAAATGAGTATGTTTTCACTTCTTGGAAATTTGTCTTTAAGAAATATTTAAAGGCAGAGGATTAGTCACCGGCCCTGCTAGATTTTGAAATTCTTGGGCCTGCTTGCTCACTCCTTTCTGCCTTCAGTGTTCTCCCTTTCTGAAGGGGAATCTCCATAACTGTCATCCAACGCCAGACCCCCCACTGCGGTTTGGAAGCAGGTAACTAGTCACGGATGGAAAAGAATCTTGTGTCACAATGGGTCGTACTCAGGAGTCTCCCCTAGGCATGATTCAGACGATTCTGATGAGATGCGGGGCTGCTGAGCTGACGATGTACTGAGTTAAGACTTGGGGGATGTTGGAGGAAGGTGAATGAATTTTGCATGTGGGGCAGATGCGACTATATGGGGGCCAGAAGGCAGACTCCAGTGGACTGAAAAGGTGGCCCCCAAAATACCAGAACCTATGAATGTTACTTTATATGGCAAAGTTTCTGGAGACAAAATTAAGGACCTCAGGCGATCATAAATCTAAATGAGCTCAACACTTACAAACTCCCCAAATCAAAAGCTGAATACTGCCTGTCACATGTGTGTATTTAAAACTACCTGGTACGTCACTCATGCTCTCCACATGATGAAAAAGTGATGGAAGACTAAGATCAAATGCTGAGGACAATAACAGAACATAGAATCATTGCGAAAACTAACCAAAGGAAAACGCCGAAACTGGCCCTCTCCTCAAAAGGCCCATTTGATGGGACAGTAGCTAACCTCTGCAGGCCAATAAAATATGGTACTGCAATTAAAACTTACTCAAATTGTTCTTTTGAAAATAAATATTTCTATATAACACACACACACACACACACACACACACACACACGGAATGCTTTTCCAGCACTGCATTCACATTGAAACAAAAATAAACTGGGGTCTTTAAAGGACATTTACTGCATAAATGAACAAGCACACAAGTAATACAATGTGACATGACTCACATAAATTAGATTTAAACACACTCTACATTTCAGAAACATCTGCAACTATCTTGAGAACTGCCCAAGTATATATTCAGATCTTTTACTAACAAAATATACTGAGGAATTCTACAAAAGTTCAAAGCATCTATAAGTAGTGTTAGATCAAGTTACACGGCCTGTTCTCAGTTTTGCACCCCAACTGTGCAAAAGACCATCAGTTTAGGAAGAACTTTTAAGGCAGTCTAGAGGAGGAGAAAGAATGCCCCAGAAAGTCAATCAAAGGTGAGATTCTGGGAAAGGTAGAGAGAGGCAGCTTTTACAACACTCTAGAGGCTATTTCTGAACATCTGTAGGCATGGGCCTGTCTGTCTGTCTAAGCATCTCTTCCTCTCCCATTCACTGTCTCTAAGTAAGGGTCTCTATCAGTTCTGGTCTTTCTCATCTTTACTTCTCTTTCTCAAGGGCCCCCCAAAAAACTAAATACTAAAGGCAACCTGTTACCATATTCAGATATTTATTAATGACAAAACTACAAACAAACAGGACATTAGATCTATGTGGACTTTTTTCAAAAGCCTGCAACAACTTCCACAGGCAGAAAGGGGTGTAAGGAAGTGATACTATAAATGGCCAGCGGAGAGTTTTAGGAGCTAACAGGGATTAAAATATTTATACAATTTAAAGTAATTATCAATAAAGACTATAAATTTGTGATTACAGTTCCCCCTTTGGTGAGACTGTCACCAAATAATCAATTCCAAACCAGTCAGCAGAGATTAAAGAGACCCTCCCATTTATCTACAATTGGACAGAAACGTGGCACGTCGAACATCTCAAGTTATTTACGTGGAAGGAGTGTCCCATGGAGAAGACTGTCTTTGTATACTTAAAACTCAAGTTCAGTGCCTGATACAGAAAATACTTTCAAAGGTTTATTGATCTGGGAATAAATTTGACAGGGACAGATGCAGACAACTGAAGTATGGGTAAAATTAGCTAGAATTAAGTTTCTGTTGTTTGCAACCAAGAACCCTGCCTGATAAGGAAAGCAGTTATCTGTCCTCATCCGATCACATTTCCAAAAGCACTGCTGTGTCCCTTAGGGCAATACTGCCTAACCTGTCTTCATGCCACAGCTCATATAGAAAATGAGGACATTTGTTCAACACACTGGAAAAATCAGAATCAGAGCTGACCGAGGTGGCAACACTCAGCCACTCCAAGGACTGAAGGGTCAATTCTTCTGCACTACCCTCAAAATTCAGGTTTCAAAGCTCTTCTTTAAGAGAACACCAGTAATGTTCACAAGACTTTTCCCACATCATCAGTATACAATTTCTTCCTCACAGTTCTCATGAGAAGCATTCCTAAGCATGAGATCTTCAAGAATATCCAGAACTAAGATTATGAAGAACGAGGATTTATCCAAGCATATTCACACTCACTACGGCCCAGGAATATCTATCTGACCACAGAGCAACTCACAGAATATTGAAGTTCAAAGGAAGACATCTTCTAGCTTTCAGATCACTCTGGGTTATGTGGCTGACTGTTACAGAAATAGCCACCAATGAACCACAGCCCCCTGTGTCCACACCTCTTCGCCATGTAACTGTGCGGCCCTTCCATCACTAGGTGGCGTCTGCTTCCCTCCCTCTTAAACCTGGGCTGCTGCAGGACCTGCTCTGACCAGGAGAACACAGCAGAAGGGATGTTGTATGACTTCCAGAGCTAAGCCTTACGAGGCCTTGCGGCTTCCGCTTGTACCTTCTTGGAAAGCTACTGAGTCTGAACGTAAAGCAGGTCAGTCAAGCTTCCAGGATGATGAAAGGCCACGTGGAGCGGGAGGCCTGGAAGACTGCGCCAGGAGCGCGACTAGCCAAATACAGACACGTGAGTCAGCTCAGGTGACCAGCAGCACTACCACCCAACCAACAAATAGAATCATGAAAACTCAAACAGCTGCTCTTTTAAGCAACTACTTATATGGCAAAAGAGCTGGGCAGGAATAAGGAAAAAGTAATCAGAATCGGTCCCTCTTAAGGAACTCCTATTGCCACCACAGGGGACTGATTCCCCAGAACCAAGCACAGGAAAATGTGGGAACTTAACTACAATGTGGAAATCCCTCATCTCATACCTTCAAGAATACCGGTGATTGACATGCAAGGATTCAGAGCACCCCACCGGGGGCTGGGGGACAGGACTACCTTAAATTTGTATTTCTCCCTTGGCTCTAATTCTGAAATATCTCATTTTCAAAACAGAAAGAGCATCCAGAATAACTTCTTAAATTATCTGTAATTACTGGAACAGTGGAAGACACAATTCCAAGCACACAACTTGATAGTCAAACAATTTCAGAAATTAGGAAATGAAGAAATAGACAAAAACTTAACTTTCATTCCCTTTTCTGTCTAAATTACTACCATGATGAGAGCCTAACTTTATTCATAAGCTCAAGAGAATAGGAGAGGACGGATGTTAGACTTGGAATTAGAAGAAATGGGCAGCTTGGTCTGTTCTGGACGTGTACTCTCAGGTATTCCAAGTATTAAACGAGCTGCTTTGCTACCAGCTAATGTTATATTGCCCCTCTCCTCCTCCTCCTCCAGCCTTTGGTATGAAATTTCCAAAACTTCATACAATCTCACTTAGAACTCTGTATTCTCATCAGTAAAATAAAAGTTATTCATCTATGCAGCTAAGCGTTTTGGAAGCTAGACCATGCTGAGTTTGTTTAAAACACCAGCAGCCCTTTTAGCACATTTTAATATAAAAGTGTGTAAGACAAATTTGGAGGAAATCCAATGTAATAAGTCACATAGCCCTATGTGCAGAAAATCATAATTATACAGAAGCTATTTTACCAGGCAGTGGAGACAAAAAGATAGATGAGGTGGTTGACCTGTCCACAAAAGACTATTTTGTTCGGCATCCTGCCAAAACTGGAAAGGAACACGGTGGGAGGAAGTTAAAGGGAAGGAATAGGGAGGAAACGTACTTTTGCTAGATGTTGAATGATCACCACTGAAATACTGATAAAGATAAAAACAATGATATTTCTGTGGTCTAGTAATTCACATATCTGTAAAAAAAAATAGTCCCTTATTTGGCAGAACTGCCATGGTAAGGAGTAATATACCTTAAAAATGGAATGGCTAGTAAACAGTGGCTATGAAAAAATGGTAACTACTATGATACTAGTTACAAATATTAAAACTTAGTAGAACTAGAAATTAACACAACATTGTAAATCGATACTTCAATTTAACAAACAAATAAATCCTAATGGTAAAGTTAATTAAATTATTAAATTTTCTAAAAAAGAAAAAAACTGGAAAAAGTTTGATACCTTTTAAGTCTACAAAATACACGAAAAACAAAGAAAGAAAGCCTGCTTTATAGATTCATTTAAACTAATACTCCATAAAAATCCCCATTCCTATCCAAATCCAGTATCCCAGCAGAAACTAGAAAAACCAATATAGAGTGAAAGAGCTAGTCAATCTAGTCTTGAAACTCAGCTATATACTCTGGGCAAGTGATTTCACTTCTCTGCCTCAGCCCCATTCTTGCCAAACAGGATTAGTCTCACCTTTCCCAGAGGAGTGCTAGGGGGAGCAAGGGTGTTACTATGTATAACAGTGTCAGCCACATCGCTACCCAATCCTCCACAACGTTTACTATCAACTATGTCTAGGGTTATGATGGTGACGTCCTTTTATTCTTCCTTTTTTTTTTTAATTGAAGTATAGTCAGTTTACAGTGTGTCAGTTTCTGGTGTGCAGCATAATGTTTCAGCCATACATATACACACATGTATTCCTTTTCATATTCTATTTCATTATAGGTTACAATATATTGAACATAGTTTCCTGTGCTATACAGTAGAAAATTGTTTACCTATTTTATTATATACAGCAGTTTGTATTTATAAACCTCAAACTCCCAATTTATCCCTTCTCACTCTCTTCCCCCCCAGTAACCAAAAGTTTGTTTTTTATGTCTGTGAGTCTGTTTCTGTTTTGTAAATAGGTTCATTTGTGTCTTTTTTCTTTTGTTTTTAAGATTCCACATATAAGTAATATCATATGGTATTTTTCTTTCTCTTTCTGGCTTACTTTACTTAGAATGACGATCTCCAGGTCCATCCATGTTGCTGTAAATGGCATTTTATTCTTTTTTACGGCTTAGTAGTATTCCATTGTGTGTGTATATGTGTATATATACATATCCAACTTCTTTATCCAGTCATCTGTCGATGGACACTTAGGCTTTTCCAATGATGGTGATGTCCTCAACTAGGGTGGTAGATCACTAAAACCAATGCTTCCTAAATGTTAACCACCTTCCTCATCTGATAAGCCTGGGTCTCAGAGGCTCCACTGCCAAAGAACTGAATTAATTCACTCTCAGCATTCCAAACCTCTGGAAGATACACTCTTAGTCCTCTCCTTGAACAGAAAGTTTTTTTTTTAAACCTGGAATATCAAGGATTCTGTTATTCCTCTTTCAGTTCCTGAAGGGTACTGCTTTGACACAAAGGCATAACAGCTTCTAGTAGATTCTCGTGGACTCCCAGACAAAGACAAAAGAGGCATTTTGCCTGTTGCAGACTACACTTTACTATGAAGCCCTTGTCTGGTTAACAAAAGTCTTTAGGGAGAGTTTGAAGGCTAAAAAGCCCTAAGCTTGCTCCCAAGTTGATCATTCAACAAGGTAAAAAAAATTGTTTTAACTCATTTCTATCATGGTAAAATGGGGAGTTTACGAAGTTTCATGGGATGATGCTAACAATATGTCCTAAAATCCTTCCACATCTAATAGTAGCAACTCATGATTGATTTTTCATGCTCTGATTCAGCTAACCACTGATTCTGACACTGATTATGTGGGTCTCTATGATCACAGTAACTCTACCTTAATTATGCAATGTCATTATTAGTCCATAGGTAGCCACACCTGTGAGTTAGCAATTAATTAAAGCCAACAAACAGCACAGCTTTTGATGGGACTCTGAGCCAGATGTCTATTATCAGCAAAAGGTATAATTCCTCAGACTAAACTGGCCAAATTCTGATTAGTCCAAACTTCTCAAAAATTCCCAGGGAGCCAGTTAATTCAGGAAGATTTTCCTGGGATTACTAATGTAGCACAAATGTCAAGGCTTTATTGAAATAAACAGGACTTGAGACGCTTTTCCACAGTCCTGGAGACAGAAACAGATTCTATTGAGCAGAATCTTGGCTTTGGGTCTCCATGGTCCCAGGTTCCCCTGTGAGGTCCCCAGGTTCACTGAGGGGCAAAGCTGAAGTCATTACCTTCTCAAATGACAAACTGGGAAAATATAAGAGTCTTATTGATCAATATGACAGAAAATATTCCAATGAGAAAATTAACAAAGAATATGAACAGGTAATTAACAAAAGAAAGCATATAAATAGAATAGAAAAAAAGTATTAACATGAAAAAAATTATCAAATTCTTCTAGTTACTCCCAAAATTAACATTCAATTTTTGCCTTTAATACCACACATAAATAAAAAGAATCCTAATATCAACATTAACAAGGGTTATGAGAGGCAGGCAGCCCCTTCAGAACTTATCATGGCTACACTTTTACACCTATTTGTGGTTAGCTGATGTCTACCCTGCTCACCACACCTTAAGTTCCAGGAGTGCAGAAACTATTTCTCATGTGCCTCAAAGCCTAGAATCATTCCTGACACGTATATCTTTAACATTTCTTCAGTAAACAAATGAACAGAGACAAATGAATGAACAGACAAATCACTTCTGTGAATATAAACTGGTCCACTTTCTGAGGACAATACCTAGCAAACATCTTGTGATGTCCTTATGGCTAACCCACAAACTCCATTCCTAATTTACCCTTCAGGAAGTTAAAGGCTATGCAAAGAAAGTCATTCAAAGCAGAGATATTTGTGCTAGATTAGTTACCAAAGTTATGGTACACCCATAATTGGAATACTATACTACCACCAAGAAGACACATGATAAAAACCCAGTGACATTAAAACTAATGTTAATAGTAAGGCATTTTTTGAATCAGGCAACAAGTAACGTGTCTATTACGGTGTCATTTTAGTACAGTATATGTGCATATGATAATATACACACAGCAATTCTCCACAATATCACTGGTGATTAATTCAAAGCACTGGAATTATAGGTGATTTTTTTCTTTTTCTGCTTTTCTGTGTTGCAGTTTTTCTACACAAAGCATTTGTTGTTTCTGTTTTAATTACAATCTCCTTGCTACTCACACTGGAGATTTCTAAAAAGGACCAATCTGTTCTCTAAAGCTAATCTTACTGAGGCCTGGAGAACAAGTCCTACCACCTTTACTACGTAACAACCCCCCCTTCTTCAGGAACACAGTCCACACTTGAACATCAGCATTCTCACATTCAGAACCTAGACACTCATCTGGGCGACTTCTGACCACTGGGAATTAGATTGCCCAGCCCAGTGACTCAGGGCTCTTCATAACAGCACGAGGTACATTATAGGAACACAAATGTTTTTGAATAAATGAATAATCCAAGTTCAAGTTTTTGATTTAACACCTTTAGGACAAACAGTTTCGCTCAGGTATCTCAATGGGGGTTTTATCTGTACTTCCTGATAGATCTAATTTGTTGCTTCTTTTGTTCTCCTTAATTGAAACATGTATAAATAGAAGTTAAGCAGGTTCTCTGAAAAAATTAGCCAGAAGCTTTAACTATAAATGCTCCTAACTGACAGAATTTCATGACACATGGATCAGATGGCCACTCTCTGGCTTTAAAAAAGAGAGCTGGCATTTTTAACTGCCTAGGGTTGCACGACTATTATACACTTCACTGACTTTTCCCGTTTCAGTGCTGCATTACCCTATACATCTTTTTAAAGAAATTTTTATAATTCACAATCCAAATTTAAATTCAAATCCAACTGTATTACTACCAAAGCAAGTAACCGAGATGGAAAATGAATAAGCGTCTTCTACACAGGGCTAACACTGTATATTACAGGCAATAATCACAGCATTAGGACACTCCTCCCACCAACATCCAAATAGCTTCTTTGTACCCCGCAGAAGAATGCTTCCCAATTAAAAAAAAAAAAAAGACACAACTAACACTCATTCCTTAGTGGACACAATTAAGTACTCTCCATTGCCCATAAATGTATTCTATAAATTAAGGGTTTTAAAAGGTTAGAATAAAGTAAGATTAATCAAGAGCATAAATGGCACTCAAAGAGGATACGCTGCACCGTATCAACTTCCTGCACCCTATCCTGACTGAAACGTCTCTTGATCTGTTACTTACAAAGCGTGCAAGGTCAAATCAGTGTTAGAACAACACAAAGGGGCGACTTTGATAATGTATGTAGTTACAAGACAGGTGACCGAACAGGAATAGTGAAAAGGGAGAGGTGCTTAAGAAACTGCTACTCCTGAAAGGTGAATGATGACACCTGTTGGACAAGAAAATACCAGTGACTGAGAAGGTCACTGCCAACTGAAAAGCAGGTAGTTCACCAGGTTTTATTACATCTTGGATGAGAACCCTTATTTACTTCTGTTATCACCAAACTCCCTCTCAATGACTAATTCTGGTTCCCAAGTCCTGGGAAGGTATTGCCTGACAGACCTGAGCACTCTAAGCACTGAATATAGATTAATAAGCAAAGCTGGAATCCAGTTTGGGATTGACCTTAATTTGGCAGAACTGGTCTTTCATATTCACTTGTTCTTCAAGTTCACCAAAAAAAGTCAAGAATTATTATTTGACATGGTTTTTGATAATCTTCAGAGATTGAGAGATTTTTAAAAGTTCAGACTGAATAGATCAACTCATGTTTCAGGGTATGAAGAATAGACAGACGTCCAGTCATAATTGCCCAAGAGTACAGAAGTCTACTTGTGCACATACACACATATTTCATACCCATCAGCACTGGTGCACTTACGTCATAGATGATCGATGCAATGATCTGCCTTCGACAGTATGCCCCAAACACAAACTTTGTTTCTTGGCTGACAACAGCTACTAATTTCAGAGCTCAAAAATGTTTAGAAACACAAGTTAACCAGTCCCTAATGAGATAATTAACTTAGACAAAAATCACTCACAGTAGCCCATCAGGTGAAAGGCTGGTGGGGAGCTTTATTCCGTATGAATCACACTGACAGCACCAAAACCCACTGACCAATCTTAACAAGAGCCATAAGCAGAAATCATATGCCTCCTGATGTGTTGCAACAAAAAATATGCAGTACCACCTATCAAGTGTTCCTGCCAAAAATCTGAATCTCTATGTGATCAAGCCTCTATATCTATCCATCAATTAACAGGAAATACAGGGTAACAAAGAACATGTGAAACACTAACTAAAAGAATGTAATCAGACAAATATAAAATGTGCAAAATGATACCAAATACCTAATGCAGTTTTTAAATGAATAAATGGCAAGAAAAAAGAAGAGGGAACTACTACAGATTTAAAGAATTTAAAACATATCAACTGAACACAGTATGTCTGGACCGCGTTGAAATCTCAACTTGAAAAAAGTCAACTGTAGATAAGGCATCTGAGGACATCTGAACACTGAGTGGCGACCTGTTAATATTGTTTTGTTTATTTACTAGTGTGCTAATGGTACTGAAGTTACGTATTTGAGAGTCCTTATCACTTAGAAGACGTGTGACTGACACATTTGTGGATGAAATAATGACAATCAGAACTAGCTTTAAGATACTTGAGCAGAGATAGAGGGAGGAAGAACAAATGAAATAAAATTGGCTGCATGTTGGTAATTGTTGCTGCTATGTAATGGGTCCATGGGGTTCGTTACACTGTTTAATTTTTCTGTGAGTTGGAAAACTTTTATCATTCAGAGTTTTTTAAAATTAAATAATGTCCTTTCTTCCACCCCTAATTCCAAGACAGTAGGAGGGAAATAAATCTTCTGTTAAAAGCATCAACTCATCTTGAAGAGTCTATATACAAACCCACCCTCAGGAAGCACATGGCTATGCTACCTTGCTCGCTGGCTCCCAAGCCTCCTGAACCATTCACCTTGGCCAGCTGTTCCCCCAGACACACACATCATTTGAGAATCCCAAAGCAATTCATTCTCTGCATCTGTCTAGGCCAGAATAACTCTGATTTTTTAATTAGACATTTCCCCTGGTGGTAGAACCCCTATGTCCCTAGCTTCAAAGCCACAAGAAGGAACCTTTTCACTTAATGTTCAGTCAGGCTTATTAGATCACGTTATGAAACCCTCCAGAGCTTGAGAATCAAAAATGATATAATGCAAGTCCAGATCTCGTGACCATTTGCAAGTGAAGACTCCTCACAAGCCACTTGGTTTAGAAAATAATTCTCATGAGTGTTCATTGCTTTCTTTCAAAAAAAATCAATAAAACATAGGAGGAAAGGGTACAGCTCAGGGGCAGAGTATGTGCTTAGCACGCACAAGATCCTGAGTTCAATCTTCAGTACCTCCATTAATAAACAAACAAACAAACAACCTTCATTCAACCCCTCCCCAAAACAAAACAAACAAACCCAAAAAGCAAGAAAAATCAGTTTGTAGCAAGTAACCTGTGACCAAACCAAGGTCACACAGTCTGATATTCACTAGCTATGTGGCTTCGCAAAACTCACTTAAACTTCCTGTACTTCTGCTTCTTCATCTGTAATAACTGTTATACCTACTTCATAAGGTTGTTTGAAGGAATAAAGAGTTGATAAATTACTTAGATAACTTACATAAAGTGATAGATAAGATCACAAGATAAACGAAGTGCTTTTAGAACCGGGTTTGGCACACAGTAAATGAGAGTTATCTATCGTCCTTATTTCTACCGTGTAGTCTATCTCTATGTGCTCAGTCTCTCAAAGAACACGAACTTCTTCAGAGTAGGCTCTCAGTTTAATCCATCTTTACATGTACGTGCCTCTCACCATTAGTGCTATAAATATGTGTGTGATATGTTACAGTTGCGCCTCTGTTAATTCAATCTGTTCAGAGGTTCTCTAACGGGGAGTAAATATGCTTGTATACACTTGATTTTCATTTCTGATTAATGTTCACTGAATTCGACCTAATGAGAAGATGAACACCAACATGGGAGTTGCAAGTTTCTTAGAACATCTTTTCATCTAAACACTCATGTCTAGATTTTGAAGGCACTCATAAAATCATGTAGTTTGAATTCATTTACCATACTTGTTTGAAAACCATCACCCTAAATTTATCTGCCACATGGAAAACCACTCTGCTTAACTGGAGAGTTAGTTGGGAATACTTTCTGGAAACTTCTCATATCATTTCTGCCCTGGATCTGTTTGACCACAGAAGTTTTGTCAAACATTCTTTCATTGCTCGTAGTAAAGTTCAACTGACAGATGAAGGGAAACTTTCTGCAATGTGGGAGAATCACTAAATTTTTTCTCATTGAAAAATATCACACAGTAAGCTTCTCCAAATGATTTTTAAGGTGCAATAGATATTTGAAACCTTCTTTCTTCTAGCAACAAAACCACTTTTTAGGAGGAAGTAATGCTCCCACCACTTCAAGATCAAAGATATTTAGGTAACATTCCCCTCAGAACGGAGAATGGTATAAAGGAAACACATGAACCGTGACTCTGCCTATATGACAATTCTCAGGCTTTAATTAGTACAAAAGCTATTTCCAAGTAGAAGGGCTTTCCAATGGCAGTTTATCATGGTCCACAAAGACAGAGATGAATATACTGGATGCTTAGTCTTATGGGCTTACGGCAAACCCTAGAAAAGTCTCATTTTTCAACTACCTTCAGTATATAAATAAATTTGTTTTATCATATTTACATATTTACAGTATGTAAATCCTGTTAACATCCAAGAGTAGCAAGTGTGGTCACTGTGTTTCTCAGAACTGCTAAAAAACTTAGCTGAGTTTAATAAATTCCAAACGATAAAATTTTAGTCTTTGGGTATAGATTTTTGGCACATAAAATGGGAAATTAGAAATTGAATCAGCTGAATGTTCTAAGCACTTAGCGTTAAATGCAGGACAGCGTGACCCTCCCTCCAATCCTTACTTCCCCAGGATTTTCTACACTCCACCTCCAGTAAAGTCACATACTCCCTTGAGTGAAACACCACCTTTAATAGAACTTCTATTAGGTCAATAAGCTTATTAGTGACTTTCTCAAACTTCTGGGAAGAGTCTCAGAACATCCTTCTTCCTCTTTATTGTTTTATTTTTATTATGTTTTATTTTTATTATTACCAATTTAAAAACAATTTGGGGTACTTACTTAAGAAGGATAGTTTCACAGTGAAATGAAAGTCATTAGGATACCTTCATTTTTCCCCCAAATTCTGTGATGTGCAGTGTTACCAAAAGCAATCACTACCTGTAATCTAATTTCTGTTAGTGACTTCAAGGATAACAGCAGCTCTGGAACATACACTCGTCTAAATAAAGATTCTATTGCTATGCAAACATTCTCAAGTAAAACAATTTTTTAAAGCCACTAAGTCTTTATAAAGTTACCAAAAATATAAAAGGCAAAGGTAGAGAAATTAAGCACTACCAAAATTCGTCTTTGGCACTGACTCTACAGCTTTGGGCTGAAAACACATTGCAGTACAGGCGGGGGAAGAAAAGGCTAAAAGTGCCCTTGAACGAAAACTAAATTATTATTAAACAGAGTAGTTGCCAAACTCCTACCTACTCTCACTTTGATCAGCCCAGGATTCTCCTGGGCATTTTCTGAGGAAAATCCCTGTGCCCTGGGACCTTTAGTGGATCACAACTTTCATCCAAACAACAAAATCAGAATGCTGATATACTAAGGTAAATTTGACATTTATGAAACCATATCTCAAAAACTTTGTTTCTAGGCAAATCTCCTGCTCTCCTCCAAAATAATTGGTTTTATAAAGCAAAGCAAAGCATATTCTACAGAACTATGTTCTCAAGTTAGCTTATTAAAGCCACTGAGATATGATCATTCAAACTTGATATAAATCACATAAACATATTTACAAGCACAAAATCATTATCTCTAAATTATAAATGACGAACTAATCAACCCTCTAAATGTAAGAGTTCTACATTGGAAAAAATACTTTCCCCTGATGTAGTCTTACATTCAGACTTCAGAAAAATTCAATAATCCAACAGTGTTAAAAGAAAGATAACATTGTTGTCTCAAATACCAACTTTATCTTAAATATATATTATCTTATATATATTTAGAAAACCAAAAAGCAAATAAATACACAAACTATAATTGATAAAAAAGATCATGAGGTGCAAAGTGGATTTTTATTGAATTTCTGCAAAAATCTGATTCCAAAATTAAATATGCAATCTCACACTATTTGTGTGTGTGTTAAAAACCTACACACACATCTCCAATAAAACTCTACTAACTTATAGCAGGCAATTATAATAAACTGATTGGAATAGTGCTATAGCATTATCAGAAACAAAGAATATGTGAAAGTCAAACAACTGGAAAAAAATTAATCCTTCAGAGCTTCCATTAGTCATCAGAGTCATCTTACAACAGGTCTCTGACCAGTGATGGAGAGCTGACTGCTGAAGCGATACTCAGCTCAGGGGACTTCTAACAATACGCAGTTCTGTGCTCTTTGCACTCCATCCCCTCCTACAACTATTGTATGATACACAATTATTTTTAATGAATTAAGTTGCAGTTTTTCTGATCATTTTGAAACAGCCTTAGAATAACACTGGAGATTCTGGCACTAGAACATGGGTAAGAAAATATTGCTTTGGTGATTTCAAGCCCTTTATTTTTAAAGAAATGTGTGGCTACTTTTAACACAGCTAGTGGCTATATTCCAGAGCAAACCAGAAGACCGACTGTCTGCCAACATTATAAAATTGCACTTTTATTTTTTTAAGTCATGCAAATCACAGGACCAGTCTTAGAAAAAAAAAGTGTTAACATATGTAAGCAACTGAAAACTTACCATAAAATATACGTACTAAAAGTACAAAAATAAATGTTGTCCACTTAGAGCTGGCCATCCCTGCCGTCATCCCAGCTTCCAGCCCTCCCTGATACATGCTCCCTTTCCACAAGGCTCCCGCTGAGGCCCGAGCAGCCCACACAGCTCTGCTTAACTCCAAAGCAGGACAGGCCATGGATGGATCTCTGCGCCGGGCTCTCCAATCAGGAAAGCAGTTACCCTGAGACCCCACAGCACCCCTCATGCTTGTTCTCTCTCGTGACAGAAGAGCAGGCGCACAGATGCCCAGTACACATCCGCTCCTGCACCGCCTCCTCACCCTGGGTTCTGACACTGCTCAGTCTGTAGCATCAGAAGTCAAACATTTACAAGCAACTCTAGCAGGAGCAGCTCTAGTCCCTTCCACTACAAGCCTGCTAAGGGCAGAGACCTATTCATTTCTGCCCCAATCATCTCCCTCACTTTATGGTCCCTTGGTGTCCAACATGTGCTTTGTGAATGAATGTATAAAACTGTATTGTATCCCAAAAGCTGGAAAATTAAAAGGAGGACCTCCCGAAGAGAGAAAGAAATAAAAAGGGAGATATGAGAAAGCAGTCACAGTATGAAAAGGTAGTCAAGACAACCAAAGGTGAGCATCAGGTAGGACTAGGGACGCTTCCCCATGAGCCTCTGCCGCATACACTGAAGCAGGCAGCACCGCACACCTCTCGTGTCTATCAGAAAGCCAAGGGACAGCACCATTTGCATAGTCTAAAGGCATTTTAAGTCTGTCTGCAGAGCTATTTACAATCATCATGCATACAATTTTAAACTTAAAAAAATCAATGTTTCTCTAGTTTTAGGTCCACAATAGGACTCAGAGAAAGAGCAACAAAGTTTTAAATTTTAAAAATGTCAGCAATTTTCTTAATTAGATTTTATGTCAATATGTAAATAAAAACTAAAAATATAAAACAGAAACATTTTATAGTAAAATACAAATGAAAGCTAAAAACTGTCATAGTATATGTGTTAAAGTTATAATATAGCATAAAATAGAACCTGTAACTTCATTACAGGTAGACAGACATACATCATATACATAGGCTCACTATGGGCAGGAAATCAGAAACTATTTTAGTTAAAGGTAAGAGAAGGATGACGATAGTAGACCAATTAAAAAACTGTTTATCCTAGAGTCTAACTGCCCCACTGTACCATTCATTATACATCATGGGTGAACCATTCAAGAAATAAATTTTTGCTAACTATGTTACAAAGGAAGTCACAACGTTCAACCAATGGAAATCAAGCATTTTGATTCCATCAGAAAGTTTTAAAATAGCAGAAATGTTTTCTCCAGGTTTAAATTTTATTTCACTTGAACTAACTTACTTAAGAATGATGCATATCAGAGGATCTAAAATGCACAGCGTGGTGACTATAGTTAACAATACTGTATTGTATACTTGAAAGTTGCTGAGAGTAAATCTTAAAAGTTCTTACTACAAAAAAAATATTAATCATGTGGGGTGATGGAGGTATAACCTAACCCCACTGTAGTAATCATTTTGCAATATATAAGTGCATCAAACCATCACACTGTACAACTTAAACTTACACAATCTCATACGTCAATTGTATCTCATAAAGCTGGGGGAGAAAAGAGAACATACACACCAGAAAGCAGTAGTTATTCTGCCCCACTCTATGAATCAATAAGCAGAAGATAAATGTACGTATTTTGGGATATATTTATGTTAACTGGAGAACAGACTGCTCAAGCTGGGATTTTTTAAACTGTATTTTATAAAATGATATTTAAGTTTAAAATGCACTTGTTTTAGCTTTATAAACTCTGCTTTCTTATAGGAAACCTATTGCATATTCTATAAGACTGGGGTCCTAATATACAATCCTAGTTTATATTGGGAGGCCGGGAGTGGGGTGCAGGAAGAAGAAACAAGCTTTGTTTTAAAGAAAAAAAATTAAAATGCACCAAATGTTTGTTTAAAATATATCCATTTTAAAGCATGAGGTCCCCAAGTAGAGTTATACTGTATACTTTTTGCATTCCAGTCTTAAAAGTGAACTTTCCTCAACTTGTGATTTAAATGATGGCTAAGTCCAAACACCTACATACATCTTTCTATATAACTATACGCATATGACTATGCCTAATACACATACGTACATTTCTATACTTGTAGACAGCTTTCCAAATCTAGTTCATCTGCCTATACTTATACACATTTGAACACCTATGTATGTGTTTCTCCAATTTCAACTGCAAATGAAAGAACAATTTAGAATCAAGAATATAACTACACAATTTTTTTTTTTTTGGAAAAAGAATGAAAAATGGAAGCTCTTTTAAAGTAAAATTTCCATGGTTGGTTAGTTGAAAGAATAGTGGACACATTCCCAGTACCAAGATGGATATGAAAAAACAAGCAGCAGAACATCATAAAATTCATGGCTTACTTTGTGCCTTTTCACAGAAGTTTATCTGAAAGCCTAAAGTAAAAGAGATAAGTTCCAGTTCATTGACTGTAAATCAAACAAACCAACATTAGAACATGACATTGCATTTTTATGTTACATTTTGAACAAAACTAATTCAAGAACAGTTCAAATCACATAACCCCCACCATCACAGACGTGCCTACAACACATGGGCTTCCTTTAAAAATTCATCTCTTTCTGATGTAGACGTGCTTCATTACATGGAACTGAAATTCAGTTTAAATTACAACAGTTACACCATCTTTACCTTTATTTTTCACATCTATTCGATAAAAAGTATAACTATCAGCTCTTGGAAGTTAATAGCAACTTTTAGGACAGTTTTGCTCATTTTTTCAGTCTACAAATTCAGAACATATTACAAACTTTTTTATTAACTCAAATTACTGACTTGGAACTACTCATGATTAGTTACTATCCGTGATTTGAAAGCTTTGTTAGTTCATAAACTGTGAAAACTAAACACACATAGCACCATTCTATCCATTAGCTACCCTCAAATGGTAAGACAGTGCACTACTAGAGAGACGCTGAAATTCCTGTAAAATAGGCCAGAAAAAAGACTTTGTGCCTAGGAATGGCACTAGACTAGAGACTAGTCTAGTACTAGAGAAGTTATAGAAAGAAAACCAGTGAATTCTCCCTAGAAAGATGAACATATTTTTCAAATTCAAATGGATCTGGTTATACGTTATGCACGCATTTATACAGATGCAGTTTTCTAAAAACGCACCCAGTAAAATAAGCTGTTTGAAAAAAAAAAGTCTTCCCAAAATAGTCTTTCGCCCCCAGAGTCTACTGGGTGAATTTCTGGTTTTCTTAGTGGTTATCTATGCTTGTGTGTATTATTGCTTTGGGGAACAAAATGGGGAAAAGTCAATTTAGAATGAGTACCATTCAAGTCATATTTATATAAATCTAATCAAAACTTGTAGGAAAAAGCCAGCACTGAAAAAATTATGTTCAAATAGTCTTTTCCCTCCAGCTATCAAAATTCTTAGGATTTTAAGAAAATCAAGCTGGTACCTATAATGCCCCAAATCTGAAAAATGGCTCATGGAGCTACTCTGACAACGAAAGTACCTCTGGGGCACAAAAGTAACCCACTGCTTACTGCTTGATGGCAACGCAGGAGGAAGTGGGGAGGGAGGCTTCTCAGACAGAAGTCCTGGGGCAAACCTGGAGGCAGTGCGCTGACACTCGCCCCTCTACTGCACAGGCTCCAAGGCTGCCCCCAGATGTGCAGCAGGAACAGAATTCAGAAGGAAAAAGATGGCTTCCGGGGGTCTTACAAGCCCAAGCAACAAAAACCAGTCAGCCTCCTACCAGGCAGGAGCAGCTGGGCGCAAGTCCGGAGGAAAGGGAGCTGGCTTTCTGCAGGCAGCAGAGGATGGAGCACACAGAGGGGCCCAACTCAGAAGCCTGTCTCCCACCCTGCCCTCCGGCTGGAAGAGCAAAGGGAAAGTTCACCTGGAAACTGGAAAGGAAGCTGGTGAAACTGAAACAATTTTAAGGCGATCGTTACTCTTCTCTTTTTAGCTCTAAACACAGTCAGCAGTTGCTATTAGCAAAAAAAAAAAAAAAAAGGTGAGAGGAGAGGTGAACAAAAACAGCAAAATGAATGGGGAAAGGAACAAGAAAACTAAACTTGAAAGATGTATAAAAGAGAACGATCCAGATCTGTACAGTTGTGTAAAAGTAAGTTACAGGATAAAGCATAATAAACAGAAAAAAAAGTTAAGGTATATGTACCTGGGAATGTAAGAATGTCAGCAATGATTGCTCTAACACAGTAGAAGTTTAGCCCATTTTTAAGTGCTAAAAAATTCTCAAAATTTGAAGTTCTGTCATTAGTACAGAATCAACGCACGTAGCTAATAGGGAGGGGGGTGAAAGTCTCAAAGCATAACCACAGACTTGCTCTTTTTACCTAATTATGGATGAAGTGACCAGGTCAGGGGCCTCAGACCTACATCCATCCTGCATCACTTCTCACTCAGAAAAGACTTGCTAACTGACCGAGAGTTCATGGACAAGCACAGGCTACACCAACTGGAACAGAACCGCTCATCTTATCCTTGGAATTCCATGCAATCTTATCAATTAAATCAGATAAAAATTAGCTAAATCTTTCTAGAACTCTAAAAGACTCAGAGAGAGAGGACACACATGTGACTCTCTCTATAGAGATATTATATATATGAAAAAGAACCCACAAAGATCAGAGAGTTGGTGCTTACAGTACAAAGATGGGAAAATACCAAACAGCTCCCCAAGCTCACTACACTCAAAGGGCAGGGAGGGGCCCTGGGGGGGCACCAGCAATCTTGCACAGGAAGAGAAAGATGGTGAGAAAGAAATGGTGAGGAAAACTTCCAATATGTTCAACTTTACAAAAAGCAAGTTTGTGGCTGTTACAATCAGTCCATCAATATTCAGTCACATATATCAATTTTTGAGGTCTCACTTGTCTCAAAAATTCTGTCCTTCCATTCACATATTTGAAGTCCTGCACCTGGGAGCACTAGATTATTAGCTGAATCCACTGCCAGCAATCAGATAATTTTTCAAGTCTTAAGTGCCTCTTTTATCTTGGTACCTGGGCTTTAACATTGCATGATCTTCCGTTTCAAATTTTAGTCACTGTCATTTTACCTGGCCCCAGGCAAGTTTATTTTCATTCAGTCTCGGACCCCCAAGCATGAACATCGAGATGCACAGGGCAGGGTGCTCGCAGGTCTATGAACGCAAGCCAGCTCTGAGGGGCTCTTCCCCTCCGCCTCTCACCAGGCCTCTCCCAGCCTCCTCCTCATCCCTAACCTCAGTCCTGAGAGCCCCTCACAGGCCATTAACTGGAAACCTATCATTTAATGTATTCATCAAATAAAGTGAGCTTGTCCGTATCAGTTTAAAAGCGTGTTTAGGATGAGTGTAAGTGTAATTAAAACAAAAGGCTAACTGTATTCGAGAAAGCAGAAAACAAAATGAAGACTGCCAGACCAGGGTTTTAGTTCCAACTATGAAACTCAAATGAGTCATTTCACTCGAGCCCCAGTTTCCTCATTTATATATAAAATTAAGAATAATATCAAGGAATCTCAGAATAGGAAACAGCATGTCCACATGTAATTCTGCCTGTGAAATGGCCCTCCTGGGGCCCAGCAAACATCCCCACTCCCTTCTAGGCTGGTGGGACAGTCTGGTGAGGTATAGGACAGGGGCAAAGATGAGCCCCACTTCCTCAGCAGGGCTGTATAGTTGCCTGGACCTCCGGGATTCTGTAATGATGAAAATGGACTAGGAACCACAGTGGGAAGCCACAATAATATAAAGAGAATCACAGCTGCCTTCCTTCCTGGGTCAGGCCCACAGACCAAGCTCCCAAATCTTCCTTCTGAGCCAAGCCTGAAGAGGCCAGTAGTTTGCCACCTTCCAATTTCAACCTCAAAATTTTGGCATCTGCCTTCAAATGTAAAGTTACTCTTAGTATATCATTACGGCTCTAACAGCTAAGCATTTATTTAAGCTTACCCAAAATCTGTGTTTTCACTGTACTTAGACTGAGTTCCACAAAGCTTTCCTGCTGTGTTACTTCCTTTAGCTCTCCTCACTTCACCTTTCTCTAACTTAAAAGGGATCCACCTTAATTTCGTAATTCCAGGTTATTTGCATCATCCAGAACCATCCGTGACTTTATGAATACTAATCCTCCCCACACCTTTTAAAGCTCAGGCTCTCGTCAGTCCTCACACGCCAGCTCCTCTCCTCCCTGTGCCTGACGACTACCTTACTCACTCTCGGGCCAAGTAACCAAGGGCGGTCCTGTCGTCTAGAGCCCGCTCGGGGCAGCTGAGTACACCTGGAGAGAACACCTTACTATGTGACTGTGGGCAAGTGGCTAACTTCCACGAGCCTCAATTTTCTCATCTGTAAAACAGAGTAATACCCAAAAGTATTCTGCAATGATTAAACAAGGTAATAAACCTGAAGTGTCCAACACAGAGACTGAGACAGAAGAGGCTAATATCACAGTCATCATTATTCCTGGTCTCTCCCTCAGGTGAGCAATGACTGTGGCACATTCCCTATCAGAACAGTTTAACCCTCACAAAACCAGTCCCTTTCCTTTCAATCCCAGTGACCGTGAGAGGTAAAAGGAAAGGATTCCAGATGGTCTGGGGACCCCCATCCCACTCGCTACATCTCTGCTACAGCCCTTCCCAGACACAGCCTGGTGTCCTGAGGACTCGAAAAACTCCGAGGTGGGTATTGTCCCCGGCAGGAACCTAACCCAGGCCTCAGGGATAAAGGCAAATGCATCAGGGGAGCCACATAATGTCACTTATTTCTCAGCAAAGTCAGGCATGAAGAGACACAGGCACGCCAGATACATGATAGAGATATCTCTGGTAACAATTTTTGAGTTTCCCCCTTTTGAGAACTGTGTTGTTAGTAAGATCAGATATAATCAGGCTTGAAAAAGCTGCTGTGGTGTCCACCTCCCTCATTCTTCCCTGCAGTGGGGAACAGCGCGCTGATCTCCGAGAATCCAGCTGTGCACAGTGGGAGTGCTAGCTCAGGAAAGGCCCATCATTTTGTTGCTGTTGTTACATTAAAATTTTTTCATTCTATTTCTTTTGAAAGATAAGACATTCGCAAGGTTCAAAATAGTCCACAGTGAAGTCTCCCTCTATCCTTGTCCCTCAGCCACCCAGTTCCCCTCCCTGGAAGCAACAAATGTCACAGTATCATGACTTTATTCTGTATCCTATCAGATCTTACAAATATAGAAGCACCAAAATGGCGTGCTTTTTCACATAACCAGCAGTATTCTAGACACACTGTTTTGCATCCTGTGTCTTCTGGAAAGGCCCATCTTGACCTGTGTTAACTACTGGCCAAAGCTCCCTTTCATTGTGTAGCCAGAAGCCAGGCCCATCTCATCTCTCCTAGCCCCTGACCCTGCAAGTTCACATGAGTTCTCAACCTCGCCAACAGTGTGAAGAGACACGAAGACTTTCTGGAGTTGGGGGAAAGGGCTAGAAGCTAACCCATGCCCATCAGCAGGGATAATAAGTTGCCCAGATGACAAATTTAGCCAGCATGGCAACATATGTTATTAACTCTTATGCTACATGGGTGCTTTTCTGCATTATGTATAGTGTTGAAAGAGTTCTGTCACTTTTCAACTCTATACTAGCCTCCTGAGCCAACACCTAATTAAAGTCTTCTACTTACCTGTAGATTCCCAATCACAATGCCCCCAAAGTCAAAATGCCAGGGTAAATACCCCGCAAGTTTAGAACTCTGCAACATAAAGGAGCATCAGGAAGCACCAAGGTTCGGAAATCAACCCAAACCCAGCCGGATGCTTCCAGCTTCCAGCCCCGACTGAAACCTAAAATAATCTCTTCCTTCTGTTCCTCAATCTGCATCACTTCTGGGAAAGATTCTCCTCTCAGACCTGAATGGCTGTAATGGCTTCGAAAGAGCTCAGGGTAGCCATGTGAACCTGGGCAGCCGAGCAGTAAGAGGAGCACCTGTCATGCAGGTGGATTAAAACACATTCCAACGAGGGCAATTCCCTAATTTAAATGTCAGCTCCCTAACCTGTGAAAGGGGGTTCTGCCCACCTACCCTGAAAGAGGGCTTATGAGCATCAAATTAGGTAAAGACAATAAAAAAGGGCGGGGCTAACTATTAGTTCTCAGCAAAGTCAGGCATGAAGAGACACAGGCATGCCAGATACATAATAGAGATATCTCTGGTAACAATGGAGTTGATTTTGATCTCCAGACCCCTAAAAATAAGAAAACTCTATGGGTTCAAATCGACCCAGCTTCTCAAATTAGGTAACAGAAATGGAAAGGAAAAAGAGAAATATACAAAAAAAAAAAAAGATGATTCGAAATACAGGGTTCACTAATATCACATCCTAAACAAGCTTCAGCATCCATTCACTCTGATAAGGGACAATAAAAGGAAAATGTGAGAAAATAATATCCTGAAAGCACTACCTTTCTCTGCTTCTTACATTTTAATACTGGGCTTGCTCTCCTTTCTACGGGAACACAGAGAAATACAGTCTGCGCTTCTGGGGAGGACTAACCTGCTGAGCTGAATTTAATCCATTAGGTTATGTCAAATAAGTGGTGAAAGAAGCAGTATGCAACACACTGGGAAAGGCAGGCAATGCTAGAGTTTGGGACTACATCCGTCATCCGAACAATTCAGTTCTTTAAATTAGGTTCTTGAAAACCATAGACTAACTGGTAAAAATAGACAATCAAATATAATCACAAGTAGGGCATTTTATACATATTTTGTATGTTCAAATACTACTGGGAGAAAAAAGTACACTGATTTTAAATCTTCAATTTTTCTTAACAGATATGTTTCATTACACTTGAAAGTTGTGTGTGTGTGTGTTTTATTCCGTCAAATTTTTATTGAGGTATAATTGACATACATTATACTGGTTTCAGGGGTACAGCTTGATTCAATATTTGCATATATTGCTAAAGAATCACCACACAATAAGTCTAGTTAACATCTGTCACCGTACATAGTTAAATAATTTTTTATTGTGGTGAGAACTTTTAAGATCTACTCTCAGCAACCTTCAAATACGCAATACAGTAGTATTAACTATAGTTGCTATGCTGTACATTATTTTGTATCTTTTTTAAAAAAATAGAATCAAGCTATCATCCTTTTACTTAAATTGACATTTATGAAATGTTCAGCTGCAAGTAAATGGGTAAGGACTGGACTACTCCATAAGCCTTCTGTTATACATCTAGATTTGAAACCAAAAAAAAAAACTGCCTAGAGCAGCACACTAAGAGTATGAGAAGCACCTACAACATATACTTTATAACTACTTCCTGTTCAAGTACCTCTGTGTTTTTCAGAATCAATGATAGATTCTAACTATTCTAATCATTTTTAAAAAACTGACATTTCTCACCTACCCAAATAAAGCTTAAGGAAACATTTTATTTTTCCCTGCTTTAAGTCTTCTATAATAAATTTTAACTTCTTGTGTTTACGAGAGTTTTTTGACCTCTACTACACGTCAAGGGACTAGTAACTAAAGCATTTAAATAACCATGCCTACTTGCAATCCTTACGTACTTACAGATATTTTATAATTTTCAAAGCACTTCCATGTGCATTAATCTAATAATGTGATCCTCACAACAGCCCTGTAAGGTAGGTGTTATCCCTATTTTGACTCAGATGGGAAACTCAGAGCTCAGAAAAGGCAGGCAATGCCCCCCAAGGTCACAGAGCTGGTACACCACGGAGTAGCTACCTGAGCCCAGGCAGAATACAGACTCATCAGGAATATTCTGAAAGGAAATGCTCAGAAATGAAAAACAGAAACAAACAGGTTAGAGAAAAGGGTAAGACCCAGTAGTAATGAAGCTAAAGAAACTGCGTGGTGGATCAGGAGTTAGGGACTCACCTGCTAATGAGAGAGACAGTTAATCAGACGGTTACAAATAAGAGTACTGTTGCTTTTAACAGGATGATGGCTAACATGTATCAATCATAACCTCCCTATATGCCAGGCCCACGCTTTACATGCATTCTCAAAATACCTGTAAGGTAAGCATTATTCCTACTTTCCAATTGAGAAACTGAGGCTTGGAGAGCCTCAAGGCTCCACTGAAGTCACAAAAATCTTAAATCCTGATGAGGACATTCAAATCCAGGACTCTGGAGCTCTGGCTTAACTCAAGCATTATGATATTAAACAACAACAACAACAACAAAACCGAGTATTTCTTAACTGAGACCACTCTTGGGCCACAACCTCAAGCCATGAAAAGTGCGCAGGGTGATGCCAGCACAGTGCTTATCACACAGAACCAACACCAATGTCTATTAGAGGCAATGCGTTCCACACAGCCCACAACTGAATCCTGCTAATGGAAGGAGAGTGGTCATTAACCACTCCTAGAGAGATAGTGTTTTGGGGCGGCAGGTGACTGTGTCTGGGGAGGGGAAGTAGCATTTACCAAACATCTTCTAAGGATCTGAAGTCTGATCTGAAGCCCAAAGTCTGGTAGATGACGTAAGGGAGGTTAGGCTTTAACCCTACAAAACAAAAAAGGTTCTACATTGCTGCTTAAGCTCATGCTTTGCAACCTGGATGGTGCTAGAGAACATCCTGAGAATTTCAAACGCTTCTCTTCATTCTTAGTCATTAAAAGTGGGTTCAAGAAGATGTAACTAACAGGTTGCAGAATCAATCACGGCTAGACATGGTACAGATAAAAGAAAATTCATCAATAATTCAAAGAGAAGTCTTATGTCCCCCCTCTCCCTTTTAAAATGGGTTCTGCTTATTAGAAAGTTCAGTTTACTGGGTATCAAAACACAGGGGTTGGGGAGAATGGAGAACATCAAAATAACCCCTAACCACAATGACTTTCTTTGAGTTCCTAGAACACTCCAAGCTCTTTCCCACTTTGGAATCTTCACACACACAGCTCCCTCTGCCTAGAACCCTCTTCTTTATCCTAAGAGTGTCACCTTTCTAGACAGGTCTTCTGTGACCAACTTATCAAAGCAGACCACTCTCTCCCCTGTTCTCTTCTATCAGAAAACCCAGCTTGTTATCTTCATAACTCTGCTCTCACTTAGTAATTTTTCTTATTTATCTGTATATGGCTTCCCTCCCCCATCCTACCAGGAGGGTAAGCTCCATCAGGAATGAGACCATACAATTCATTCTTTTCTAGATACCTGGCACTAGAGGGCTATGCCTGGCAATAGGCAGATGCTCAATAAGCATTTTTTTGAACAAAAATAAATAAATGTGTACAGCTTTTTCAAACTGTCAGCCTCCCAACCCTCCCCCACCCCCCCAAACTTGCATTTTTATAAGCTTTATAAGTCACTCGTTTGGGATATACAATACAATCCTAAATTGTCATTTTGCTGTTTCATTTCACCAAGCAACAACTAGACTATAAAGCTGGAAGATCAGGAAACCTATCTTTACTTCATCTGTATACTGTGCAACACAGTGGCACCCAATAACTAATTCAATCTGGATTAATTATCTGAGGGCCTGCACAGAAAGTGTCCTCTGAGCTCTGACATCATCCTGTCTATATATCTGTCACTGTTCCTTACGTACATTAAATTACCTCATGGAGAGGGCGACAGAGATACAAAAATGAATAAAATCCTGCCTCTGCTTCCTGAATCACACACTCTAGTAAGCACGAAATATTCAATAAACGTTAAGCCCAACGAGACACACGGTTAAGACAGACCTAGGAGCCCTTCAGGAAGATTTTAATCAGAGAGTAACCATGGTCCACACTGACCACGAAGGATACCCTGACTGATGCTGCTAATAACGTAAGCAGCCTGCGGAAGCTGTCAAGAGCTTTCTGAGATTCTCTGTTTCAAAAATAACATGACTACTCAAAATCCCCCGGTAAACTCAAGGAAATGGTCCCTAATGGGTTGGGGCCCGGTATTTTCACGACACCCCCGCCCCGGCCCGCGTCAAGAGCCATTCAGAGCTAAGGAGCATTCCCAGTGGGCAAAGTCATTAATTAGGAGGGCTGCTTCAGACGCCCAGCCGCTACACTGAACCACTTTGACCCCTGCCTTTCGATTTCCCGGATTTCTCCATTTAAACCGAATTCCCTCTTATTTATTTATTTTTCCTGCATGCAACGCTAGCACAGAAATCCCCGGCCCGAAACAAACTGCGTCTCCCAGGCCGATGGCTGTGTAATTACCTCACAGGTGGCCAGGCCTGAGCAACCCCCCGGCCCTCCCAGCGCGCACAAACCCTGCAGAAGTTTGGAAACCGAGGGTCCAGGAGGATCGCGGAGCCCAGAGGTCAGCGCGGCAGCCCGGTCCGGCTGCGCCTGCAGGGAACCAAGATGGCCCACTGCGGCGGCGGCGGCGGCAGGGAGCCGGGGCGCTGGGCCGGGACGCCGCCGCCGCCGCCGCCGCCGCCGCCTACCTGAGCGGCCGACACCCGCGGGCCAGGCCCCGGGCGCCTTCCGCAGCCGCCGCCGCCCCCGCCGCCCGGCCGGCCGTTCCCGGAAACGCAGGCGGGGCGCGCCAGGTAAGCGGCGGCGGCGGCGGCGGGGGCGGCCGCGGGGGCGGGCCCGGGCCAGGTGGGCCCCGCGGCCGGAGGGGGGCCCGCGGGGCCGAGGGCCGAGCGCAGGCGGAGGCCGCGGCCCGGGCCTGCGCGCGCCGCCGCCCGGAGCCAGGCCGAGCCGGGGCGGCCGGCCCCGGAGCGGGAAGCCGGCGGGAGGGAGGCAGGCCGGCGCGGGCGGCGCGGTCGCTTCCTCAGCCGGGTCCGGGGGCGTCCGAGGCCGCGGGGACAGGCCGCGACGACGCCGACGGCAGCGCCGGGGGGCCGGGGTCTCGGCGCCGCCGCCTTCCTTACCCTGCATGCTGCTGACGGCCGGGTGGCCCGGCGCCGGGGACCCCACGGGGCCCGGGGTACCGCTGCCGCCCCCGGAGCCGCCGCCGCCGCTCGGGCTCGGAGCCGCCATTGTTGGGAGTGAGGAGCCGAGCGGCGCCGGGGCGGCTGCAATGCAGCAAGCTCGGCCTCTCGCACGGCCGAGGGGCGTGGCCGGCGCCCGCCTTGGCCCCGCCTCCGACACGCCCCGGCCACGCCCCCGCCCGCGCCTGACGCGGGGCCGCACCAGATGCTGAGCTGCAGAACCGCCCAGGTCGTGGGTGTCCGACCCGAAAGGCCGGCAGAAGTCGTGCTCCAGGGCTGCGGGCCCGCAGCGGGGCCTAAAGCGGTTTGCAGAATTTGGAGTGTGTGCCCTTGAGGGATAAGAAGGTACATAGCTTTCATCATTCCTACAGAGGTCTGTGACCCCCAAAAGTTTAAGAAGCCCCTTGCTGGAATCTAAGAACCCAAAACCAGAATAATAAAACTGGAAGGGATCCCAGAGGTCGTGCTTCTTGTCCAGTCGCTGACACGGCGCTTCCAGGGAAAGATGGCTCTAGCTATGCTTCCATCTGGAGCTCCTGTTAGGCCCTGCGTAACACCCTAACACCCTATACTGCCCCGCGAGATCCTAAAGGATTCTACTGAAAGTACTGTCAGTGGACCCATCGCAAAACTCCTGAATCAGAATCTACATTTTAATAATATCCCCCAGGTCGTCAGTATCCCCATTAAATTTGAAAAACAGCATCTTAAGCACCCAAGCTCCCTGGCCTCCCGGAATACACCATACATCACCATCTTCTCCTAAATACACACTGGATTCTCTCCCCCACCTCCTCTACCCCTTACAGGACTGGCCATAGTCATTATTGTGAATTATATAAAGTGCAACCCCAAAGAACAAGATAAGGTTTCTTCCAGTTCTTTGCACAGAGACTGATTTTAGGAAGGCGGTGACTAAAAGAAAAAAAAAAGTCCTCTGTGAGGCTAAGGGTTTGTGCACCGACAGAAATGTAATTACAGTGGTAAGTTAGGGGTATCTGGGCAGAGGTGTGTCTCGCCCATAGATAGAATGACCAACTATACAATATGCCAAGTAGTCTAAACCACGGAGCTGGGTGTTTCCTGCCCTTCGGAAGCACTGCACAGCCCATACCAGGACATCCTTCCACCCAGCTCTTACCTGTGCTAGAACTTCCTCACAACATGTTCAAAAGGTGTCTTCCATCAACAGAACCCTGCCTTCTTGCTCCAACCCAACCTCAGCCATCATCTTGATTGCTCAGATGCTAACAGTGGCTAGAGGCATGGCTTCTAGAAAACTGGGGAGGCAGTAAAGGCAAATTGAAGGGGAGAGCAGGTAGATGTACTTAAGTGGAGAACCCCATATTTTAGTCTGCCAGAATTCTTCTCTGAGGGCCTGGCTGATGGAGTGGTATCTCCAGTTCCAGGTCATCATAAACATTGCCAAATTCCCATCTGGGAATCAGTATCCCATTTTGCTCGTGTTGGTCCGCGGTAAGGAAATACTATCAGAACCTGGAAGGAAAGTTTCCCATCCTGGCTGTTCAGCCCAGAGCACAGGCTAAGCACCCCATCTACATCTTCTGCATGGGACTGATGGGAAGAGAAACAACAAATACCAGAGAAAAGGAGAAGCCCCCTAAATTCTCTTCTTTTGAGATACAGATTGGAAGACAGCTTTCTTTTCTTTGGGGTTTATATTTTAGTGCCTGGAGGGGTTAGTATAAAAAATCAAATGAAATTCTACTCTCAAAACATCAATACAACCTGCCAATGATTAGCAAAGATTGATGCAAAAAAAAAATAGGAACCCTCTCCCCCATTGCCCAAGGAATAGTTCTGCATTTCCATTGGCTTGTCCACTTTAACACACTGGGGAAAAAGCATCAGCAGCCCCAAGGTTTTCTGGCAAACAAACCCAATGTCATCATCAGGCTCCAGATGCAGGGCTTCCAGACACCAAATAGTTCTATTTGAGCAATTTTCTGACACTTTATTCCAGTACCTGCCAGCAGGTTTCACAACTAGTTCCCGTTGCCTAAATGTCATTGTTGTGTATGTCATCTCATTTCTCACTTCCAGTTCCTTGGGTTTTGGAGTGGTACCTAGAAATGGCCTGGAGGGCTTCTAGTCTCCCCACCCCAACAAGTACCGTGAGCATCTCTCTTCTACCCTTTGATGTGGACAATGGATATACTTACAGTCTGATGTAAAGTGCTACTAGTCCCCTTTCCCAATTATGCATATTTCTTTAATTGAAACTTATTATTTAATAGAAATCCTAGAGGCAATACTAGAGATTAGGCAGCTACTAGGAAAAAAAATATTTTAAATCATGTAGGTTTCCAATATTGTTTTAGATTACATAGATTACTTTTAAGATTGCTCAAAAGAGAGTTTAATCAAGTAAGAAAAACATTGACCTGAGACAGTTAAACAAACTTACATAAGAAAAATATATGTAACAAATAAACCTTAAGGAAAACATTCAACCCAGGAAATTCATTCAGGAAAGCTGAATTGAGAGAGGAATATATAACTAATTGGATTTCTTGTTTAATGATGCCTAATGCTGGGTTTGTAATCAAACTGACAGTATATTTGGATTGCTGTTAGCATTGTGTTATATGTTGTGCGTGTGGCATATGTTGAAGTCCTAACCCACAGAACCTCAGAATGTGACTGTATTTGGAGATAAGGCTTTAAAGAGGTAATTAAGGTAAACTGAGGTCTTACTGGGCCCTAATCCTATATGCCTGGTGTCCTTATAAGACGAATAGGACACAGACACAGAGAGACAGAAAACTGTGTGAAGACACAGGGAGAAGACGGCCGTCAGTAATCAAGGAGGGAGGCCTCAGAAGAAAGCAACCCTGCCAACACCTTGACCTGGATTTCCAGCCTCCAGGACAGGGAAAGGCACATTTCTCCTGGGTAAACCTCCCAGACTGTGGTACTTCATTATGACAGCAGTAACAGACTCATCCATGGTTCAAAATAATGAATTACTTAAAAGAAGTACAGCCTTTTTAGTCATATAATCACAGCTGGCATAATCGCTGTGGGGAGGAAAAGGCAGTTATGTAATATGTTCCAATAACCAACAAATGCACGTTTCTAAGAGCTCCTTGAGAAAATCCCCACACGGGCCTGAAGTCCTTGGCTCTGCCATGTAACGACTCTTTCTTCCTACTGGTGAGGATGGGAAAGAAGGAGTAAGCCCATGGCTCTGAGCAATGTCCCGGGAGATAAGCGTGCCCCGTCCTGAAAGCAGCTGCAGAGACAGGAGTGACATCTATAGACCCCCTGCGCAGAGCACCTTTGTTTAGAGATGTAGCCTGCTTGCCCTTTTTCACACATGTCTCAATGGTTAGATTAAGAGGACAGTTTTCACTTCACATTCCAAATAAAGCAAAGTTGCAACTGGATTTCACCTTTAGGACCCCAACTTCAACCTCTGAGAAAGAAGGGTGAGGGACCTCTCTGGCTGTAACAGTCACCAGATGATGCCTACAAGCGCTCAGCAGTTGGCTTTGAGCAAACCCATCTCCTACCCATCCCCAAATCACTAAGGGTTCAGGACCAGGCCATCCAATGACCAATGGTGCCTCTGTGCAGGTTTCTGGATACCGGCTGAACACTGCACTTAATTGGAAATGAAGGGAATGTGAGAAGCTTTGATGAGTTCATGCTATCAAAAGAACCAAAGTTCAGCCTGGTTTCGATAAAGGGAACTATTACTAATTTGACTATTAATAACCATACATGCATATAAAGATTTCTAGGCAAATGTTCATCACAACATTATTTATAAGAGTTGAAAAAAATAGAAATGCCTCACTCTAAGTCATTTTCCACTGAGAGGGGTAATACTAATAGTATTAACAATGGTCTGACCAGATACAAACGTATTCTAGATACATTTCTCATCTGCCAGGACTACACCAAGAACCTGTCCTCATCTGTATTCTGTTGATCTATCCTATTTTTAAAAAAACAAAATGAAATTCAAATGGGGAAAAAAAAAGAGAGACAGAGAGAGAGAACAGTGGGCACTTTTGTCAGAAAGAAGAGGGAATTCAGCATGATTGGCTGGGAAGGGGCCAGAAGAAATTTTCTAAGGTAATGGTCATGTTCTAGCCCTGAGAGCAGTTTGGGTTACATGAATATATGCAGGAAATGTATGCTCAAGATTTGTGCATTGCAATGTATGCAAATTACATATCAAGAGGAGAAACTATAAACAAATATTGAACTCAGGCTAATGATATGAATGCTAAAGTATTCAAGAGGACAGGGACTCTTGCAATTTACTTTGAAAGGTGTCAGGAAAAAAGATGGGTGAAGGGAAGGTTAGAGGGATGGGTGGATGGGTAGGTATGTGCTAAAACAACCGTAATAAAATGTTAATGCTAAAATCCAGGTAGTGGGTAGACTGAGGTTAGCTACAAAGTTTTTTGACTGTCTGTTTGAATTTTTCATAATAAGATATTAGGGAAAAATGAAACACAATAAAACAACAACAACAACACAAAAACACACAAAAATTAAACATACTGCTAAATTATATTGCCTTAGGGTGAAATTACAAACCAAGTAAACTAAGTATACATGTCTAAATAATTTAATCTAGCTGAGTAGGTATCGTATAAAAACCAGGCAGAACTTATTGAAACCTCTCATCTAAAAGAAAGGAATCACCTGGGGTAAAGTCATGCAGAGTCCTCGTGTGCGGGGACATGTGGATTTCCATGACACCACAACAGGCATCTCTGGCTAACTCAAGAATGTAGAATTTAACAATCACTGAGGGGAGGACATCGTGGTTTTTTGTTTCATTTTTGTTTTTGTTTCTTTTAGATTAAGTAACAATATCTCATCTGAATTTAATAACATTGTTTTCGTTTCATTGTATGGTCTTGGTGGTGGTAACAGCTTTACTGAGCTATAATTCACATGTTGTACAGTTTGCCCATTGAAAATGTACAGTTCAGTGGGTTTTGGTATTTAGTTATGCAGCCATAACAATAATCAAATTTAGATCATTTTCACCACCTCCAAAAGAAACTCCACACATTTGGAGTCCCTTGCAATTGGCTCCAACCACCCCTACCTCCACCTCCAGGCAACCACTAATCTACTTTCTGTCATCATAGATTCGCCTATTCTAGACGGTCATATAACACATGGCCTTTCACATCCTTCTGCTTCAACCCAGCATCATGTTTTTAAGGTTCATCCATGTCACAGCATGTATTAGTGCTTGACTCCTTTTCATGGCTGGATAATATGCCACTGTGTGGATGTACCACATTTTGTTTATTCATTTGTCAGTTGATGGAAATCTTGGGTTGTTTCCACTTTTTGTCTATTATGAATGATGCTGCTGTGAGCATCTGTGTACTTTTTTTTACTTAAAAGTCTTCATTGGTTCTCCTTAAGCCTGAAAATAAAGTTTCATTAAGCTACCCTCCCCATTTCTCTCTGCCTATTCTAATCTACTCTTGACAAGTGCCACACGAATGCTTTCACGTACTTTTGGTCTATTGTGTCTTATTAAATCCAGGCCACACATGCAGTCAAATAAAAAGTGATACTCCTTTAGTCGTTTCTAAACTCTCTCCTGATGTTACATATAGAAGTCATATTTTAGCAGGTTTTTTTTTTCTCCTACCATCTCATGAGTCTGTGTGTTAGAATTCAGGAACATATTTTTAGACAGTTTGGTGTCGTTCAGTGGTTTTCAGGAAGCAAAGCGAAGGGAATTCTGGCTTCTTTTCCCAGCCAGGAGCAAGACCATGTGATCTTAAAAGCTCAGGAATGTCCGATGACACAGAGATGGATAGACTCTGGTCACGGAGGTCTGCAGGATGCGGCAGGGACCTCAGGGGGATTCGCATCATTTCATGAGGTCCAAATCACGTGATTTGGAGTGAAGGAATGTGGTTGCCCTGAGCACAAGGCTGTCCTCTGGCTTCCATGGGTGGTGTGGGTGGTTCTAGGTGTGGCCCTGGAGGGGCTCGCAGACTCTCAGAGGAGCTGTCTACACCAGGCCATGTCTCTGAATATGTATGTTTTCAGGTGCATGGAGGAAATCCAAGATCATTCAGTGGAGTCTTCACAGAGAAAGGAGTCCAGATCCCAGTTCATGAGAGAGTGTATCCATCCATGAAAATTTGTCTCCCTCTTCCAGATATGGCTTGAGAGTCTAACTCCTTCTTCCCCCTGACCCCCAACCCTGCCCAGCCCCTCGGTGGACACTGGTTGAGTTCTACACAGCTCTGGTGTTCATAAGTCATGAATCTTTCAGGACAGCCACAATTTCAAATACTACGTTCCCAATTTTGGACCTTGAGATAAATTTTGGTTCTGGAAATATACCTAGGCTAAATTTATGCCTGTTGATCTTGACCAATTTCTTCGTATGTCTCTCTTGAGAGCTCCCTGAATAATGGGGATCTCAGGGAAGAACAGTTCCTAGACGCCTGGTGTCTGGTGGAGGCAATAGACTGATAAGCCATCACCGTGGAAGAAGGGCTCTGACCAGGGCCCCTGCCCTGTCTGCAGTCACCAGCCTTGACTCTCCCCTGAAGACCCCCAGACTTGCTGGCCAGCCAAGCCTCGAGGCATTCCCCAATGAGCTCTAAAACCCAGAATCTGAGGTAGGCATCATTCAACTATCATGTTCTCTGACTTCTGGAGAATATTACTGAGCAATCCTGTTCAAACATCTTCAGAGACCAGGTTAAAGTCCTGGAAAATGTAGAGACTTGATTTAAAGGGATGGTCAGATTTAGGGTGGACAGGAAACATCATACAACATAAAAGGTGTTCACATTCAAAGTAAGAATTTTAGAAATTGTGCTTGCCTAATGAAGTACATGCTGTCAGTTTCCAGCTCCTGTCAGAGGGTCCACAACAGCATCAGAGACAAGAAGGGATCTTGGGTAAAATTCTGCAAGCTTTAATGAATACACTCTATACCTAATTCTTGGTAAACCAGCTTCTTCCAAAATGAGGCTTCTGTTTTGTGTCTTTGGCTATGGTGCTGTTTCGCCTGCACATCTCCAAGGGCAACCTGAGTTTCTCTGCAGTGGCCCTCTCCAAGACTTCCTGAAACAGACTACTGCTGCTGAACTTAATTTTCTCTCTGTTCTCCTAACACCATATAATGAGTAGGCTACATTCTGGAAATTGGTTTTTTTTTTAACCCCGGTGTCTGGTTAACCCTAATCCTTTTTTCACTGTGTGTTCCCCAATGTTCTGACCTTTTTTTTCACTAATTAGCAGTGACAGATGAGTCACCCATCTTGCTGGCTCCCCAGAGGAAGAAAAAGCTTGCTTCTTTCATCGATTTGGGAGACCTTCAAGTGTCACCACATGCTCCTGGAAGCTTCTGTCAGAGGGAGGAAGGATCAATCTGAAAACCCAGGGCAGACAGAAGCTCCACCTGGGCAGCTGTCCAGCCACCCCCCACATCCGACGACAGGGACAGATGGGCCTCCCACAGCTTGGTGCTGACAGGCTTTCAGGAGTCCTGGCCATTGAGGCGGTAAATGTCACAGGTTCAGCAAGGGCAGGGGCTGGCCATCCAACACTGGCAAGGTCATCAGTTCAGCAAGGGATCAAGCAGCTTAAAGTCAAGGTGGCCCATGGGTGGCAACCAATGACCATGCTTAAAGCAGAAGTCAGTAACAAGGGGTCAAGATGAGGCACCTAGGGGGCCAGAGCAGGAGAATCCTGGGTGGTGGAAGGTCAAAGGGAGTCTGAGGCCTCTCACTCCAGCCCTCTAAACTTGTTCACCAAATAGAACTCCACAGGCGTTAAAGAACCTCAGGTCAGTTAATGGGATAAAGAACCATCTACAGAGTTCAGAAGGTTTCCAGATCTGTACCTGAAGGCAGGAGCTCTTTTTCCAGCACAAACAAAACAGGGATCAACATTTAGAGAATCTTTTTTTTTCATATATATATATATTATTATTATTTTTATATGCATATTATTTATATATACATATTTCATTATTGAAGTATAGTCAGTTTACAATGTTGTGTCAATTTCTGGTGTACAGCATGATGGTTCAGTCACACATATACATACATATGTTCATTTTCATATTCTTTTTCATTATAGGTTACTACAAGCTATTGAATAGCTCCCTGTGCTATACAGTAGAAGCTTGTTATTTATCTATTTCATATATAGTCGTATCTGCAAATTTTGAACTCCCAGTTTATCCCTTCCCACTCCCTTCCCCCCAGTAATAAGTTTGTTTTCTATATCTGTGAGTGTTTCTGATTTGTAAATAAGTTCATTTATCTTTTTTTTAGATTCCACATATAAGAGATATCATATGGTATTTTTCTTTTTCTTTCTGGCTTACTTCACTTAGAATGATAATCTTCAGGTCCATTCATGTTGCTGCATTATTTTATTCTTTTTTATGGCTGAGTAGTATTCCACTGTATAAATATACCACAACTTCTTTATCCAGTCCTCTATTGATGGACATATAGGTTGATTCCACGTCTTGGCTATTGTAAATAGTGCTGCTATGAACACTGGGGTGTACGTATCTTTTTGAATTAAAGTCCCCTCTGGACATATGCCCAGGAGTGGGATTGCTGGATCATATGGTAAGTCTATTTTTAGTCTTTTGAGGAATCTCCATACTGTTTTTCATAATGGCTGCACCAAACTACATTCCCACTAACAGTGTAGGAGGGTTCCCTTTTCTCCACAGCCTCTCCAGCATTTATTGTTCATGGACTTTTTAATAATGGCCATTCTGACTGGTGTAAAGTGATACCTCATTGTAGTTTCGATTTGCATTTCTCTGATAATTAGCGATATAGAGCATTTTTTCATGTGCCTATTGGCCATTTGTGTGTTTTCATTTGAGAATTCCTTGTTTAGGTCTTCTGCCCATGTTTGGATTGGAAGAGAGTCTTAATGAGGTGAGGTCCCAGGATTCGGTACAATTTAGGCTCTGTCCTTGAAACCCTAGTGCCCTTCTTAATGGGGGAAACGGGAAGCTTGATATCTATCTACAAGGACAGAGATTAAGCTCAGAGGCACAGGCGGCCCCTAAACAGACAGAAAGAAGATACAGATTGGCCTGTAACAGAAAAGTACATGGGGTCGATAGGTTTCATTGTGAGACAATATTCATAGTTTTCCTTTGGGTTTACTTTTAATCTTCAAAATACATATCATCATTATTACACTATTGCAGAATGTGTCACATTTTACACAACTAAATTCATTTCATTGAGATGTTTATCATATTTCTAATTGTTATGATTCATTTTTTTTCCTTCCTGGATATCTGGACATGGTGTTGACACACTGTGGCAAAACCAATGTGGTAAAAACAATGTGTATGCTCAGATATAATAATTTTTAATAATCATTCTCCCCCAGAATCTTCTATCCTAAAATGGATGGTATATAAACATTACGGTATTGATACTTGTGAAATTTTACTATGTGCTGGGCACTTGTTCAAGATATTTTACATATATTATCTCACTGGATTCTTGTCCTAAGAAGCAGGGGGCACTGTATCTCTCACTTTACTGATGAGGACCAGAAACATGGCTGAGCGCTTATACTAAAGGGATTTCTATACTAAGAGTTCAGGGATAAAAGTGAGCCCTGGAAAGCTTGTTCTGTTTTTGCTTCTTCCAAAGGCATCCCGGTTACCTGTCCAGTGTGTTGCTCTTGTGATGTGTGATCATCATTCCCGCCCATGAAAGTCTGGAAGCTCACTAGATCCGTCAGTCTCCTGAAGTGTGAGTCAAGAGAAAATTATTTATTATTAACTGTGCATTGTAATGCATCTCCTCAGATCAGTGCCAAAAGCATCACTTTGGAACTTTGTTAAAAAAAATCATATTTCCAGGCTCCACTTCTCAGAGAATCTGATGGGAGAAAGAGGCAAGAAATCTGGACTGGACACACCCTCTGTGTGAGCCTGATGTGCAGCTACGTCCAAGAAGCCCTGATTCATAGCAGTGGGTGCTGGGCATCTGTGCTCAAGCACTGTTTGCCAGTAAAAATATTTTGAGGCTACATAGCCACTATTTGTATACATATCTATGAATAAATGTATTATTTTGCCTACATATTCTATATTATAAAACATATGTGAAAATAAAAGTTAAGAAAGACTGAGGTAAGAATGAAAAAAATAACATTTAGAAATACCTATTTTACTTATTGAATAAAGTTCCCACTTAAAATGAGATTGAATAGGGATAAATTAGGAGTTTGGGATTAGCAGACACACACTACTATACAAAAAACAGATAAACAACAAGGCCCCACTGTACAGCCCAGGGAACTGTATTCAATATCATGTAACAACCTGTGACGGAAAAGAATCTGAAAAAGAATATATGTATATGTATGTACAACTGAATCACTTTGCTGTACATCTTACACTAATACAATATTGTAAATCAACTAGATTTCAATAAATATTTTTTAAAATGAAATATTTCATACCACCTTGGACAAAATATACGTTAAAAAAATGAGATTGAACAGGCCTCACTATTTGAGCAAATCTTGGTTTAATACACTTGTTATACAGAGATTTTTCTGGTCTGGTTCTAACTTCAGCTTATTTTCAACACTTAGTTTTAATGGTGGTCATAAATGAAACAAGAAAACTCACAAAATCTCCAAATGGAAAAAGTACATCATTAGCAGAACATATTCGTTTTCCAATACCATCTGCTAATTAAGCAATAATTTTTTAGTAAAACATGGCTACTAAAAAATTCCATATAGTGCCTGATAAGATACTATATGACCTGAAACATCACTGAAAATTATCTTTGTGTTCAGGATGTGTATATATATATCCTATATAATCTACATATATTTATAATTTGAATATATTTATTCTCTTTAATTTTTTGATTGTCTCTTAAGTGTTTAGGCATCCTAAAACTTCTACCTCATTGTTTATTTTAAAAGAACTAAAAAGTAAACTCAAAGTTCTACATTTAAGTATAACCATAAAATGTCTATTTTTCTTTGCAAGAGTTGTGTTAGGTACAATGGAGGCTACAAATATGAAAAACCACTTGGTCTTATTCTTTATAAATTTACATTTATGAGGGATAATATGATGAGAATACCAATAGCTAACGCTGAGATAGCAGAAGAGAAGTATAAACAAATGGTCATGAAAAATTGAAGGAGGGACCAGAAATCTTCCTCAATCATTGAAAATGATTTTTCCCTCCTGCAATTTTACATATAATTTGCATATATTTAATACTCTGTGTGTATATATACTATATATACACTGTTCCATACACATATATATTTATACTGGTATACATACTTCTATACACGAGTGTAAACATACACATATACACACACATGTAGATACATTTACACACGGTATATATATATAAAGTATATATACATATGTTTACATACAGTAAGTGTATTTACCATATATAAATATACACATACTTTTTTTGTTGCGGCGTGTGATTTTTGTCTCTAAGCTCCTTCTCAGGGCAGAATGTTTCCCATGGGTGCCCCAAGAGTCTAGACTTAGAAGTACCCTTGAGCCTTGTTATTCAAAGACCAACCTCTCCTCTGCTGAAGGATACTGTTTCATAGTTGTGCCTTCTGTCCCAGACAATGCAAGTTTTTTCCTCCCCAATGAATCATTCCAATCAGCATGTGAACATGCTATAAAATCTCCTAATTTGAATCATTTTGATTTTTTTCTTTATAGCAAAACTTTTTGAACGACCTGTCTGTCTGTTGCCCCGATCCTTCTCCTCCCACTCCACTGAACTCATTCCATTCAGGCTTTCTTCACTCCCAATACTCTTGACAAGGTCACCCATGATTCCCCGGTTACTAAAGCCAATGGTCCATTCTCAAGCTGCATCACAGACTTGATCACTAGCATTTGATCCAGTTGACGACATCTTCCTTGTTCTTCTTTGAGTGCTTTGTGCAGTTGGCTCCCAGGACCTCCCTCTCTGCCTTCCTCCTGCCTCAATACTCCTTCATCTCTTTCTCCTTCAATGGACCCTCTTTATCTCCTTGACCCTACATGTTAGTGTGTCCCATGGCTCACTCCTCATACCTCTTCTCTTCTTTATTTTCTCTCATTGTCTCAGGGTTTGGACATTTGTTATCTCTTCTGCCTGGAAAGCTCCCCCAGATATACACAATCCTTGCTCCTTCTGGGTCTGGGTTCAGGGTTGTTTTATCAGGGAGCCCTTCCCTGATCATAATTACACTCTGTCTCTAACACTGCCTATCCCCTCCTCACCTTGATTTAATTTTCTCCACAACGCTATTGTTACTCAACAGACTTAGTATTCCTTGTGCATTTCTTTATTGTCCAGCTCCCTCACAAAATGCAGGTCCTGTGAGAGCAGGGAGTTTATCTGCTTACAACTGTATACCCAGCTGTGGGAACAATACTGGGCACAGAGGAGGCACCTGATAAATACTTATTGAATGAGTGGTTAAATAAATAAATGGAAATAGATGACATCATTCCAATATTTCTTAAGCTGATGCGATGTCTCCCAACTTTTAAAATTTCTTTTTTGGTTGTTCAGTCTGTTCAGAAAGAAGGGAAGTTTCTTTTTTGCCTCAAGTTGCCAGTTTATACAGAAACTATGAAATGGCCAAGTGTCATTTCTATATCAAGAACTATCTGCCAGATATAGAGTTCTGAACCTGAGGTTCATGGGTTCCAAGGATGGACCTCAGGGCTCTCTGAGCTCCCTGAATTTGTGAGCAAAATTTTGTATGTAGATATGCATCTTCCTTGCGAAAAGATTTTTAGCCCCCATCAGATTCATGGAGGACTCTGTGGCCCAGTTAAAGCTTTCAAGTTACTGTTATCTTCCTTGGATGTTGATCAGCTAAAAGCTAACATGTTGAAGGTCAAAAGCCAAACCAGCTCACTTTTTGACTTTCTTAGAAGCAAGGCAACTTGGTGTTGGAAGTAACAACTTCCAGTGTCTTCTTCAAGTGTCTCTCTAAATGTTTCTAACAAATTATTACCCATGCTCTGCTCAGGAACTCGTAAAACAGCATTGTCATACAAGTCACCTTTAGAAACTTTCACCTGGGTTCAGCTGAAATAGTAGTTTTCACACAGTGGGTCTTGCTCAGGCGCTGGGACCTAGGAAAACACGCCGAATCCCTTTTCCACTGGCCAGTTTGTCAGATACGTGAAGACATCCTGACTCACCTGTCCCATCTTCCCCTTCCCACTCTGCCCAAAGTTTTATTTCTCCAGAGGTGTCTCCAATTCCTCCTACCACTGGGCAGGGTACTTCACCATCCTGGCGACTCATTTTCTAAATGGTCTACATTTTGCCAGTTGCCCAAAACTGAACACACCTATGACGCACACACACATACCTCCAGTCTCCCAGATTTGGATCTGATGCTTCTGCAAACACAGCTTGGTCCCACAAGATGTGTGGTCGAGTGCAGAGTGGCCTGGAAATGGCCAAGGCTGCAAGTTCGGAAACTGGTGAGGGCTTCAGCCGTTATCCTGGTTAGAAATGACATGGAAGGAGATAGGGCTAGAGGGGAGGTGTCCCAGAGATGGATACAGCTGTAAAATCACTGGACGTGGCCATCGTTGGCATGTGGGAAAGGGAAGAAGGAGAGGAAGGAGGCAAGGAAGAAGTCCGTGTTGAAGGAGTAAGGAGGCAGGGAGAGCGGATGGAGGGAGACAGACAAGGGACAAGGTGGGAAGAGAGGATGGCGCCCCACTGAACACCAACACCGAAAGGGGAGAAGCGGAAGCAGGGTGCCCAGGAAATGCAGAATAGGTAAGAGCTGGAGAAGAGACAGAGCAAGGCCGGGTCAAATGCCCCTGGGAGGCCAAGTGAGGTAAGAAGCGCCAGGATGAGAGAGACCCGGTAAGAACCGGGGATAAGGGCCGAGGGCTTCAGCTTTGGGTGTGGGACCCGGCAGAAGGGTCTGGAAAAGACAAGGGAATGACCTCTGCAGCCCTCGCAGTGCTTGGCCCATGCCTGGCCTAAACCAGGGGCTCATTAAACGTCTGTCTGGTGAGACATGAATGAACGCACGCACGAAGCTGCAGCCAACTGCGGGACCGGAGGCTGCAGGAGACGCAAAGCGGCCTCGGCCCCGCGGAGGCGCGGGGGGCGGGGCGACGCGGCTCTGGTGGCCAACCGGAGCCTGCGCCTCAGCCCCGCCCCCGCCCCGCCCCGCCGGCAGCCAGAGGCGCGCGTAGCCGCGCGTCTTCCGGAAGTGCGCCTGGAGCCGGCGCCGCGGGCCGAGGTGAGCGCGCGCGGGCTGGACAGGCCTGGCCGCGACCGCCCGGGGTCGGCCGTGGCGCCGCCCGCGTCCACGCCAGACTCGGCCGGGCCTCGGGGAGCGGCGGTCGGGCCGGCGGACGCACGCCCGAGCGCCTGGGAGCGCGTGCGGGACGCGGCGAGTGCGGGGGAGGGGCGGCAGGGCTGTGAGTGGACTTTAGGGTCGTGGAGACTCGGTACCCTGGACCCAGCTCTGCGTCCCTGAGCCTCTGGGTCCCGCCGGACTCCCTGGCCACGTCTCCGGACTGGGCCCGAAAAGGGCCCCTCCCTCCTGCCTTCCCGCACAGGCTGGAAATGAGCCTGGGCCAGAGGGAACGCGGATGGGCTGATGCCCGGGTCCGTCTCTCCCAGGGTGCTCTCGGCCGCGTGGGCGGAGGGCGGAGAAGAGCGTGGGCAGCACTGCGCGGCGCCTGGCAGGGCTTGGTCCCCTCCCTGGGCTCTGCGGTGCTAAATGCCTGTAGCTCCTGCTCCCCTTCAGGCGTTTGTGACAGCCCCCAAATCCGTCCCCACAAATTGTCAAACGTTTGCAGCTCTCTTCCCCAAAGTAAAGACGTGGAGAGCTTCCTGGGTTTGAATTTGGCTGCCACTAAGCTTCAGAGGTTTCCCACCTGTAAATTGTAATACAGGGTAATTGTGAGGGTTAGAAATGACTTGAACTGGGCCCAATATGGAGCCGATGCAGTCAGTGTTAAAAAGTTTAGACACTCGTTTAAAACGGTGAGGCAGACATTATTTAAGGGGACTACTATAGGGTTTTGAGGTATTGGAGAGAGAGTGAATACAACAAGGACAAGTGGGGATTTATAGCCAAGGTAGGGGCGGGTGTCAGTGGATGGGAAACTACTAAGAGGAAACATCTGGGTTGAGGGGGGATTCTGGGTAAGCCAACTTGACAGGAGTTTTGTTGAAGGCAGACCAGGGTGATAAGGAATTTGATCAAATACCAAGGGTAGTTACATACCAAGGGATGTTGACTTTGATCAGATATTAAAGGTAGGGGATTTTCCCTGAACTGGACTCGGCAAGTTTCTTGCTAAACGGGACTGGAACGGCCAAGGACAGAGTCCAAGGGCCAGTCCTAGTCAAAAAGATGACGCAGGAGCTTCACTAAAGTTTGTTAAGGAGACAGTCTTTTCAGTAGTAGGTGCTCTGCAAATGGTTACTTACATACGAGTGTATAGTAAGTATCCTTACCTAGATGTTATTTTAAAATTCATTCTAATTTGTTACAGCTTTAATAACAACTATACCTTTGGGATAACTAAATTTTTTTGATAACTGCAGCAGATTCTGATGAAGTCATTGAGATATCAACCTACAAACCATCTATAAAGTAATTTAATTATGAATAATTGAGGCATTTTTCCTATAATTATGTGAGAGTTTAATTGCTGGAATCAGATTTAAATATTTTATAAGATCTATAGTTTTCCCTAAAAGTACTTTCCCTAAGGGTTATCTGAACTGCTTCCTGCCTTTATTCAGGAACCAAGTAAATTTGAGTAAGTCTTTTGCTATCTGAAATATTGCTACCTGTTATTTGAAACTCAGGAGCCAAATAGATCTAGATAGTGAAGGATACATGTATCTTTATTAAAATTTTTAACATTTATTTAAAGCAATATATTTCTCTCTAAGCAGCGCTTTAGCAGTTGCCTACAAGTTTTGCTGTGTTTTCATTATCACTCAATACGTAAATATATTTTAATTTCCTTTGTGGTTTTTATTTGTCTGTTTGAGTGTAGGTTATTTAATATTGTTACTTAACAATTTCCATATATTGGGATTTTCTAGGTATCGTACTGTTAATTGATTTCCAATGTAATTTCACTGTGGTCAGAGAATCTATACTTTAAGATTCCACTGTTTAGAAACTTAATTATGCATATGGCTTGTTTTGGTGAATGTGTCATATGTACTTGAATGTGTATTCAGCAATTGTTGGGTCTAAACGTCAATTAGATCAAATTGGTTGATAGTGTCATTCAGATTTTCTGTATCCTGACTGATTTTTTGTGTGTGTGTGTCTATTTTTTCTATCAGTTACTGAGAGAAAGGTGTTAAAATCTACAACTGTGATCGAAGATTTGTCCCTTCAGATCTGCTATTAGGGCCTTACACATTTAGCGTTGTTTTGTGTTCTAGATGATTTGACCCATTTATTATAATGAAATGTCCCTCTTTTTCTCCCTGTCTTGAAGTCTCTTGGTGAGATACTAAAAAAGCCGTACCAGCTTTCACGTGTTTGCTATTTGCATGGAATGTCTTTTTCCTACCATTTTATTTCCAGACTATCTGTGTCTTTGTATATAAAATGTCTCTTGTAGACAGCATATGGCTGGGTCTTTTTTAAATCTGACAATCTCTAACGTATAGTTCAAGTGTTTAGTCCACTTACATTTAATGTATTTATTGATATGGTTGAATACTAGTCTACCATATTGTCTTTTTTCCCATGTGATCTTTCTTGTTTTCATTCTTCTCTTGATCCTTTCTTATCATATTACAGACTGTTTTAGTATTCCCTTTTTTGGCTTTTTGCTGTACCTCTCTGTATAATATTTTTATAGCTAGCAGTATGCATCCTTAAATTATCAAAGTTTAACTTATCAGAGTATACTTTAATATTATACCACGTTATAATTCATAATTCATATTTTTCATTTCCTGCCCCTCACTTAGCACCTTTACATTTCCTATTTGTCACTTCACCTGACACTGCTTCTCATTTCCTATTTTCTTTTTCTCAATTAGCGGTTCATAAATGTAATGACCTAACAACAGATTAATTCCATTTACTCCCTCCTGTGTGCTATTTTTTTACCTTTTACTTCTACTTATGTTCTGCTCACACTATTGCTATTTTTGCTTTCACAGTCAGTTGCCTTGTAAGGAAGTTAGAATAAATAAAAACAGTATTATATTTATTCACTCTATGTTTACCTTTTTTGGAGATCTTCATTCCTTTCTGTCGATCTGAGTTTTCCTTCAACTGGAAGAATGTCCTTCAGCAAATTTTGTAGTACAAAAGTCACTGGTGAAAATTTCTCTTAGCTTATTTTCTGAAAAATGTCATTATTTCTTTGAAAGGTTTTTTTGTTGGATGTGGAATTCTGGGTTGATTGTTCTTTCTCTAGAATTTGCATTTGGTTCTTTTTATAATTTCTGTTTCTCTATGGAAAGTCACTATCTCTTGTCATTAAACCTATATTATTTTTAGGTTCTCAGGCCATCTGGGGTTTCTCTTGACTGCTTTGTTCCTTGATTTTGAGTCACATTTTCCTATTTCTTTGTATGTCTCGTATTTTTGGATTATATCCTGGATATTGTGGATGGCACGTTGTAGATGCTAAGAATTCTGTTGTCTTCCTCTGAAGAGTGTTGATTTTTGTTCTAGCAGGCAGTTCAGTTACTGCCTGATTACCTCTGACTTCTGTTGGCTCAGTTTTAGGGCAGATCTTTGGAAAGCCCAAGGTGTTTCCCCAATTCTAACTGGCTCAGAATAGCCCAGTAGACTGGGTCTCCTCTGTGGATCTTGTTGAAGCCTGGCTTTAGGTTTATTTAGGGCAGGTTTAGAGTAGGTCTTACTCTAGAGCGTGGTCTTTACTCCTAACATGTGGCCTTTCTGGTATCTCAGGATGCCTTGAATGTTCATAAAGTTTCTCTACTGTCAGTGGTCAAAACCGCAGATGTCCCTCGTCCCTGATTGGCCTTTTGTATCCCTCTTTTGCTCTTAACCTGGTAGCAGCTGCTCTCTGTTAAACCTTGGACAGTTTCATCCTGCTGAGGTGCAGTCCAGTCCTTGGCCAAGGACTCACGGGTGATGGTGACAGTTTAGACGTGGTATTAGCAATTTGCTTTGTGGCTTCGAGTTTCCCATCTGTCAAAACAGAATAGTGTGTCCACTGATTTCAGAAGACCCATGGTTGGCTCCCACACATCCCAAGTGGGGCCTGTGAGTGTTGTCTGAAAGTGTCCGTCTCCTCTGGCCAGCAGTCACGCTCACTCCCTCTTGTGTCCCCGTGAGAGGCTCTGTGAAGACCTGGTTCTCCCAGGGACGACTCTATCCCAGAAGCACGACACCTGAAAGGACTTGCCAAGCCAGACAATGCCCGTCGAGCTGGGGCAGGCCCGAGTCCTGCTGCCACCACCCGCGAAGGCCGAGGACGCCCTGTTCTCTGGAACAGACGCCACCCCTCAAGGGGAGGCCTCCAGCCCTGAGACTGCACGCCAGCTGTTCAGGCAGTTTCCTTACCAGGTGATCTCTGGGCCCCAGGAAACCCTGAGGCAGCTGCGGAAGCTCTGTTTCCAGTGGCTGCAGCCGGAGGTTCACACCAAGGAGCAGATCCTGGAGATCCTGATGTTGGAGCAGTTTCTGACCATCCTGCCCGCCGAGATCCAGACGTGGGTGCGGAAGCAGCATCCCGGCAGCGGGGAGGAGGCGGTGACCCTTGTGGAGAGCCTGAGGGGAGACCCCCAGAGGCTGTGGCAGTGGGTAAGCAGAGAGTGTGATGATCTGTGAGCGGAGCACAGGGCTCCTCTGGGGTCTTAGCAGGTGTGCTGCCTTTTGTCTGGCACCAAATATGTGGGGTTTTCCACATCAACCACCAACTCTCCAATTCTCTGATCCCAAGCTGGTGTCCTACGATTCGATTCAGTTATGACACTAACTCTGGCTGGCTCCCAGGTCCTCTTCTGGGCACCCTGTCCTCCTGGCACTTCTGTGATTCACCAGCTCTGAAGCTCCCCAAACCCCACAGTTTAGGAGTTATTATGGAGGCTTCATTACTTAGGCATGACTGGTTAATCATTGGCCATTAGTGACTGGAAATCTCCAGCCCCTCTTTCTTCCCCAGAGGTCAAGGGCTGTGGCTGAAAGTTCCAGCCTTTTGATCACCTGATTAGTTCCTCTGGTGACCAGCCTCCATCCTGAGACTGTCCAGGGCCACCAAGAGCCACGTCATCAGCATAAACTCAGGTCTGGCTAAAAGGGGCTTATTATGAATAACAGAGATCTCCCCGTCACTCCTGGGCTTCAGGAAATTGCAAGGGTCTGAGGCGCTCTGGGCCAGGAATGCAGGACAAAGACCAAATATGAATTCCTTATTGTACTACCTCAGTGTGTCCCCACACGTCCCCTAATTCTGAGACTCTCTGTGACCCTCAACACTTTTTAGCCATTAGGGATTGAAAATCAAGTCTCCTAGCCCATTCCATTTTTAGACCAGAATGTTTGAGAAGTTGTTCCAAAGACGTCTGCGCTTTAATTGGTGGAGACCGTCCAGTAGAGACAGCGTTAGTTGCTGGTCTGTCTCGAAGTTCTCCCAGGCCCAGTTCAGGCCTTGGCTCTGGATGTGTCCCTCACTGGTTCCTGCTGGGCCAGAAGTAAAGACGGGGCTTTCCTTTCCCTGCTCCCCATCCCTGAGCACTGCCTTGTGACGGGTTCTGGAAGGCGGGCTGTGGGTCTTTCAGAAGCACTCACTCTGGACCTTTCAGTGAGTAATTCGTACGGTGTGTTCTCCAGATCCGCATCCAGGTCCTGGGACAAGAGAGCCTAGCAGAGAAGGTGGAGTCTGCCGGCTGCCCAGTGCGGGCAGTGGACCCCCACCTCGAGGTGCCTCAGGAGCTGGGCCTTCAGAACGCACCCTCCGGGCCCGGGGAGCTGCTGAGCTGCATCGTGAAAGAGGAGAGTGACGTGGAGCAGGAACTAGGTGCGGGCCGGTTATCCGTGGGGGCGTGTGCGGTGCTGCCTTGGAGAAGCTGGGGGATGGTGGCTAGGAGGCCTGAGCGGGAACTGAGGTGATAGTCCACGCAGGTGGGGGTATCTCTGGAAAGTTCAGAAACAGGGTAGACCTTCAAGAATCACTCTGACTGAGAGATTCAAAGTCTGCAGTTTCCACCACATTATGAAAGGGCCAGACCTTTTGGATTTTGGTTCTGAGAAAGGAGGTGGGAGGAAATGTGGGTGAGGCTGTTTGGGAAGTTGGAGGGAGCTGCAGCTCATTAGGTAAACACACGTGTTGAAGTCGTGGTTCTCACGTGGGCAGGGCTGTGTCTGTGCCCTCTGGGGAGTGGCTGGGGGACATCTAGGTTCTTCAGGCTTCCTGTTCCTCCCCTCAGCAGCGCCTGCGTCCCCGCCTCCGGCCCCCCCCAAGGAAAGGCTCCTGGGAGACCAGGACTTCGGAGCCTCCCTCCTCCAAACAGCACCTCAGGTGAGCTGGTTCCCCGCTTCTCTCAGGCCAGCACCACGCTTTGCCGGTGTCAGTGGTCGGGGGGTTGAAGGGGGAAGCGTTCTCCGAGGTGGAGGAGACAGGAAGGATCAGGGATATGTGTGGAGTGGACCCTGAGTTTCGATTAGGCAGAATGTTTCCTAATTGTCACCTTGAATAATAGAATCTGGGCCCTCGAAGAAGTTTCTGGATGAAGCAGTCTTGTCTCTTTTATTATCTCTGGGTTGTGCTAAGGAAAGACTGCTAGTTCACTTCCCAGTCTAGGCCTCTCAGGTCGGAGTTAACATCTGACGTGAGGCAGGTCCTCCTCCCCCCACTGACTTCCGGGGGTGGGGCTGGCAGATGGTCAACTGTGCGTGGTTGAGGGTGCAGTTTGGCCAGTTTGGGGACATGATACATACACACACGTGAAGCCGTGACCACAGCCACGACGGTGAGCGTGTCCGCCACCCGCAAAGGCTTCCTTTTGCCGTTCTGTTGCCCCCCCCCCCCGCTGTCCCTCGACTCCCCCCAGTCCTGGGGCAGCTCTGCACCTGCTTTCTGTCACCTTTCAGTAGTTTGTATTTCCTGGAATTCGACTCAAACCGGAATCATGCTGTCTGTACCCCATCTTTGCTCTTCTGCAAATGCTGTATTTTTCTTGCTTGCTTTTAGTACTTTCTCACTGATGGAACATTTTGACTGTGATGAGCCTTGGAGTCATTTTCTTCATGTTTCTTGTTCTTGGGGTCCACTGAACTTCTTGGATCTGTCGGACTACAGTTTTTATCAAATTTGGAAAGGTTTTGGCCCTAATGTCTTCAACTGCTTTTCCTGCCTCCCCGCCTTCTCTGCTTCCTTGGCAGCTGTGAGACCACACACACGTGGGGCGTGGGCGTCCTCATGTGTCTGTACGTGTCAGGGCCCCTCAGGTTGTCCCACACCTTCCTGATGCTCTGTTTTAGTCTGTTTTATTTTGTACAGTCTCTTTTCTTCGTCTTTTTTATTTTGTACAGTCTCTTTTTTCATGTCTTCAAGTTCACTCATCTTTTCTTCTGCAGTGTTTTATCTGCTGTGAACCCCGTCTAGGGTATTTTCCACCTCAGGTGTATTTTTCATCTCTAGACATTTGGATTTGGGCTTTATCATATCTCTCATGTCTGTACTTAACAAGTTCAGTCTTTCCTCCAGCTCCTTGAACATATGAAATAGGTTTACAGCATCTGCATTAATGTCCTTGTGTACTAATTTATCACCTGTGTCACTTCTGAGTCAGTTTCCGAGGATGATTGATCTCATTGTGAGATATGCTCTCCCGTTTCTTCGCGTGCCTGGTCACCCTGACTGCGTGTCAGGCACTGTGAACTGCACTTTGCTGTGGACTGCATGTTTCCCCGTTCCTGTAAGTGTCCTTGAGTTCTGCTCTGGGGTGTAGTTAAGTCACTTGGACACTGTTCTGTGGCACCAGAGAAGCCTTTAGTCTAGGGCTAACTTTTCCCCTGTACTGAGGAAATCCTCTACCTGATACTTCTTGATGTACAGTGTTTTCCACTCTGGCTGCTGGAAATGTGTACCAGCATGTACAGTACCGTGTGAGCCCTGGGGACCGTACCTTCTGCTTCTCCGGGGGAGATCTTTCCTTGACTTGAGGAGGACCCTCCACACATCCTAGAGCTCGCTCTCGGTGTAGCTCCCTGACTTCGGTCTTCTGCCTGCTGACTCTAGCCCCCTGGCCTCCCCAGACCCTGGGTCCTGCTCAGCTCAGCTCAGCGCAGGGGGGCTGCCCCTCCGTGCTGCTCTGGGTGCCCTGTCCAGGCAGTAAGTCTGGGCAGCCGTAGGGCTCACAGGGATCTCTGCCTGCTCTGCCTGACGTGATGTCTGCAAACCTTTGTTTCGTGTATTTTGTCCCCGTTTTCAGTTGCTTTAGCAGGAAGGTAAATCCAGTCCCTGTTACTCCATCTTGGCTGCAAACAGAAGTCTCAGGAACAGGTTTATCTTGATTATGAAGTGAACAGCTCTGAAGAGTTGCATTTGACAAAACAGGTTTTCAGGCACCTGGACACCTTAAACATTGTTCCAAACGTCTGGGGAACTCTGCTTGGTACCTTCCTCATCAGGTACTTTAGGGTGAAGGTGAGGGCAGGGGGCCAGTGTAGGTGTGCTGCCTGCAGCGTGAAGCCAGGCCCAGCTTCAGCTTTCCAGGCTCAGACATTTAGGGGCCAGAGGGCAGCTTCGCAGTTCCCCCCTCCTGGGGCACAGGGTGGGGAGGGGAGGGGAGGGGAGAGGCCTCTTTAGTGACTCAAGGGGGTCCTCCTTCCTGCTTTCGACGTCCTCAGAAACCAAGCGGTTAGGCAGGAGGTTACTTGGTGGAAAAGACTTAGGTATTCTGTCAAATACTTCAAGCCGACGTGGAGGGTTATTGTTGCTTCTGTAGTAAATACAGGGTATCCCTGTGACAGGTATGTACGATTTCTCAACGTAGTTTAGCCAGCAGGGTTAGACATTACCTGTGCGTCCTGTAACGACGTCGACTGGGACCTGCTCTGGGAAGCTTCACGTCAGAAGAGTCCAGATGCGCGCTCTCTCTCTGTCTCTCTCTGTCTCTCTCTCTCTCTGTCTCTCTCTCTCTCTCTGTCTCTCTCTCTCTCTCTCTCTGTCTCTCACACGCACACACACGTATGTATACATGTATGTAATATATAAATCAGTTCCCTGTATATAGCCGATAACTGATAAATAGTCACTCAACCCAAACAAACAAAAATCATCTGCACTCAGTGCCCATATCCCTCCCCAAACTGACCAACCACTATTTGCATCAGAAGGACCTTGGTGTTTGATGGAGCCTTGTGTGAGTGAAGGGGATTTTTGAATACACGCAATCACGTCCTAAGTCAGGCAGCCGGCGGACGGCGGACGGCGGACGGCAGACAGCGCAGGGCATGAGGGCCCAGGGTGCTCGTGCTCCCATGACGGAGCCGGAGACTCTCCCCAGACTCCTGGTCCCCTTCCTGTGTTTTCAGACTTTCGGAAAGGAACCCAGAGGTGGCAGTGTCCCCAGTGCCCACAAGATGGTGCTGTTTCCACATAAAATTGAGATGATTTCCCCCATCCAGCCTCCTCCTTGTCCTTCCAAAATAGGAATTTAGATTTTTTTCCCCTGTGAGAAATACGAGAGAAAGGGATGCTGGCTGTAGCTGGTGTCCTGCCTTTTAGGTAAAGGGTTTCAGTCACACACCCTGGCTTCTTGGCAGCTCCGGGAGTGAGCGTGCGTGGCTTCTATCTGGCAGCACGCTGTCCAGAGACTCATCGTTTGTGGTGGTTGAAAGGGCTGATCGTGGCCCCAGGGGGCTGTGGTGGCTCTGTTCGTTCCTGCCTTGGGCCGTACTAGGTCGCTGGTATTTTGGCGCTCGTGGCCTTGGCCCTGCGTCCAGCCGCCAGGCCGCTGGGCAGGTATCACGGCGCTTGGCTCACCCAGTCTTTCTCTGCTGGCGCCGAAGCAAGGGCCGGGTGATCTGACCCGGAGGGCTGAGGCTGCCTGGGGTCAGCAATGTCTGCTCAAGCTGGTTGTTTCCAGGAGGTTGTTGAGGTAGCTTCATTCACTGAAGACTAACAAAATAAGCTGCTAAAAATTCCTACTTTAAAAATATATTTCAAAATTAAAATCCGTATTAACAATGTGGTTATAATCAGTAAGTAAACATATAAAAGTCACTTTCCACCTTTTCACTTTTTTCACCCTGAAAATTTAACCCCTTCTTTTCTTCTTCTTCTTCTTTTTTTTTTTTTAGCTTAGTATCTGGTAATTGAAGACCTTGGTGTCTCCCTTCTCTTTCAGGCCCCCACCCCACCCTGCCCCTTGATGTACCATGCGCAGATCCGTGTAGGATGGGCCTGGCTCCTGTGGTGCCTTGGTGGTGACAGGACGATGTCTCGTCCCTTCCTCCCCCCATTCCTGCTCCCTGTGGCCTGGCTGCCCATTCATGACGTAATGGATGGCTGTCAGCTTTGGGGTTCCTGCAGGGTCCCTTAACTCTCTCCGTGAGCCCGTGGGGTGGGGTGGGTGGCACCCACGGCAGTTACAGCCAGAGTCACAGCGAGACCACGTGCCACCTACTGGTGACGTATCAGCTAAGGGTTTTATGTCAGCCCGACGACATGTATGAGTGCCTGCTCTGTCCTGGGCAGGGCCCTGGGGACTGAGGAAGAGCAGTGGAGAGTCCTTTCCTCCTGGTGCTCAGGTGCCAGTGAAGGCAGCTCTTCATTACATCCATGTGTGTGTGTGTGTGTACACACATACAGAAATACTGAGTGAACTGTGAGGAATGCTATGAGTGAAAAGTACAGGGCGCTGTGAAGACAGATGAATTGCGTTATTTCTGTTGAACCTCCTGACAGGTTCTTGAGTTCAGTAGTATCATCAGGTGAGGGCGGAGGCCCGGGAAGGCCGTGCTCAGGATCACGCGGCTGGACAGTGGCAGAGCGGGGACTTGAATCCTGGTGTGTCTGACTCCGGGGACAGTGCTGGTGGTCAGCCTGCTGTACACACCCAGGTCCTGGCGGTCGGTGCCCTGGTGGTGAGGGAGGCTGAGATTTGAATTCCCCAAAGTTGACCCAAGTCGGACGGCCTCCCCAGTTTTGTCTCCAGCCTCGGTCCCACGGCGTAAGAAGGGCATGTTTGGGGCGTAACTGAGGGACACCCTGCTGTGGAGACGCCATCACGTTCCTGCCCACTGGGAGGAAAACTGATCTGCTATTCAACCGAAAACTCAGAGCTGTCGGGAGGCTCCGTGCACGTGTGGCTGCAGCCTCTCTGCCCCAAGTCCGCTGGTCCTCGTTCTGACTTCATTCTGGACTCTTCCCACCTTTGTGCTGATTTGCACTTGCTTTTCCAACAAATCCCTTTCTTAATTTCTTTCCTTTCCCTCTTGAATTTCCAGATTTTAATGACATACAGGGATGTCAGGCTCCTACTGCTCAGAGACCTCTCCTCTAAGCACTGGAAGTTAGACAGAAGGGTGGACAGTGGAGAGCGGGCTCCTGCCTTCTCTCTGTTCTCTACTCTCAAAACACAACTGAAAAAAAAAATTGGAGCTTAAAACCTAAATGTTTTCTGACCGTGGCAAGAAATGCTGAGGTCGGGACTGCAGCTTTCTCCTTGGCTTCTCCCCTTGAGCCACTTCCCCTGGTTTCTCAGGTCATCTGGTGACCAGGGTCCAAGGCCCATTCCTTTCTTCTCAGCCTCCTACAGGCGGGGGGGGGGGGGGTTCCAAAACCTTCGCTAGACTCACGACATTGTATCTTTTTCTAGGAGCAGTGGAGGCACCTGGATTCCACTCAGAAGGAGCAATACTGGGATCTCATGCTGGAGACCTACGGGAAAATGGTCTCAGGTGAGGGTGTGGGCCAGCCCGATGGAAGGGGTGGGAAGACGGTGGAACGCCTTCTGTGTACTCTCAGAGACAGCTGCCCTCCTTGACGTCCCCTGGGTGAAGGACATCACTAGCGGCAGGGTTGGGAGCCGGGGCGAGTTGGAGACAGCAGAGTTACAGTAAGAACTCCCTTGTGCTGAAAGTATTCTATGCGCCCGAAGGTGCTGTGGCTCCTTACACACAGTAACTCCTTTAACCTGTGGGCTCGGTGATGGTCTTCCTATTTTTTTAAGATGATTAAAGTGAGCATCAGATCCGGTCCCCTGCTCATAAGTGCTGAATTACAGTGAACTCAGCTACCATGGGTGATCTGACCGAGTGCACACTCTTTTCTGCTAACCCAGTCCCTGCCGACCACTGGCGGGGTCCCAGTCACGACCCTCTCACCAGCCTGCCAGGTGGTCTGACTCCAGCTGCCCAGAGTCTCCGTCTGTGGCCTTCACTTCGTCTCCTGGTCACCTTGTGGGCACCGGCGTCTTAGAAGCGCCACACACCCCTGTGAGATGAGCTGCCTGTGTGGTCTCCAGAGCGTTCGTATCTCCTCGATGCTCAGGGCACTCCTTTGAAAAACCCAGCGTGGTCCCCAGTCCTCTCGTTCATCCAGGCGCACGTATTCTCTCTCTCTCTCTCCCAGGCATTTCCAGTTCTGAGCCCGACCTGACTTCTCCAACCGCCTGCGGGGAAGAGCTGGCAGGACCACATCTGCGTGTCGGTGAGAAGATCCCAAGACCCACCTGCACAGGTGAGTGACCCCCTGTGGGTCCAGAGCCGCTCCTGACCTCCCGTCGTTGGACTGCAGGTGGCAGGGGAGATACTGGGACTTGTTTCTGTGACATCGGTTATAACGAGCCATCGTCTGGCCAGTCCAGTCTGAGTACCGAGGTTGGGTCTCCTTGTCGCTGGCTGTCAGGCTGTTGACACGTGTACTCGGTCATGGAAGAAAGCCCCCACATCGGATCTGCTGCCTTCACTCCTGCCTGCTGTGACGGCCCTCCTTCTCAGCGGGAATTAAGATTAGTATGGCTGAGACCCATACAGATACGGCTCGAGTCCCAGTATTAAAAAAGATGGTCTAACAGGGCTGTCACCTTCCTGACAAGAAGGTTCACGGTAACTGGACTTTCTTTTCTCTGGTTATGGTGAATGGGAACCAGCCCACCCTCAACAAAATAAACAAGGCCGACAGGAAAGCACTTTTTAGCTCATCTCCATGCACCTAACTTACCTTAAACAGCAGCAACAACAGATACTTCATACAAATCGCGTATTTGAAGACTGGTGCTAAGAACTAGGAAAGTTGTTCTGTTGTAAAATAGCAGGCGCCCTTTGCCTTCTGCACTCTTCTAAAAACATCGCAGCCATGTGAAATCAGCCGTCACCCCTACCTCCCTGCACACCCGGACACACACACACACATTTTCACGTCTACCGAGGACCCCAGAGCCATGGAGGAGGTGAAGACCGAGGGTGGGAGCTGTGCGACAAGCCACTCTTTCTCCCCAGTGGGGTCTGAGGGGATTAAGTATTTTTCTTTGCTCATATACACAGAGCAAGCATCAATTTTAAGCAATATATTTATCATAATACTATTTCACAAGGATGCCTCTAGAACAGTATTTTTCAAACTGCATTTCATGAATAATTAGCAGGTTGTGAAAATATTTTACAGGGTTTCAACCAGCATTTTAAAAAGCAAAATGATAATATTGAACAGAAAATATCAGAATGCAAATATCAACTATCAGCTGTCGGGGTGGGTAGCATTTCAGGAAATTTTTATTCTGTATCTGTGCGTCTACACTGCATTCCAGTATAAAATTATTTCTTACCATGTGTAGCAGACAAAAAAAGTTTGAAAATGCTGCTTTAGAGGTTGTTGCCGTAAGCTTTTTGTTTTAATGGGCTTTATTTTTTGGAGCAGTTTTAGGTTCAGAGCAGGAGTGAGAGGAAGGTAAGGGATTCCCGCGCAGCAGGGGGTTATTTGTGTGTCCAGCTCACTGACTCTCCCTGTGACCACTCATTCTTATTTTTCCCCTTTTTTTTTTTTTTCTTTTCCTTCATTCCCCGCTGCTGACCATGGTCCCATCAGATCTTACCTTGAGCCAGACTGTGGAGAGTGTATGAAGCCAGCCCGCCTTGATAAGGCAAAGAAATGCCGCCGTAGGTTCCTGAGAGAGGATCTGAGGGACAGGCTGAGGAAGTGGCAGGCGCGGGACGCCTGGGAGCGACCCTAGGGGCGGCGGGTGCAGGAGTCCAGGTGTGCAGGGACGGGGCATAGTAACAAGATGGGGAGGGACCGGTCCGGTCTGGAAGGTGCACACGGTAGCCCTCTGCCGGATCTGGGCTCAGACCAGGGGCGGCGGTCCCAGGAGAGAGTGGACGTGCTATTTTGTTTGACCATATGGAAGAACAGCTCATAGTTAGAGCAGGTCAGCAGGGCAGTGAGCCTCAAAAAGCCTTTTACTCGTACCGTTAATCAAAACCCCGAAGGACTGAACAAGTGTGCACAGTTGGCCCTCGAACAGTGTGTTTAAAAAGAAAGAGATAGACGGGATTTCAAAATTGTAGAATAAACAAGACTATACTGTGCAGCATAGGGAAATATACACAAGATCTTATGGTAGCTCAGAGAAAAAAATTTGACAATGAATATATATATGTTCATGTATAGCTGAAAAATTGTGCTCTACACTGGAATTTGGCACAACATTGTAAAATGATTATAAATCAATAAAAAATGTTAAAAAAAAAAGAAAGGAACCACAGCTTCTATACATAAAAACAACCCCAAACAAAATTAAAGTAGTAACTAAACGGTGAAAAACTTTTTATGAACACGACAGATAAATGATTATTTTTCTTAATAGAGAAGGAGTTAATGCAAGCTGGTAAGAGAAAAGTGACTTTCCCAGTAAAATAAAACGGACAGCAGCCTTGGAGTAAGAAAAATAACTCATAAAGGTGAAAAAATACTTGATTAATAACTAAAGAATTAAAATTTATACCCATGGAACACCGTCATTCCCCAGTCTCAGTGGCAGATACCTGCGCCACCGAGTACTAAGTCCCGGCCACGCGCCCACCCTCTGCTCAGCCTCCCACACCAGAGGGTGGTGCGGTCATTCCGGAAATCAATTTGCCAGCAGGTGTCAACACCCTTAGTAACACCGTTCTTGCCTGCTGGCACAGTAATTCTACTCTGAGGAACCTCCTTTAAGGTACTGATCAAAAACGTGGGAAGAATTTGTGAAGAAAAATGCTTATCACATCATTATCTATAATAGCAAAATAAACAACTTAGATTCCCACAGTAGGAGAACTCTTAAATAAATTATGCATTTACAAATATTATTGTGTTCATGGCAACATCTCCACGATGGGCGATTATTCAGCTCTTTAAAATGATATTTATAAAAGCTTCTTTAAGACAAGAGGAAGTACCTTTGCCATTTGAGAAGAATATGTTCTAAGGCTCGGGGAATTAACAAGTTCAGGTCTGGTTCTCTAGCAGATTCCCCGGGGCTGCAGCCGATAATGTGAAAGACACTAATATAGGAGAAAGGCAAACAGCTTCTTCAGAGCTACAGGAATAATGTATTTTATAAAAGCTGAAGATAAATTCTGCCACTAAAATGAAAATCTTTACTACATGCATCATTAAGTAGTAATAACCAAAAAACCTAAGTTATGAGGAGAAAAACAACATCTAACTGTTATGTGAGTTAATGAGGCACAAGTGAACGCCAGGTTCAAGCGCAGACTGAGGGCTTCACTTCCGCCCTGCGGCCTCGCCGTGCTTCACAGCCACAGTAAAGTGACATATTAGTGCATTTCAGGAATTGTGGGAGGGAGAATCCACGTGAAATTGATGAATCGCATAGACAGACACACACGTACAAATGAAAGACTGGAAGGAAACGCATATTCGGAGCTGTCGGTATGACTGAGGTCGATCTGGTTTTCTTTCGCATACCCTTCAGATCGTTTTTGGTGGTCATACTTCTCTTTTCTGTGTGAACAGATGAAAACCAGCACTTTTTTAGCGCAGCCCTCTCACATCCCGTGCGTCCCCTGGGCCTTCAGCAGCGCTTGCCGCACACCGCGGGGCCTCCGCGGGTGCTAAGTGCCGGTGCTCGCTGCCCTTGGCTCCAGAGCTGAGTCACAGTCTGGATGCCACGAGCTGGGTGCCCGGGGCTCAGCCTGGATGGTGTTTTCCTTCTTTGCTCACTGATGCCCTCTTGGGAAACAGTGTTTTATGATGACCCTTTCTTTGACATACGAGCTAGAAAATAGGGCACAGCCCTGACTGAGCTGTTCCGCATCTTCCTCCTCCTTTCAGGGGACAGGCAGGAGAATGACAAAGAGAACATAAACTCGGAGAACCACAAAGACCAGGCGCCTCAAGCCTCGGGAGAGCCACCCTTCCAGGCTGCCCTGAGCGGCCTCTTCGGTGAGGATGAGTCGAAATGCTTTGGAGAAGGCGAGAATCTCCCCGAGGCCCAGGAGAACCTTCAGGGCGAGGGAACCAGGGGCCAGCTCTCCCCTCAAGACAGGAATCCTGGGAAGCAGCTGGGTCCGCGCCTGCCGCGTCCTCACCCTGGAGAGCCGTCTGTGCCCTGGCCTGAGCAGAGGAGGGAGGCCTCCCCGCGCGCGCAGCCGAGAGCCGCCATGGCCCAGAGACTCCCCACCTGCCGGGAGTGTGGGAAGACCTTCTACAGGAATTCGCAGCTTGTTTTTCACCAGAGGACCCACACCGGAGAGACGTACTTTCAGTGCCCCACCTGCAAAAAAGCCTTTCTGCGGAGTTCCAACTTTGTGAAGCACCAGCGAGTCCACACGGGAGAGAAGCCCTGTAAATGTGACTACTGTGGGAAGGGCTTCAGTGACTTCTCGGGGCTGCGCCACCACGAGAAGATCCACACGGGAGAGAAGCCCTATAAATGTCCCATCTGCGAGAAGAGTTTTATTCAAAGATCCAACTTTAATAGACATCAGAGGGTTCACACAGGCGAGAAACCCTATAAATGTTCCCGCTGCGGGAAGAGTTTCAGCTGGAGCTCCAGCCTGGACAAACATCAAAGATCCCACTTGGGAAAGAAGCCCTTTCCGTAGCCAGGCTCTCTCGGCCCATTTCTGTCTCCTGGTCCACTTAGAAATGCTTGACTCCATCTGGAGAAACTCGCTCTCTCAGAAGACACCCCTGTTCTCTCGCTTTCTCGTGGACTGGACAGGAGAGACTAGAACTCTGTTTTAGACTCAGAGGCACCTCGGCCTCTGCACTGGACTTCACGCAGGTTTACTGTCTTGCTTCTGCATCAAGAGAAAGAAAAGTCTTCGTTTTTCAGCGCCTCTCTTCCCTTGGGCCCTTGGGGGGTCCCGTTTTAGTTAGGAGCGCTCTCTGGGAGGAGTCTGCCGCCCCTGGGAAGGACCTCGATCAGCCCTGTGGAACCGGGGCTCTAGAACAGGTCTCCTGTCACAGGGAGGGGCACAGAGGCCGGGGGGCTCGCGCGTGATTGCTGTACGGGTGCCAAGCTAGCGTCAGGTATCCCTTGTTTCCGGTAACCTTGGTAGCCACCCCCTGCCTCATTTGTGCCTGACTAACCCCAGGTGTGTGTTCTCGCAGGCGCCCCGAAGTGGCCGCTGGGCCCGTCGGAACCTGCATGCTTACCCGTCGGCTGAGCCGTGCGGGGGAAGTGCCGACCCGGTGCCAGGGCCGGGCGCTCCTGGGTCCTCTGCCTATGCCCACCCCCCGCTTGCTCTGGGGCCTCCAGTTACCCCCCTTTCTCCTGGTGTCCCACTTACACCATCATTTTTGCCGAAGTGTCTGGTGTTGTAAAGTTATCTTCCTTATCTCATTTGGTCTGTGCGTGCAAGGAAGAAGTCAATAGTATTGATCCAATTTGTAGTGTGTCTGGAGGTTTATTAACACATCTATCTAACCTGTCCACTTGTCCTTGTCTTCAAAAGTTCCGTGACCCAGAGTGCCCTGCTCTCGTACAGTGAGACTTCCACCTTCCTTCCATCTTGGTCCTCCTCTGCCCACTCCTCACTGTTCTCTGTGAGGACCAGGAAGGATGATGCCAACAAGGAGGCAGAGCCATCTCCTTGGAAACGCAGGAACTGTAGGCAAGAAACTGCAAGTTGTTGGCTGACAATGGGAAGGGCATTGCTGCTTGATGAGAAGAGAGACAGAACTCAAGCTGGAATTCCTGGATTCCAGAGGAATTTGTTAACTGTCTTATAGGCATCCAGATGAGGAATAAGGCCCTTCTTCCCAGGGTGCAGGACCCACAGGGTAGACAGCAGGAAAATCATGGTGGAATTGGCATTAGATTCTGTATTCTTGTAGCAGAGGTTTTTAGGATGGTGGGATTTTCTGTTTTAAACCTGGACCCACAGCATCGGCAGTTTCTTAAGACTTACTGACTCATGTATCCTGAAGGGTAGGGTCCAGCCATCTTTGTTTTAACAAGTCCTCAAGGGTTTTCTGATGCCTGCTCAAGGTTAAGAACCACTGTTCTACACAGTAACCAACCCAGAAATAGTCCAAGGATACGTGGGAATAACGATCCTAAAAGGAATGCTGAGCCCTCCCAGACGACTTAACAGACACCCCACCCCCCACCCCACAGAGCCCTTTAAAACTCATTGAACCTGTAGAACTCTTTGGGCATCCAGTGAAAATCTGTTCCACAGAGGAAAATCGAGAAGCTTTTAGGTTAAAAGACTTTAGGTGGAAGGTTTCTCCGTGGGCCCCTCTTAAATGATCTGAAGGCTGATAGAATACAAGGAAACAGCCTACCTTGTTCGCAGTCTTGTCCTCAGCCAGCAGTAGATGTTAGATGAGCGTTTGTTGAGTGGATGTGTGAATTAATGAAGGACAAACGTTGCATGTGAACTTCCCCTTATCCTCTGGAGCAGTGGCCAGCAAATATGGCCCACCGCCTGTTGTCGTAAATGAAATCTTACTGCAGCGTGACCACACTCATTTGTTTATGTTTTGTCTGTGGCCCTTGGGGGTGACGGCAGCAGAGCTGAGCAGGTGCAACAGAAACAATACTTCCTGCAAAGCCTACAGTACTTACCATCTGATTCTTAACAGAGAAATTTGGTGACTCCCTGATCCAGAGTAACGTTTCTCAAACCACAACGTGCCTACAGACCACCTGGGGAGCCTGATTCATGGGTGACGCGGTGCTGCTGGGCCACGGACCAGCCGGAACCAGAGCGCTGGGCGGAGGGCCTGCAGTGACATCAGGGCAGGGCTCCCACGTCTGTGGCTCATTTCTCTCGGGCTCCTCATGACCGATGTTGACTCTGCAACACAAAGCCTGGACCAGACACAGTGGAGGAACAAACCACTTTATTAGGAAAGTTTCAGTGTCGTGAAATTCTCCGATTCCTAGGTCCACGCTCCTCGAGCTCAGCCTCACGTTAGGTACTTCTCTCCGAGGTCCACCCCCAAATTCTTCAGAGCTATGAGCATGCTTGATTTCTGACCCTTCTCTGTGTCTGTGCTCAGCCCTCCCCCGCTCGTGGAGCCCAGCTCCAGCCCCGCTGCTTCCTTGGTGGCTCTGCAGGAAGCTAAATCTGGAGAAGCAAGGCCACGCCCGCCAGAACCCACTTAGATGGCTTCTCCTTCGTCTTGAGGTGGAAAGTCCACACGTAGGTGGGTCCGCGCTGACAGGTCTTGTACACGGGGCAGGGATACACACCGCGGCTGTCCTGCTTGTCTGCGGGGATGGCCCTGAGGAGCATCACAGGCATGGGGGGCGTCAGCTCCTTCAGCTTTCCCTCTGCGATGATCCCGGCCTGGGGACAAGGACATGAGGACAGCTGGGGTCAGACCCGCAGCCCGGCCGGCCCCACGCCACGCTGTCCCCCTCCGCGGCTGCCCGGCTGCTGCTTTTGCTGTGCCTGTGGCCCGTTGTTTTTCAAGGCAGCCACAGAGTCGAGGAGGAGAGGATGGGAACAGAGTTAAAAGGCCACAAAACTTGCTCGTCTTACTGAGACTCAGCCATTTTCCTTCACCAAACACTGCTTGAACGGCTGAGGGCCTTCAGTTAATTTCGAGAGCTCTGGAAAGGCTGATTCTGATCACTTGTGTTTTTGCCAGTGTTCTTGTTTTAAGGAAGAGAGGAATTTTGGACACCTTTGGCCTTCCATTTTTGCCAAAATCTTTCTAGAATAGAACCTTTGAGAATAAGAACCCTTGGTGGGCAGGTGTTCATTTGGGGGAAGTTTTAAATTATTATTTAGAAACAACATGATGGGGAAAAAAACAGGAGGTGGTAGATTGGAATCAGTACCCTCCCCCCAGGGTGCCAGTGCTCCTCCTGCCGAGCTCCTTCCCTGCTTCCCTTTTTGCATTTCTCTCGTTTTGGTGTTTTTGGTGTCCTAGCTCTGGCTCGTCCTAGGCTGCCTTGCACCTAACAGTCCATGTGTGATCACCACTGACAGAATCTTGTGCAAATGCCCAGCAGGGGAGAGGGAAGGAGGCTTCCTTCTCGGGTTCAGGCTGCATGAATGCTGTCCCACTTGAGTGGCCTTTCTGTTGGCTCTTCATTGGTTCCCGAGGACCATCATAACCAAAGCATCACAAACTCAGTGGCTTAAAACAACAGACGTATTTTATTCATAGCCCTGGAGGCCAGAAGTCTTAAAAGGTAGGTGGGGTTGGTTCCTTCCGGAGGCTCCGAGGCAGAAGCGCCCTGTGCCTCTTTCCCAGTGTCTGGAGGCCGCGGCAGCCCTCGGCCTCCTGGGCTGGTAGAGGCATCATTCCAGTCTCTGCCTCCATCTCCATTGTCTTCTGTCTCCAACATGGCCTTGTTATAAGGACACCAAACACTGGATTTAGGGCCTGTTCTACTCCAGTATGACCTCATCTTAATTACTTATATTTGTAAAGACCCCTTGTCAAATAGGGTCACATCCTGGGGTTCTGTATTTTGAGGGGACACCAAGCTGTACAGGTCTCTATGCATATTGATGTGGCCTTGTAGGATCTTCTAGATCTTCTAAAAGCTCCCCCCGTTCCTTTGCATTGACCGCTAGGAATAGGTCAGTGTTACCTGCCTAATGGGATATTTGACTGAGCAGTCCTTCCAGATCATGTGTGTTACGAATGTGCACTTGCTCCAGAGTTATCCATCCTCGTCCATGTCACTTATCGCAGCCATGTGTGCTTGTTTGCTAGTTCCCTATCGTTGACAAAACATCTTTTCTGATCTCATGCTGACTCAAGTGTTCATTGCCTTCACTCAGGAATCCATTCAAAGTGTCACTGTAAATGGTATCTGCTGGCTTCCCTTTGCTGACAGGTAGCAACATCAAAAGGAGAAGGGACTTCTGGCTTCCAGGAGCTCCTGAGCGGGGGAGGCGGGCCAGGGAGGGGAGTGATGGCCCAGGGCTCACAGCGCGGGGAGAGCGGACCCCAGCACTTTCTGGGCACCCCCTGGCGCTCTAGGCACTGTTCTCAGCGGCTTGCCTATTAACTCATTTCATCCTTGCAGGAACTGTCTTTCCCCATTTAACAGTTGAGCAAACTGAGGTTTTCCCAGGGCTAGTAAATGGCAGTGCTGGGCTTCAGATCCAGCCAGTCTGGCTCCAGAGCTGCTGCTTCTAACTATTCACTTAACTCTGCTCTCTGCACCACCTAGCGCTGCAGAGAGGATCTGACAGCCCTGAGGAAGGGTCTCGAGGTCAGAAGACTCCAGGACATCCCTGTTAGCAATCACCCTTCATGGGGGGAGGGGGGCGGAAACGCAGACGCAGTCAGCGCACTAGGGCGCCCTGCGGCTCATCCCAGGACTCACCTGCGCGTCCCAGCGTGCGCCTTCCATGAAGAGGCCGTGGACATAGGCCCCTTCCCGAGGGGGGCTCCTGAGCTCCTCTCTGTTCCTCTTTGTCACGTCACACTGCAGGGCCACCTGGTCCAGGGGCCACTCGTTCTTGCGGGCCGTGGACTGCATGATGGCGGTCAGGAAGGACTGGGGGTTGAAGAAGCCCGTCAACCACACGGTGGAGGGCATCGCAAAGTCGCCTGTCCAGGCCTCCAGCTCCTTGACTCGGTTGAGCAGATCCAAAAACCAGGCTGCCAGGCCTGCCGTGGAAGGGTAGGCCAGCCTGGCCCAGGGCTCTGGCACTGTGTCTAGGTACAGGGCGCTCTGTAGCGTCTCCATGTCGCTGGTCATGGTCAGCTCCCCCTGAAGACAGAGGGGGCAAAGAGTGAGGGGGCAGCAAGTCCCTGGAAACAACTGGCCTCAGGGATCTTTGGGTCTGTGGAAGGACAGGAGATGACTGCAGGGTGGGTGACATGGTAACTGTCCCTGTCTTGTGCTTGATTTGCAAGGTGTGACTCGTAGAGGCTGGGGCTTCCATGCTCTCCCCTCTCCAGTGATACCAGAGTCTGCACCTCCCTACTGAGCAGGTACTTTAGGCCCACTGTGGGCCTCAAGCCACCGGTGGGCCCCCTACAATTCCACCCTGCCCTAAGGCCTGCGCTCCCCGGCCCTCCTCCAGCCTGTGCAGCCGCCCTGCGGGCGGCTCAGAAACACAAGACGCCAAAGCCACGCTAAGTGAAGTTAGTCTGTCAGAGAAGGACGAGTGTCCTGGGGTATCACTCACATGTGGAATCTGAAACATGAGACAAATGAACTTGTTTACGAAACAGAAACAGACTCAGAGACATAGAAAACAAGCTTATGGTTACTAAAGGGGAAAAGCGGTGGGGGAGGGGTAAATGAGGAGTTTGGGATTAGCAGATACAGGATATTTTACGTAAAATAGATAAACAAGGTCCTACTGTACAGCACAGGGACTATATTCAATATCTTTTAATAACCTATAATGGAAGAGGAATCTGAAAAAGAATAGATGTGTAACTGAATCACTTTGCTATACACCACAAACTAACACAACATTGTAAATCAACTACACTTCTATTTAAAAAAAAAAGTTCCCATCCCCAGATTCTGGGCTAGCCAGGGCTCCATCTAAGAGAGCACTGCCCAAATCAAATATAACGCAACTTGCAAGTGGGAGCCATGCATATAATTTAAAATTTTCTGGTAGCCACATTAAAAAAAGTGAAAAAAAAGATGAATTTAATTTTCATAATGTATTATTTAACTTAATGGATTTAAAATGTTAAATATCACTTCAATATGTAATCAATATAAAAATTATTAGTAGGATATGTTCCCTTTTTTGTCTTGTATCTTTGAAATCTGTGTTTACTTTACACTAACAGCACATCTTTGTTTGGACTAGTCACATTTCAAGTGCTAACCTGTCATTGGTGGCTACCACGCTGGACAATGTATAAGAATTTAGCTTCTCATGTAGTTTCTTTACATCAGCAGAGAATTTTCTGGGCAAGCTGCCATCAGTATATGGCCCTTTGAAAGTTACATCTAGCTGTAAAGGATTATAAAGGAATAAACTGGCATTTGAGAGTTTGGTACATCAGGCTTTTGTGCATTTGGTTAGTGGGAGTCAGCACCTCTGACCGGTCAGCTGTGGGATACTCGCAGGACCTGGTTCTTCACTGTGTAAGGCTGAGAGCTAGATGCCTCACCCTCTACTGAACTCCTCTCTGTGGGAGCATGCTGTGGCCAGCAGACCTCTCCCAGGTGGCCACCTGGCCTTCCCCTCCCATTTCTCTGAGCTGTGAGCTCCCTCAGTCCTCAGGGGCTTGACGTTGGGTAGCAATATGGTTTCTCATCCAGCCAGTTATGAAAAAAATTCTTTATCAAAAATGTTAAGAGTATTGACTTTATGACTTAAAAAAAGTTAGACGTTGTCTAATATGGCACCCAGTCAGTGTGGGCAGAGCTTTTGGGTTTGCCTGTTTGATGTGCTGGGTAGTGTGAGATGCCCTGGGACCCTTGTGCGCCACCTAAAAGAGTCCTAGAACCTTCAAGTGACTGTTGAAGAGAAGGAAAGAATCAGAAGGGAAGCCTCGCTCAGCATTTCCTCTCCTCCCAGGATGCCCTCCCTGCTGCGTTCCGCTGGGAGCTGGGAAGGGAGCGCCTCACCACTGCGGGTGTCAGACGCGGTCCAGGGAGGCCCTCAAGTCTCCCGCACATGCCAGGCCACCCTGTGAGCCCCTCCCGTTCAAGTCACTCCCTGCAGCCATTTCGTCTCCAACTCTCCTCTCCTGCCTCTCCTGCCGGCCCAGTTTAACCTGCTTAACCTCTTCCCCAGACTTAGAAGCGCCCCCTCCTCTGACCTCTGCCGCCACCCCCGCACCTTCGCTGTTCCCGGGATAGCCCTGTGCGTCTTTCCTTCTACCCGCCTGCCTTAAGGCTGCTTCACAAACTTGTCTCACCGCAGGAACTACCTGGCTGCTGGTTAAAAATACAGGTTTCCAGACCCAGTGCCAGAGATGGGTGGGGCTGGAGGAAGGAGACAGGAGAAAGCCCCCGGGGAAACTGATGACCAGGCCAGTTTGGGGACCTGTCCTAATGAGACTAGGTTTTCAGGACAGCGTTTTTAAGTGGAGATCGCTCTGTCTGTCCCCTAGCTCACGGCAGGGCTAGGAGGAAAAGGCAACGTACGGTTGTCCTGACTGCTTCTCGGTCAATGTTGTCAGCACAAGTCACCTTTTGAAGTTCACCACATCAGTCTTACTCTCTTAAGTTGTCTGCTCCAGCCAAGGCAAGTGAAAACCCTCAGAACAGGCTTAGGGTTCCTCTGCTTGGAACTTCTACAACATTCTTCTTATCACTCAGCTGTCATCACCCTACCCTTCCTCCAAAGGCCCCTCGATGCCACTTCTCTGGGGCCGTCCCTGACCCCACATACTTGTTTCTCCTGTCTTCTCCCAGCTCTGTCTATGTGGCACGTAATCAACCCTGCCTTGTGTTACGCTCTGTCTGTGTGCTGGTCTTCCTGCCAGGCTGTCGGTCTGGATGGACAGTCTCCATGGCATCCTTCGGCACCCAGCGCCGAGACTTGCCCAGCTTCCTCGTCAGCCAACACTGCCTGAGCGAGACTGCAAGCCAAGAGCAAGTCCCTGCCCGCCCCCTTCGTCTTTGCCCAGGCCCGTTCTGGGTGCGTGGACACCCAACCGCAATGAAGGCTCTTGGAAGAAAAGTGAGTAAATGAATCAGAAGTTGAATGGGTAGAGACTGCACCGAACAGCATGGATTGAGTGAGCTAAGGCGGCAGCAGAGCAAGTCCAGGCCATCACTAATCCGCACCTCGAACCTCGGGAACGGAGCTGCGGAAACTGACAGGCCAGGGCCTTGCTTGCATCTGAGATTGTTCTACCGAACTCTGTGCTTCATTGGATTCCAAGCTGGTGCGTAATTCAGAAACATTACCAAACACCGTGAGTCTTCAGCATCCCTTCCTGTCTCTCCTTCCTCCTCATTTGCGACTGCCAGGTAACGTGCTCACAGCTGTCTCTCCTCTGCCCGCGTGACAGCGGCCACAGAGCTCCAAGGCCAGACACGAGGGCGGCAGGGCCACAGCCCCGGACATCTGTCCACCACAGAACTGGGTTCTCAGTTTTCCTCTGCCTGGGCCTGCAGCTCTTTTAACGCTGGTGTCAACTGTCAACAGTTACCATCCTCAGCTTCCAACAGCCGCAGGACCTCCCACTTACCTGTCATCCAGGTGAACGGTTATTTGACTGCACTTGTCTGTTAGACTCTGTGCTGGAAACTTGAAGGAATTATCTCACGGTGAATCAAGTGGATGTGTTTACATAATTGGCGGTAAAAATAATAGACACTTCCACTGCTCACGAGAAACGTCAGAGCTTGTGCAGTGTCCTGGGTCTTTCAGATAAACGAGAGATTGTAAAAGACTAGAATTCTTTCCTCTGATGGGCAGAAATAATGGTGCTGGGGTACTTGCCACGTGCCAGGCATTGTCCTAAACGTTCTGTGCAAATCGCTTTCTTTAATCTTTCCCAAAGCCCTGTGAAGAGGAGCAGTCTCCCTGTTTTACAGGTGACAAAAATGAGACTCAGAGAGACTTGAGTCACCCAAGGCTGCACAGCGGGGGCATGGTAGAGCTGGGAGGTGGTCCCATAAAGGCCTAGGACCTCTCCACAGCAGCACCCACTTCTGCCTCCCGTGAAAGCGACTGCACGCACGTCAGTGGAAGACACAGGCATCAGACTTGCCTTCTGCTGGCGCTCAGTGCGCAGGCTCCCGGGCAGCTGCCAGCCGGAGCTCGCTGGGCCTGTGCAGACGCAGGCTTCTGGGCTGTGCCTGACACTCCCTGCAGCCCAGCTGGACTCCGCTGCCTGGGACTGACACCTTCCCGGGCAGTGAGACTGCCGCAGGAGCACCACTGCCCCCCCCACGAGGCTGTCGGCTGGCCTGGCCGTGCCCTCCCTCCCCCTGCCCTGCCCCCGCCCACCTTTAATCCGAGGTCCAGCTCCCTCAGTGAGCGCTGCATCTCCCTGGTGAGGACGTTCATCCGCTCACACTCCTGCAGGGTAACCACCACGTAGGGGGTGCGCTCCTCCACTCTGGCCATCAGCTCTGGGATGTTAAACTCGTCTGTCACCCGCTCCAGTATTTCTTCCAGGAGGGCCTTGACCTGCCCCACAATAGGAAACACAGGGTTAAGAAGGGGCTCGACTTCTCCAGGACTCCATTCCCCTGCGATCCGGCACTGAAGACGCCAGTCATCCAGGCCCTGGGCACACCGGCCTGCCTGCTGAGGTCAGCCGGGTCGGAGGCTGAGGCCCAGCCACAGCATGGCCTCCCCAGGGGCTGGCCAGCTCCCTGTGACTTGTTTGACCAGCTTAAAAAGATGAACACGAAGCCTTTCCAAGAATTGGGAGTTGAAAACCACAGAGACTGACCCTGTTAGTTGTGGGAAACAAGCTAGCAAGGCACAGGACGGACTTGGGCCTGGGTGGTCATTTGGGGCCATAGGAAGCTGCAGGGCTGGGCAGCAGTGCTGAACATACATATGAATATTCCATTCTGAGTTTCCGTGAGGCTGCACTGAGTTCCTGTCCTTGGTGCTGGAATACGCGTCCCCATCGATCATGTAAGCCTGCCCCCCAACTCCAGGAACCCCTTCACCACACACACTCAGCTAATCAGACCATGGGAACAGGAGCCATCCGGGCCTCTCTCCTGGAAAATTGGAATTGAGGCACCGAGATGCTGCGCTGTTTTGGGGACAAGCACCAGGAGGCTGAGTCTGCTGTTGAGGAATAAATGAGTAAGCCCAGGAGGTCTGTCGGCAGAGAGAGAAAAATGAGGACGTGCAGACGTCAGAGAACACGTGGCCAGCAGAGAGGGATGGAGCGGGGGAGAGGAAACCAGTGAGCCAGCGCCAGGCCCTCCTGGCATCGGGAGAGCTGCTGGCCGCGGGGGGTGGACGCTATTAATTTTGTCCGTTAAACTCACCCCCCTTCTTCTCAAAGGAGGCCCCATCTCCTCGTGTGAAATCACCTCTTCCCACCGTTCTGGGGCACAGCCACCGCGCCCAGCCCTCCCACGGCTCAAACAGGCCAATCAGATGATCTCTCCCAGGAGCCTGAAAACTGAGCCTCAAGCCCAGGACTCAGGTGGGGTGGTGGCAGGAAGGGCCCTAAAAGGATGGTTTAGTCTTTCTCCCTGGGACGCCTGAGCCACTGTGCTTTCCACCCTTTCTTAGGTGGATTCCTTTGATCTAGTGAGCTACTTCTTGCCCATTTCAGCTAAATTGGTCTCTGCTGCTTGCAGCCAAAGAACGCTGACTGAGTTGATACAGCTCTGTTATGTATTACCTGTGTGAATTTAAGCAAATCATTTAGGCCTCCATTTTCTCGTCTCTAAATATTTCTGAGGGTGCCTCTCTCCATGGCCCCCTCCCCCGCCAACCCCCAGGGCTGGTGAGAAGATCAAATCAGAAGAGGTGATGAGTGTGGCAGCATCTGAGAGCCAGAAAGAACTCTATAAATGTGCAGGATTATTAATATTCACTTTGCCCTGCATTGTTAACAGACAATACATTCTCTAGGAAAAGAGCTGATATTAGAAAAAAGAAAGTAAAAACTCATCACCCTGCCACAAATGGGTCTCCGGTGCTGTCAAAGCGAAAACTGGAATGGAATTTTAATGGTAGCTGGAAGTCGCTGCTGGAGCAGAAGGACAAATAGCTAAAATTGTATGGCACTTCTGTCTGGAGCTGCGTTTGGAGAAACAGCCCTGTGTCAGGAAGCTGCCGTGGGGACATGACCCACAAAGAGATGAGAAGACAGTCTGGGGGTGTGACCGTGGGGAACCAGTTCTACTCTGTCACTGATCAGGCTGTGGAGGGTTAGAAGCAGATCCACAGACATAAAGAGGACCCTTCCGATGGGAGGAACAGGTCCCAAGGGAGGTGGACTATGCTGTTCCCACAAGCCAACACCTCTGCCCTTTTTTCCTTTTTGGAAAAGTAATAAATACTTATCATAAAAATGTAAATACTACAGATTTCTCTGATTTCAGAAGCAAAATCCTCCCACAATGTTGCCTCTTCCCTCAAAGGGGGAGGGAGAAAGCCCGACTGTCAATTATTTGGTTTATAATTTCTGCAGGTGCCCTTCAATGCATATAACCCCATCCATCCATCCATCCTCATATTTACCGTGTCTGCTGCGGCTTCCTTCCTACCCCCTCCCTCCACACCCCTTGTCTTGCTTTCTGTCACTGATGGAATCATACTGCACATAGCTTTTTCACCTAGTGATAGATCTTGGACGCAGTCCCTTGTTAGTACATGTGGATTTACCTTTTTAACAGTACGTGTTATCTCACTGTTTCAGTATACCATAATTTACTGAGTCACTGCTGTATTGATGGGTATTTGGTCTGCTTATCATTTCTACTGCTACAAACAATCCTGAAACAAAGAAATGTATCATAAAATCTGTGCCCTTTTGAGTGTTTCCACTGGCTGAATTCCTCGGAATAGACTTACGAGGAAAATATACGAACATTTTAAATTTTAGTAGCTATTGTCAAATTGTTCTATAATTTAAACCTCTACTAACAGAGATGAGTGTGTTTTCTTACGCCTTCACCACTGGATATCATCACACTTAAAACTTTTTACCCTTGTGTGAAAAATAATATTTCATGTAACTTCATTTAGTTATGAGTGACATTGAGAATATTTTACTATTTTATCAGCCATTTGTATTATTACCTGGGTTTCTTTTGTGTCTTTCTTCTCTTTCTTCTTCTCTCCCCTTTTTCCACATGTAAGAAGTCTGTATATTAACAAAACCTGCCCACTTCCTGGTATCTGTGTTGCAAATAGGTTCTCCTAGTTTGGCAAGTAATCACAGTTCATTCGTCACACACACACACACACACACACACACACACACATTTTTTGAATTAGTTGGAAGAAGAAGATAAGGAAGTTACAAGAGCTAGAAGCTTCTTTGAATGTTGCCTAAAGAATCCTAAGTCTGTTACTTATACAGTCCCAGCCTCTTTGTTTCCAAGCTAGGAACATTTTTCATACCAGGTGGTTTGGATTCTGGGCAACATAAAATCTCTTCTCTTCCTTTTGCTCTCAAATTACATCCTATGCGTCAAATAGTAAAGCAGCCTTAGCGGGACTGAGAGCCAGTTTCTCAAAATAGGCTCACCTGCATCACATCGCTGGGCTGCAAGTCCCTGGGCCTAACCCCAGACCCCAGAATCGAAGTTTCATGCTCCCTAGTCCATTTTGAGGCATATTAAAAATTGAAAATTACTTTAATGACACCACTCCATACCTTTAAACAAACGCTCAGCTCCTTAACTACCAGTCTGTTTGTTTTCCTAAAATCAATCTCTGGAGCCTGAAAGTTGGGTATCTCCCCAGGTTTCCTAATCTTTAGTCTTCCAAGGACGTTTCCTCTTAATTATGAGGAATCTCTAACCAAACGAATCCGGGCAGTAAGTACGGAAGAAGGCACATCTGTTGCAAGTCCAACTGGCTTGTTTAAGGAAGGGCTTCACAGGGAGGTTCCACTTTGTTTTTTGGGGGGAGGGTGGGCACTGGGGATTGAACCCAGGACCTGGAGCATGCTAAGCACACCATCTACCACTGAGCCATACCCTCCCCCCTTGAACACACTCCTTTCCTGCCCTCTGGTCACCCTAAACCCCTACCTCACCCTCCTCTGCCTTTCTAATCCACAGACCCCCTTCACCTTCCTCAAGTTTCAGGAAGTTCCTGTACTTAGTAGCACCTGACTGTGTCAGTAGACTCTCGGACTAAATGTCATTCACACAGAGAGACGGCATTTTCGTCTTAAAGAGTAACAAGTTCATTCACAGGAGCATCTAGTTGGCGGAATGAAGGTGGGGGGTGGGGTAGTTTTAGGAACAGCTTCCCACACATCATTACTTACTTTGCTAAGGAATCCTGAGGTCAGTTTCACGGTTCCCAAACCATGATTTTTCAGCCCTGTCCTTTCTTCATGTTGGCAGACAAGTGGAGTAAAACCTGCCTTAGGGCGGACAAGCAAAGCACTGACCCACCCGGCCGCGGGGACGCCCCACGGTGTACCCCGAAGGTCCGCGCGGTCACATGACAGGCGCGAGGCCCTCATGGGTGAAGGGTCAGCGCATCGGGGCTGGACCAGCCGTGTGCCGGGGGAGATGCACGCCCTGCGTTCTGCGCTGTGTACTCTATCCCGGCCGGCAGGAGGAGGGGTGCCCTCAGCCCCCCAGGAACATCTTGGACAGCCCCTCCAACTACCTTTTCTTCTCTGGTGGCCCCGGCTCCATCTCCGGCCTGGCTGTCCCGGGGCTGCAGCTCCAGCACCGTGCGAAAGAGCTTCTCCGACGTCTGGGTCAGGAAGCCGACCTCTGCGTTTGGGTGTAGGCCATAGAGATATGGCGACTCCGGGGGCAGCTGCTCATCGATGTACTGAAAGTCAAGGACACGCTCCTTGACAAATCAGCCGGAAGGAGCGCCCGTCTCCCCCCTGGCTGGTCCTCTGCAGGGGCTCAGAGCGGGCGTCGGCACCAGGGCCCCTTGCGCCCTGCAGGTGGACTCGGCTCCCCAGGGCTGGACCACATCAGCGCGCGCTCAGCCCATCAGTGCATATCTCACAATGTCCATTTTTGTATCCCAGATCCGTTTTCCACAAGTTCCACATTCGAGAGACCATTTTTTTTCTGGAAACTTAGCTGACTTTATATCCATCTCCAATTGCACCTCCTCTCCGAGCTCCCTGAAGTACACCCGCCCCTCCACACGGAGGGGGACTTCTAAGAGTACGTCAGAAATACTTATCCTGCCTGGAAATTTCACCCAGCCCTCCCCGCTTAAGTCGCTTTTCTCTCCCCTCTGTTTCTCTAAGTCAGGGATGATAAACCCGAACGCGAACACAGGAGCACGTATGCAGAATAAATGTGCGAATCCCGCTGTAGGATGAGGTGAGCTTTGCTTCGAGTTCCTTTACCTGACAGAAAGCATTTGAATTAAAAAAAAAATAAAGTAAAACAGTGTGGCACAGAAATAACACATCTCTGTGGTCAGTTACAGGGGGCTGCCTCTGCCATCCCTAAAAAACCCTGCCCACTGTCTAAGGTTCACTTCCTTCTCCGAATGTTCACTGAGTCCTCTGTTACCATTCTCTCCATTACAGCGAGAAAACATCCCACAATTTTAGCTCCTAATTTGACTCTGATGATTTCCTGGTGTTAGTAACATCTGGTCTAAGTCAAAGATGCATCCTTCCTTAAAGGCAAATTTGGTGTTTATTTTTGCATTTCTTCCAGTGCGCAGAACACTCCTGGACTCTTGGCAGGGGCCCTATACGCGGCTACTGACTCACGGGTTACAGAGAGGTGTGAAGGAAAGGGAAAGCTACCTCAGTTGTTTGGACGTTGGTAAACCATGTTACTGTCACCCGGCACCCGCTCCAGCCTCTTGTCAAACTGCTCCACAGACAGTAGGGGGCGCTCTTGCACAATTTTCCTGGCCAAAGCTCCAAAGTGTTTATTTTAAAAATTCTTTTTGTTTCAAGAGTCTTATTTTTAATTTCTTCTCATAGGCCGTTTTTCTGGATCGAATGACTTTTATGACTTACCTTCTTAAATTTTAGAAATTAAAAAAATTTTAAAGCTTGTAGTTAATGTTCCTATGACCAGTACTCCCCTTAAGTTTGGTATTCCAAGAGTTCTATTCAAGGCATGTTCAAAAGTCAAGCAACAAAAAAGCTTTCTTTTTAAACTGCCTCTTAATACATTTTCATGTCAGGCTAAATAGGCATAGCTGAAGTAATAAATGAAAACCCAAAGTGGTAGTATGAAAAAGCTCCCTAAGAGTGTTTGCTTGGCACGTGTACATGCATCTGTGTTCACAGCAACCAAGAGAGAATAGGAAGGACGAGCGACCCGTCCCCAAGGCCACGAACCTCTGGAGATATTTAGATTCACCGATACACACTTTACCAAAAGTTGGCTAAGTTCTTACCTGAAGTTTTGCTCCTAATGGTTTTATCAATATCCTGAATGAAAACAATCAAATAGATGCCCCAGACATTGTACAAAAGAGCGACAATTGAATTATTGAACTGAACATCAAGAATAAACAGATCTCAAAAGTTCAATTTTATCATTAATTTGAGGCTAGAAATCCTATAGCTCTCAAATTGAACAGGCTGAGAGCCACACTCGATGTGAGCTCGACTCTTTAAGCTGCTCTTCCCTGGCCCTGTGTGAGCATCTCCCGTCCTGTGGGGCAGCATGGAAGGAAGACCCAGGTCCCGCATGATGAGGGAAGCGCGGAGCCCTACCTGATGGTAACCACTGTAGTCCATGTTGCCTGGCAGTGGGAACCCTGGGGCCAGAGACAGCTCTCCTCCCAGCATTTCTGGTTTAATGAATTCCTCCAAGTAGGCTCTGCAGAGCCTCCTGTCCCAGTCGTCAGTGATGTGGCCTCCGTACATGATCTCTCCAAACAGGTAGCGCAAGTCATCATAGGGCACCTGAAGAGACGGGGAAGGAGAGGTCTCCACACCGGCCCCAGAGCCAGCCCGACGTGCAGGCAGAGCGGACGCCGCGGGATGGGATGGTTCCTGAGATGAGGAGCAAGGCCTTATTCACCTGCGTGCCCCTGGGCCCCAGCAGGGTCAGGCCCGTGTGGGAGCTCAAGAGCTGCTTGAGGAATTACGTCTAAGAGCCAGAAGAGGTAAGGCACCAAGGCTCTCGCACACAAGCCTTCCCTCTTTCATGGTCACTAACTGTGGCGATGAAGTCAGGCTCGACCTGCGAGTCCTTTAAATCCGCCAGTGTCAAATGGAGGGCAGCGGGAACGGGGTACTTTTCTAATTCCTTGCCGTTAATTAGCATATTAATTAATAGTCTCTTTGGAAAGTTCAAAATGAATGAAATACAGTACACAAGCTTATGGGTGTTGAAGTGAGGGAGGGAAGCCACCGGGACAAGGCCATGTGGACGCGCAGCAGGTGAAGGGACGATGTGTTGCATGTGGGCTCCCTGGGACCCTGGAGCTGGAGGCAGAGGCATCACTCCTGGTCGGTTCATTTTTCCCAAAAGGAAGAGAGAGTGGCCTTGTAGATGCTGTGTTTGGTCCACGAACCGGAAAAGCTTAATGGTGTGAACATTCCCTTAAATGGAGGAGCACGGATTGTTAGTGTAAGGGTTATTTTTGTTTTGTTTTGTTTTTTAATGGAGAGAAAAGAGAATAATGGAGGCCAGGTGCAGCAGGAATTTGGTTTCTTTAACTTTGGCAAGACCATACTGATGTGAGGAGCCACATACACCACCAGAAGGTGTGGATCCTTGCAGAATTAAACCGGGAACCTGTACCAGTGAGTGTGGGTCTCCTCCTGCCAGCACAGCCCCCTGCAATGGTGGGAGCGCGCAGGGTGGCTGGGGGGCCTTAGGAGGACGCCACTTGGAACAGCTCACATGGGACTGAGTCACTAGTTTGGTGTCCTGAGCTTCCCTGGCCCTCCCCTCACCGCGGTACTCACTTCTCAGCCTCACGCTGGTCCTGGGGTTGGCCACCAGGCTAAATTTGTGCTTCCTCTCTCCATCTGGGGAGGGTGGAGACCTTCCCCAGTGAACTGCCCCTTTCTCCCTGTGCTGACGCCGCGTCATCCCCCTCAGAGGTGCCCCCTTGACCTGCTGGACACTTTACCTTCGCGTTGGCCTCCAGGAGGTTGTAGAGCACGTTCACGGAGATGGTGAGGTCCCCAGTGCTGAAGGGGTAGGAACGATTCCACCCCTGGGGCCCAAACTTTCGTCTTTCTGCCACCACAGCGTGAAAGTAACAAAGCACAAAGAGGATGCTCTTAAACTCCGTCTCCCGGGAACACATCTCCAGGGTGTCCTGAAAGGAAGTGTCGCCTCGATGTTAGCACAGAGCTGCTGTGACGCAGGGCAGGCCAGGGCGCGGGTTAGGATGGCGCGGTTGCTTTGTCCTGGTGGGGTCTGAGCTCCAGCTGCACTGGGGGGTTGTGTTGTGGGTAGGCATGGAGTCAGGTCTGAGGGGACCTTACAGAGAGGCTGGGGGTTGTTGGCATCAGAGCCGAGGTTTAGATTCAGCTTATAAAGGGGTTTGGTCTTAAAGTTTGCACATATGGACGTGCTAATTAGGCTCCTGAGCACAGCTAATGGGAAGCAGGGGAGTGGGCCCCGGGAGTGGTGTGTTGGTCATGTTAACGTCACTCTGCGTGGGGTGTGGGTGGGGTTCCCACCGCACGGGCTCTGACTTCTCTCCTTCCCGCCGTGTTTTTCCTGCCCATCGCTCAAACCTTGTAGCTGTAATCACTGCCCGTGTGATGGAAGACTCCCACTCATCTGCGGGGGAGCTGTGAAAAGCAGGGGGAAGGCGGGGATCAGAGAGACGCTGAGCCCTTCGCATCCTAAGTGCCCACTGACCCTGAGCAGGGTGATCGGACACGTGGCTGCAGAAGCAAGAGCTTCGAGGGGTCCAGGCTGCAGCGCATAAGGTGGGGGAAACGGCGTGGCTCGTGAAGAGAGGACATAGCTGGACCGGGTTTAGTCCTGCTTTTCTTCCAAGAAGTGGTCCTTAGACTTGGCTTATGTGGGGAGGAGGAGCAGAGGAGACAGGAGAGACTAAGCTTCTGGTAGGTCTGATTTTTCCATGGAGAACCCATGACAGTCTCTCTGTCTGGATATGTGGGGGTCACTCTGGGGCCTTGGTTGGGTATCATGTTTGCCAGGAAGGTATGGATGTGAAAGGTCAGAGGTGGTACAGAGGACAAAGTCACTGCCTTGTGCAAGCAAGAACTTCATAACTGCTATCTGGACAGAGCTGCTCTCTGCAGGCATTTTTACCTACGACACATTTGAAAAAAAATAGAGTCCAGCTGAAAAGTGCCTTTAAGCACAAAGACAAGAAGTCACACTTGCTGAAACTGGTTGACAGTGGCACACGCAAATGAACGTCAGAATGAAGTAATCGATCAGGGCAGCAGGGACAGCAAGAGCTCAGTTCTGCCGTTTGCCCCTTCTGCGGGTAAGACGGGGCTCTGAAGGAACAGCGGGAACCACAGGGGTATTCACCAGAGCACTTGTGGAAGCGGATGGAACAGTTCAAACTCTTGTGAACACTGAACCTACTCATAAATCTATCCCTCTTTTCCACAGTGAGTTACTGAAGACGGCTACATGGGGCCAAACAGCACCTGCGGAAGGGACAGCAGCCCTTGGGCTACATTCCGCAAGGGCCTGATAACCGAAACTGCACATCGGGCTTGCAGGGGGATGAGCCCAAGGACGGGGGCCCATGGGGAGACTCAGAAAATGGAGCCAAGAATGGCTACAGATGATAATTATCCTACTGGGCTTAATTTTATAGTATCAATTATTAGGAGATAGAACGTGTGAAGAGTCTGCTGCCCCCTCCCTGGCTCTGCCCAAGACCCTCAAGGCAGAAGAGCTGGGGATGCTCTGCGCCTGTATCCTTCAATACAGCTAGCTAACTGCATCCTGATGTCTTCCCCCTCTCCAGCTTTTAATTTAAAACAATGTTGGTAAAACACACATATCATTAAAGTTTCTATCTTGACTACTCCCTAAGCGCACAGGGCAGTGGCATCTCACGCACATACATGGCTGTGCTACCAGTGTTTTTTCATTCTTGTTTCTGGGGAGCAGCAGTTGAAAAGATTCTTCAACTGAATTGTACTGAGATACAATTCACACACCACGCATTTTACTTCGTTGATGTGTACACCCCCATGGTTTTAGCGTATTGGCAGAGTTGTGTGACCGTCACCACAATCTAATTTTAGACTGTTTCCTCACCCCTAAAAGAAACCACATCACAGTCATGCTCCCCACTCCCCCACTTTCCCAGCCTTGGGCACCCTCTGATCTACTTTCTGTCTCTGCAGATCTGCCTAGTCTGGACATCTCACATAGATGGAGTCCTGCAATACGAGAACGTCTGTGTCTGGCTGCTTTCACTTGGCAGTGTTTTCAAGGCTTACCCATGTTACAGCACATATCGGTGCTTTGTTTTTATTGCCAAATACCGTCCCAGTGAGTGGATATGCGGTATTTTGTTTATCCATCCATCAGTTGAGATATGGTCCCAATGCCTTTTCAGGGCAAAAATGTCTTTGCCTGGAACCAGCTACAACCTCCTCTAAAGAAGTCTGTAGATTTCAAAGTTAAGAAAGTGTATCTTCCCTACATGGAATATAAAATCTAGAACATTTAGAAGTTTTGACCTCTGGTACAGAGTACCTAGAAGTCAAGACCTATTTAGAAAAAAGTAAAAAAGGAAGAAAAGGAGATGCCCTGGACAAGAAAGCACCTTGCCTTCTGCGGCATGTTGCAGTGGGTAGGTATTCTGTAACAAAAGTGGCAAGCCAAAATATGCTGAATCTGCAGGTAGTGTTCCCCCAGTCTCTGTTCCAGATGATGTGGGGCCTTGGAGTTGGGTTGGGAAGGTGAGGGAAAAGGAGGAGACTGGAGAAGTTTCGCTTCTTGAATCTTGTGGAAACTTCCCTCTGGGCTGGGCTGCTTGACTTCTTTGCTACAAGGGTTTCAAGCACTGGGTGAAACCTTCTGAGACTCTGCTGCCAAGCAGTCTTCATCTCATTTTAAGTTAAACCAGGCCCCAGAGGGCTGCTGGTCCTGGTGGTGTATGTTGGGTTAGCTGGATCGGCTGTCCTGCTGGACGGCCCGTCTCAGGTTACCTAGATGAGCCGCCTGGGACTTGAGAGTTTTCGCTTGGGTTCCGTGAAGCCAGAGACCCACTGGTGTTATGGCATGGTGATGTCAAAGAGGACAGACCCCAGAGCCCTGCCCTTCGACTCCACCAAGGCCCAGTGTGGCAGATGGACTTTAGCTGGCTCCTGTGGCCCCTGCCCTCCTGGTATTCACACCTTTGTATATTCTCTTTCCCAGGAAGATGCAACTCCCCAAAGAACAAGAAAGGATACCTTCTTGAGAAGATGCAAGAGGCCTGAGCTGCAGGCTTGGCAGGTGTTACTTATCTATGGAGTTGGAGACCCAGGGGCCTGGCCTTGGCTTTAAATAAATACTCTACAACGCGAGTCCTGGAATTCCCAGTAACAGAGGTTCCAGTCATGTACTAGCCTACATTTGAACCTTGCACCTTGATCTTCGGAGTCTCACAGTGTTCTCAAAACTGACTGTGTGCTAGAATCCCCTGGAGGGCTTGTTAGAACCCAGATCCCTGGGTCCAGGGTGGGGCCTGAGGCTCTGCATTTCTAACAAGTTCCCAGTCGCTGCTGCTGCGGGTCTGGGGGCCACACTCTGAGAGTCTAACGCACCCCAAGTCCAGATCCCCACGCTCTGATCCCTGGGTTATCTGAACCCCTGGTACTCATGATGCATGCAGATGTCAGCTGCTGCCATCTAGACAAGAACACCCTCCCCCTGCTGGAGAATGGTACGTTTACCCAGTACGTGTGTGGCTAGGATACCGCATCAGTTAGGCTTGCAGCAATATGTCCTTCTCCATCCTGGAATGTTTAGTTAGCACGCAGACGTGCAGAAAGTTCTCTTACCAAACAAAGACCCTAAGCATGGCCCCCCTCGGTGAATCTGGGAACTGAGAGCTGCCCTCAGTGGGCACTGGGTGGAGGTCACTTGCAAAGGGAACACATTTCGCCCGCATCGGTCACTGCTCCACAGCCCTGTCGGCCGCACCCCCACCCCAGCTGCACGCTCCTCTTCCCGGGGGTGAATCAGCTCTTTGTGGGACGGGGTCCCCTCCTGCCCTCCCTCCCAGGGCCACACCTGAGCGAAGTTGTCCAGCGCCTTGTGCAGGCTGGCGTGCAGGCCGGCAGGAGGCTCGCTGGTGATCTTGATGGAGCGCTCCAGGATGCCCTGGGGGATGAGGTGGCCCTCGGGGGACGGGGCGGGCTCCGCGCTGATGAAGACCCTGAAGTCCGGGTGGCTGCCCTCACTGTGCTCCTCCAGCTTCTTCTCCAGGCTGCTGAGCCACTTGGCCACCAGGTGGATGTTCTGGTGGGAAGGAAGGACCACTCACCCCCAGGCAGGCATTGCTTAAACAGTTATCAGGAAGGGAGCCTGAGGTGGGACCTGGCCTCAGCTCCAAGCAAATCACATCCCAGCACGAATCTTGGGACTCCAAGTGATGGGGGCTCCTCAGACCCTGCCACTGACTTCTATGCCCTGATATCCTGTCTGTCTAGCAGAATGCTCTCAAGCCTGACCCAGCACAGGAATCCCCTAGAAGCTCGTTGAGACAAAGATTCTCGGGCCCCACTCCAGAGTGGCTGATTCAGCAGGTCTGGGGTGGGGCCTGAGAATCTGCATTTCCAAGGAGCTGTCAGGAGATGCTGCTGCCGCTGGTCTGGAGGCCACGCTCTAAGTGTCTAACCATGGTTGCATTCCAAGTCCAGAGCCCCATATCAACAGCTTGATGTTTTAAACCTTTAATACTCAAAAGTGGGGCCCACGGACCAGTGCTGTTGGCATTACCTGGACGCTGGTTAGAAACGCAGACTCAGACTTCCTGATTCAGTGCATTCCAATGAGATCCTCCAGTGATTCGTGTGCGCGTTCAGATTTGAAAAGCACTGATTTACACTCCTAGCTGGCTCTCCTCCCTCTCCCCGTCTCCAAACCATTCTGCTAGTTGTTGCCAAACTTATCTCCCTAAAACACACTGAGACACTGCTGCCCCCGCACAGGGAAGGCCCCTTCTCCAAGCCCACGCTGCACATCTGGGCTTTGAGGCCTCCTCCCCCGACGTGATTCCTGTCTGTCTGTCTAGCTAAAACTACATTTATTTCTTAGCGCTGCCTTGTAGAATGCACCGTTCCCTTTAGTAAGGACAGTCACTTTGCTTCACCGCAGTATGTTTCATTATGATGGGCAGATAAAAGCGCCTCGATAGAGATTTGAGGGAGCCTGCCTGCGGAGCCTTAATGCACAGAGCACAGAGCCTGGGCCCCAGCAGTCTGGGCTCTGAGTGCTACTTCCTCTTCTGTGAAAAGAGAAATAACAATAATACTTGCCACGCTTATTTCATAGGGAAATAACCAAAGGTGGCAGGCTTGAAAGGGCTCTGAAGACTGGGAATTGCTATGCAAGGGTTAGTAGTGGCTGCTGAAATGAAAATTTATTAAATGACAGGATTCACCTATAATCGCTCTGATGGAGCAGAGTTCGGTGGGTGCCCGGGGCCAGGCAGCACTGCCACCCACCGGCCAGTGACTCTACTGCTGCTCCAGGAATCCCGACCTCTGAGTTCACTCTTGGAGACTCTCAGAAGCCACGTGGGGAGGAGATGTGGGGGAGCTGGCAGGTGCTCGGGGAGGAAACACTCTCTGTTCACTGCCTGGGCGGCTGGGTGCCCAGACATGGGTCTCTATGGCATGTGGGAGGGGCTGGGAACCCCCACTGTCACTACCTTTTCTCCTTTGAGTCCCATTGTTCCTGGAAAAGGAGTCCCAGGGAACAGTGGATCCCTCTGCTGCTGGCTCCAAATAAATAATGGGGCGATTAAGGATGAAGACCTGACAGTGAGAAGTGGTGCCATGAGCAGTCTGGTGACGGAGCGGGTGCTTGGTGATCAAAGCCAGAGGGGAGGGCAGGGCCTGGCTTTTTTAGTCACCCTTTCCCTTCACTGACTTCCTCACTGATTCCTTCGGCCCACAGGCTTCTGCTGAGTGTCCACTGTGCCCACGGTAGTGCACAGGGTGCCAAAAGGTAAATAAGGAGTGTCTCCTCCCCTAAGAAAATGTGAAGGACACAGCAGATAATAAATCCTTTCTGCACAGCCACGGATGCTCGCATAGTGGTGGTTGTAAGGTGTCATAGGAGCAGGGAGGAGCCGGCCACTCGCTCTGCCACAGCCCAGCATCTGTGTGAGATGCATGGGGCAGGCCTCAACGTCCTCTAAGTGTTTAGTGAAACTCAGCAGGGGGTGTTCCAGACTCCAGACACCAGCGCGAACTCTCGAGGAAAGGGCCAGCTTCCAGCCACACGTGCGATGTTCTAGGCATGCGTGTCATGAAGAACATGTAATATGAAAGGGAGAGCAGAGGAAAGGTCCACGGAAGGCGTGGGAGGAGATCAGGGGCCTGGAAAATCCGGCCACATGGCCTTCAGCCGAATGCCGACTTCCCAAGTGCGCGTCACAGTGGGGGCGGGCTTCCCCGTAAGCAGAGCTGGTTAGAGCGGAGAGCGGGCAGGAGCAGCAGAGGGTCGGGGGGAAGGAGAGTCACCCGGGGCAGGGAGGGGAGCAGAACAGAGCGGGAGAAGCAGAGAGAGAGGACCAGGAAGTCTGGGGACGCAGGCGTGGAAAGACAGGTGGCTGAGCAGGGAAGAGGGCAGAGAAGCCCAGAGATTTGTGGATGTCCAGACAGGCATGGGGTCAAGAAGGACCCCCAGCAGGGTAGAGGGGGCCGTACCTGCAGGACAACCCAGTGGCCTCTCTTGGCAGCGAGGTCCAGCGTGGCCTCGGCCACCACTTCCTGTCCTTGCCCCAGAGACACGTTGTGGAAGTTTCGGTTGTTGGAGGTGTATCCGAGTTTTTTACCTACAATGAGCACGGAGTTGTCATTGTTGCCTCCCATGTGGGATGGCCTGTGTTGTTTCGTGTCCACAAGGAAACGCCCGCCTCCACATCCCTCCCCCATCTCAGGCTGCCCGAACCCGTGCCCCCCCGCCCCCGACCTCATGCAATCACCCTTTTCCTTCCCGAGGCGGGGCCTGCTGCATCTTCCCACTTTCTGTTTCCCAACAGAAGGGAGCACCTGTCTAGACACAATCGCTTCCCCCTCCCTCCTCACTTAATCCTCAAAAGAGGGCAGGCGTGCCGATGCTCTTCTGTGAGGCTCACACCGAACGCCAGGCACGGGTGCCCGGTGCTCGAGAGTGCAGAGACTCAGAGTAGCAAGCATGTGGGGGCGGCTGGGGCTAACTTACTTTGTCCCCTGAATACATATTTTCCCTGGAACTTACTGGGAGGTGTGGCCAATAGGGTCAGGATTCAGGTAGTTCTGGCTTCCTGTCTGTTGCGCCGTGTTAACCTCCCCTGCTCCCCTATTATTCCCACCACATAGACATTTACTCTTGCCATTTTGCAGGAATTAGAGAGGAGAGAGGCAAGAGGAAGACAAGAGGGGCTTGCCTGAGGAGGTGTGAAAGTTCTGTATCTCAGTATCGGTTGCTGGTGTTGGGAGGGAGGAAGGGACGGGCTACACGAATGCATAAATATCACAGCCGTGTCCCTGGAGCAAGGCCAAGGCTCGAGAGTTGCTCTGCAAGCCCAGGAAAAACTTTACACAAAGAAATAACCTCAATACAGGGACAGGGCTGCCTGGACATCAGCTATTAGCTCGATCCAATAAAGCTCAGCGAGACTATATAATATTCTTTAGACAAAAGGATCATAAAAACGTGTAAATAACATGAAGGAATCATTGAGCAATTTTTCTAGGATGGTGAGGGACACAAAAGAAAAGAGGAGAAATTGAAAAAAAAAAGAAAAAGTCTGTACTTAAAAGATTTAGTTTCAAGGGAACTAAAACTGCAGATGCAATTTGATGCTTGCTCAGGGAAACTGAAAGAAAACTGTCATACTGGGTGTGTCTTTAAAATACTGAAGAAAAGTACAGTGTCTTCTTTAGCCGTGTGAGACAAAACCAGACGATGCCTTTTTGAAGTGAGGAATAGTTGATACAGAGTCAACGCAGAGGAACCCAAGAAATGCCCTTATTAAACGCCATAAATCCAGCTGGCAAGAGGTCTGACATCAGCTTTAGAGCCAAGAATATAACAACTCATTCCGGAGAAAACACCAGGATGAGGCTGCTGGGACTATTAGACAGCCTTGGTGACTTTTCTGCTCACAGAAGAGCCTATTTCTTTTCTGTATTCGCAAACGTAAGATATAAGAAAAGAGGGGTTTAAGTGAAGTTCAGCGTGAATGCTACGCACTGTGGCTGCCAACCCCCCCCCACCGCCCCCGCCGCTGCCTTGAACGCAGCTTTCCTGATCTTCCTTCCAGCTCTCCTTGTGGCTGTGTGGCTTGGAGCCGTGCCCCACTCTGAACCTCTTTTAGCATCTTGGCAGCTGGACTTCCTCCAACTCCAGTCTCTTTGATGATCTGTGGTCCTCTCCCTAGTTCCACACCCCCCGGGGCTGGGAGGAAGGGGAACATTTTTCTAGACTTCTCTTACTACTTGCCGGCTCTTTCTTCTCCACTCTGTATAATGCCATTGGCTGTATTATCTACCAACTTCTACGGTTTCTGCCTTCTACCAACTTCCCAGCGAGACTCACTTTCATTAGGGGCTTTGGAACTTGGTTTAAAATCTTCTGTGTTTTCTGTTTCATCATTATCTTGGTAAACTTTAATGTCACTCTGGATGACTCAGCCAACATCCAGCCTCACGCTTCCTCATTTTCAGAGAACTTAACTCCATTCCGTGTCTGCTGCTCATTGCCAGCGGCTGCACAGAGGCCTTTATTATCACTGAGAACTACCCCACGTCTGACGCGTTGTTCTTCCACACTTACTCACAACGATCACTTCTTACTGCCAAGACTGTTCGCTCTCTTACCCGCTCCTCACATATTATTTCTACCTCAGCAAACTGTCCAGTCCATTGGCTCCTCTGTGTTTTCTCATCTTCATCTTTACCTCCCTCTTATTTGAATATGGACCCGATAATCCTTAATTTGAGCCATGATCTTCTAAAATGTTTCTCTCCATTATCCATCCTACTTCTGTGTCACCTAGCTTCTGTAAAACCTCAACCCTGGACAAATCTAAGCACTAGTAACATAGGGAAATAATGTACTTGGTGACTTGGGGCCAGAACAAGTTGATGATTCTCCATCACATGGGACTGTTTGGTGATCTTTCCACGTGTCCAGAGGTTGGCTACACTGACCACTCCCCACTCCCTTTAAACTTACGAATGGGCCCCACCCTGCGCACTCCCAGCACTTTGCTTCACTCTCCACTGCTCCCCCCATCCGAGAAAATGCAGGCCACCTGGGAGGACGGCTCCAGCCGACCGCCACGTGCTCTGCGTGTGCGCACATCACTGTTACAGTTCTGTTCCCGCACAGCCCGTCTCAGTGGAGGAGGTGTCCTCCTTGCTCCCTGGCACACGAGCAGGTGAGTCTCTCTTCGCACAGAGACAACACTCTGCCAATCTGTTCAACACTGAAGGAAAACAGAGTGGGGTCAGGAGCAAGGAAAAAGAGACTCTAAGCAAAGTGTTGATAATCTGCCGGCAAAGACACTAAGGTGAAGACTGTTTCTCTGAACACACCTGGCAGCAGGCTGACAAAAATCTAAATGAGCTCAATGGTCTGACCAGCACGTTGGAAAGAGAAAAAGGAGGCAAGAAAGGCAGAGGTGGTAGATAAATGGAAATAATGGAATTCATTGTGTCACAGCCAGGTAATTGGACAAAGGAGGATGGAGACCAAGCAAGATCATGCTAGAGTCAAGTAAAAGAAGAACCAGAGAAGATGCCTCATAAGGGCAGGAAGGGGAGGTCCTCTGTGGGGAGGGCCAAAGACGATGCCATGCTTTGAAAGGATGTGACAAAAGGATGGAAAGGAAGGACCAAACCGAGCTGCCTCAAAGAACAGACGAGCCATCATCATTATTGTAATGCTGTACAGTGCTACTGTACATTTAATGTTTCAAAGCCTTTTCACATCTGATACTTTTTTTTAATCCTCATAGTAACCCTAGGAGGAAGGTCTTGCGGGTGACTGGAAACAATGGGTGATCGCTTTTAGATGAAGCAAAAGCAAAAATAAATGTGCAAATATGGAAGTGTGACTCATTTGGGAAGAAGGTGATGAGGAGAGAGGAGGGTAAATTAAAGCAGTGGTAGAGGATTAGCCTGAGATCGCAAGAAGGAATGCAATGGGGGTGGGTGGGGGTAGGTTCAGGTTAAATCAGAGCCCAAGAAAAGTGCATGGAATTTCCTCTTCCTCTTCCTTCCAAATTGTGGAGGAAGGAAAATCCTGGAGGAGACTAAGAGGCACAAAAGTGCCAGAAAAGCACAGATGCTTAACCAAGGGCTAAAGGATGAGCTTCAGAAGCTCAGAGAACCCCCAAAATCATATGCGGGTTCACGCGTTTCGGGAGAAGGGGTGGCGTGAGGATGCGGGAACAGATTCTCCCATCTGACCCTCAGGGTGTTAAAATCCTGCGCGGTATGAAGAGCTGCCGTGACGGAACAAAGGGACAGAGAAATGAAGGCGCTAAGAGCATAAACCACACACTCAAAGATGGGAAAGGATGCCAAGCACTGGAAGAGTCTACGTGGAGCAGAACAGTGAACTGTCTGTGCACAGACTCTGCCCAAGCACAGAGACAGTAAGTTTCCTTAATAAGCGGGGGATGGGGGAAATCGGGGAAAGTGTTTGAGGCAATCATGTGGATTCCAAACTTGAGAACAGGAGTCCATCAGGAAAAATGATTAGATCCAAGATATGGAAAACATGATGTCACCACAGTGTATGTCCTAAACAGGTGCCTGAGAAAGTGACTCGAACCATCAAGGAGGCAGGGAGGGAGGGAGCGAGCGAGAAAGTAACCTCTAGCTGATGAACAGCAGGCTCGCCTCTGGTAAGGAAATGCACGTTAAGATCAAGCCAAGAGCAGGGTTAGGATAATGCATTCAGAGACAAATAACCAATATGGTTCAGGGACAGGTCAGCTCGCCTGGAAGGACAAGAAAGCTTCAAACCACATGATGGAATAGTTGGAGGTCAACTGGCAGAGAACAGCAGGAAATTGCCCATAAACAGGGCATATAAAAGCTTCCAAAAGGGAAAATATCGGATAAAAATAAGGAGACTAGAGTTGTCAATATGAAAGGAATAAAACCTCCAGGGGACGAAGGGATACTGAACTCTATAAAAGGGTGAAATTTGGGAATAATTTAGCGATGATAACAGTTCTTATGTTATTCATTCGTTTGTTAATTCATTCAACCGATATTTACTGAGCACCTCTCTGTGCTAGGTATGCCTTTAGACACTGGTAACAAAATGATGGACAAGATGACATGGTCCTGGACCTCAGGGATCTTAGTGACAAAAAGGGAAACGTAAGTTAAAACGATAAAAGAAGGATTTAATTAGAATTGTATTAAATGCTCTGAAGCAAATATGTGTATGCTCGGGAACCAAATGGTCTTGCAGGGGGAGAAGGTCAGGGAAGCGGACCTGTGCAGGATGAGCAGGCACTGGACTGGAGAACTGGGGAGAAGTGTTTCAGATAAAGGGAGCTGCTTGTGCAAATGCCCTGGGTCAGGAAGGCTCATGATGGAGGCTCTAAAAGAGCCATGTGGCAGGAGTAGAGTGAGTTTTGGGGAAGGTAAGATGCAAGGCTGAACAGAAAGGCCAGGCCACACAGGTCACAGAGACCATGCTGATAGTATTGTACCTTTGCCTTAAGAACAATGCGGAGCCACCAGAGAGACTTAAGCAGGAGAGTGATGCAGTCAGATTTGAGATTTGTAAGATGAGTTTGGCTGCAGAGAGGTCAAATACTGTAGGTAGGGGAGGACAGGGGTGAGTTAGGAGGCTACTGTGACAGTCCAAGTGAGAGAGTGTGGTGACTCGGGCGAGGCAGGCACGATGGAGACACAGACATTAGACCGATTTTAAACACACCAGGAGGCACAAGCAGCAGGACTGAGTGTGGTGGTGGAGGAGGAGGAGTCTAGGGTGACTGATCCCCAGGTTTCAGGCACGAGCAACTTGATCAGTGGTGGTCATGTTTACCAAAAATGACAGAGCAAAATTTCCAGGGATAAAGAGAGGTCTGACTCTTCCACTTGAAATGGCATGCTGAGTGCTGAGCAGGTGAATGAAAAAGACCCGCAGCTAACACAGCTCATGGAATTTCAGAACACAAGGTAGAGAGATGATCCTAAAGCTTCCAGGGAAGAAAAACAGGGCACCAACAAAGAAACAGGGGATGAAAAGCACCCTACTAGCATACGACCTCCTGTGAATGAAAGTGAATTCTAGAGCAGGGCTGAGCAGCGTGGACACATTCTGAGTAAAAATCATTCTGGACCTAGCAGAACTATCAAACTACTACATGGGCAAAACTGAAGTCTTTGTAGACAACCAAGGATTCAGAAATTTTATATCCCTTGATTTTTTTCTGATGACTCATGCTAGCAAAACTAGGGCGAAAATTGAAAAGACAAGACATAAGATACAAAGATAGTAGAACTAAATAAGAAGATAAAGAAAATAAGTACCTGAATAACAGTTTCCTGGGAGGCTAAAGTGCAATTTATCTTTTTTAGAACAAGATGTAGGTGGGCTTTAGGTTAAACATTTTCAAGAATAATAAAGTGGATTCCATTCATGTACGCAATGAGTAAGAAGTGTGAGACAGCAGTAATACTGGTAGAGTCGGCATGTATTTCTTCTCTTTAGAACAAGGAAAAGGCATATAGAAACTCCAGGAAAAACTAAAAGCTAACCAAGAAAATCATCTAAATGTGAATCAAACTACAATTTGATATGACCTTGAACCTCTATGCTGATAACATTCTTCTTTGAGAGACCCCTAGAGATTACTGGATCCAGAAAAAAGGGAATGTAATCCTACAACATTTACTTGCCTCTTCAGTGAATAATATATACATTATTTATGATATAAGTCATTTTCAAGTATTATAATTAACCCATAGACTAAACTAGACTAAAATTAATGATGATAACAGAGTAGAATATATATTCATCCCTGACTATGTAAAAATAAAAGCATAGCTGATGTAAGTTGGAATATGGACGCCTCAGCTTACACAGAGGGAAGTCAAGAGAAATTATCTAAAAATTCATGGAATAAAAAATTGCTTTACTAATAGTATTTAAGTGAACATAGTAAATAGAGGAACCAAACATTTTAATATAGACATAAAAATTTGGGAGGTATTTGCCAACAATTTAGATAATTTAGATGAAATAGACAAATTCCTAAAAAGAAATAAAATTACTAAAACTGACTCAGGAGAAATAGAAAATCTGAATAGATCTATAACACGTGAAGTGACTGAACTAGTAATTTAAAAAATTCCCACTAAGAAAAGCTCAGGCTCAGGTGGCTTCACCACTGAATTCCACCAAACATTCATGAAGAATTAATACCAATCTCTGACAAAATATTAAAAAAAATAGAAGAGGAAGGAATACTTCCCAACTCACTCTGATGTATAGATTACTAGACTTACCCTGATACCCAAATCCAATAAAGACATTACAAGGAGAGAAAACAACAGGTAAATATCCCTTAGGAATGTAGTTGTAAAAACCCTCAGCTGTGCATTGCCAAGTTGAATCCAGCAACATACAAAAAGGATTGTATACCACGGCCAAGTGGGATCCCAGGAGGGCAAGGTAGGCTTAACTTACAAAAATCAATTAATGTAATATACTATATTAACAGAATAAAGGACAAGATAATGTTATCATATCAATGGATGCAATAAAAGCACTTGACAAAATCCAACACCATTTCATGACAAAAGAAAAAAATTCAACAAACTGGGAAGAGAAGGCAACTTCCTCAATCTGATAAAGGGCATCTATAGAAAACCCACAGCTAACATCATACTTAACAGTGAATATGGAATGATTTTCCCCTAAGATCAGAAATAAGACAAGGATGTCTAAACTTGGCATTTGTAGTTAATATTATACTGGAAATTTTAGCCAAGGCAATTAGGCAAGAAAAAGAAAGAAAAGGGCATCCAGATTGGAAAGGAAGAAGTAAAACTATCTCTCTTCAGAGATGACATAATCTTGTATCTAGAAAATCCTAAGAAAATCACTAAAAATTATTAGAACCAATAAACAATTTCAGCAAGGTTGCAGGATAGATGATCAATATATAAAAGCACACAAAAATCACTAGCAGTGACTATTCCAAAAATGAAATCAAAGAAACAATTTTCTTTATAACAGAATCAAAAAAGAATAAAATACTTAGGAATAAATTTTTTTAAATGCAAGACTTGTACAAAAACTACAAAATACTGTTAAAAGAAATTAAAGAGTGCCTAAATAAACAGAAAGACATTCTGTGTTGATGGATCAGAAGACTTAATAATGTTAAGACAATTACACTCAGATTGATCAACATTATTCAATTTGATCCCTATTAAAATCCCAGTAATTTAAAAGAAAAAAACAGAAATTCTAAATCCTAAACTTAAATGGAAATGCAAGAGAGCCACACTAGTCCAAACAATCTTGAAAAAGAACAAATTTCATGGACTCACACTTCTTGATTTCATAAATTAATACAAAGCTACAGTAATCAAGACTGTTACCAACGTACAAATAGATGTGTAGCTCAATGGGATAGAATTAAGGGCCAGAAATAAACTCTTACATTTATGGTCAATTGATTTTCAACAGGGGGGCAGGGAAATTCAGTCAGAGAAGAATGCTCTTTTCAACAAATGATGCCAAAAACTGGATATGCACATGTGAAAGGATGAGGTTGGACCCGTTCTTGTACCGCACACAGAAATTAACCTAAAGTGGATCGTGGACTTAATGGAATAGCCAAACTATGAAACTCTTGGAAGAATGCATAGGAGAGTAAATTTTTGTGATCTTAGTTTGACAGTGGTTTTTTTTAGATACAATATCAAAGCACAAGTAACTAAAACAAAAAACAGTTGGACTTAAAAAATTTAAAAGCTTTGTACTTCAGAGGACACCATTAAAAAATTGAAAAGACAATGCTCAGCATGGAATAAAATATTTACAAATCTAGTATCTGATAAGGAGCTTGTATCCAGAATATATAAAAAAACACAACTGAACAATAAAACACGACTGAATGATAAAAAGATGACCCAATTTTTGAAAAATGGGCAAAGAATTTGAGTAGACATTTTTCTAAAGAAGACACACTGACAGCCAATAAGCTCATGAAAAGCTGTTAAAATCATTTCGGAAATATAAATTCAGACCACAACGAGCCCCTGCTTCCTACCAACTATGGCAGCCGTACAGCTGACCTTTGAAACACACAGGCTTGAACTGCACTTATATGAGGATTATTTTCAAAAAATATACAGTTGTCCTCCATATTCACGGGCTTTATAAGCATGGTTATGGAGGGCCGACTGTATTCACTGTACCACACCACTTTATATAAGGGACTTGGGCAACCACAGATTTTGGTATATGTGGGGGTTTGTGGAGCCAACCCCCTGCGGATACTGAGCAATGACTAGTTAAAAGCAGACAATAAAGGTGATGAGGATAGGGAGAAATAAGAACCCTCATACACTGTGAGTGGGAATGTAAAATGGTGCAGCTGTTTTCAAAAACTGGCAATTTCTCAGAAAGTTAAATATAGAGTTATCATGTAACCCAGAAATTTAATTTGTAGGTATATATTCAAGAGAATTGAAAACATGTCCATGTGAAAACTTGTACAGTGATGTTCAAAGCAGCATTATTCTCAATTGTCAGAGGAGATGAGCCCAAATATCCATCAAGTGATGAATGAATACATACAACGTGGGGTAGCCATACAATGAAATATTATCCAGCCATGAAAAGGAACGAAGTTTTGACATGTGCTACAACGTGGATGAACCTTGAACACATGCTAAGTGAAAGAAGTCAGCCACAAAAGACCACATGATTTCATTTATAGGAAATGTCCAGAATAGGCAAATCTTTAGAGACAGGAAGTAAACTGGTGGTGACTTGGGCTGAGGAGGTGATGGGATGGAATAGGGAGTGATTGCTAATAGATACAGCGTTATTTTTGGGGGAGACAAACTTTTTCTAAAATTAGATTGTGGTGATAGTTGCACAGCTGTGTGAAAATATTAACAAATTTTAATTGTATACTTTAAATGGGCAAATTGTATGGTATGTGAATTATATCTCAGCAAAGCTGTTAAAAATTTAGGAGAAAACAGAAAGTCCTGGTTGGCAGTAATGGGAGCTAAATTCTTATTTTTCTTATCAGGGAATAAATAGATACTGAAAACTGATAAATTCAGAAATCGTGATATAAAGTATTAGTAACAAATAGAGAAGTAACTATCAGAAGGAATAAATCCAGAAATGGGCAAAAGCACAGTGTCTGGGCAGGGGGACCGGGTATGGGAAGGGATGGCGCTTGGAACTGCTGCTTTTCATTTTAAATTAGTTATTATTGGTATTTAAAAAAATGCTATTTGAACTTTTTAAGAGATTGCAAAAACATACATTAAACTAGTTAATAAGATAATTCTCTTCCTTATACAGATCCTATTCTTTACAGCCACACACCAGGCATATGGTGCACATTCCTCTCACTGCATACAGAATAACAGACTGCTTGTGGTGGTGTATTACGTGGTCTGGATTCTTACCGATAAGGATCTGGCTCGATAAAAACTCATTGAGTCTTTTTTTTCACTTTATGATAAACAGATGAAGTAATTTTTTAAAAGGATTTTAAAAAATTGAAATAATTGATTAACAATGTTGTGTTAGTTTCTGATGTACAGCATAGTGATTCAGTTACACACGTACATATTCTTTTTCATTATAGGCTATTACAAGATATTGAATAGAGTTCCCTATGCTGTACAGTAGGACCTTGTTTTTTTATCTGTGTTATATAAAGTAGTGTGTATCTGCTAATCCCAAATTCCTCATTTGTCTTTCCCTTACTACTTTCCCTTTTGGTAACCATAAGTTTGTTTTCTATGTATGGGATTCTGTTTCTGTTTTGTAAATTTCATTTGTCTCATTTTTCTTCAGATTCCACATAGAAGTGATATCATATGGTATTTGTCTTTCTCTGTCTGACCTACTTAACTTAGTATGGTAATCTTGGTATGATAATCTCTAGGTCCATCCGTATTGCTGCAAATGGCATTCTTTCATTCTTTTTTATGGCTGAGTAGTGTTCCATTGCATATATCTATACCACATCTTCTTTATTAAGTCATCTGTGGATGGACATTTAGGTTGCTCCCGTGTCTTGGCCACTGTAAATAGTACTGCTATAAACATTGGGGTGCATGTGTCTTTTTGAATTAGAGTTTTCCCATTGAGTCTTTATTTAACTTTGTAACATGCTATAGTTTTGCTAGTTTTACAGTTTTGCTTAGTCATTCATCTGCTCATTCCTTCATTTAACATTTACTTACAGAGTGCCTACAACATGGACAGCACAGTGCCTGGAACTGGGGGCACAGTGGTGGAAAGGACATCTATTCCCAAGGAGCTCTCACACTCACGTGAAGACACCACAGTCACTAGACAATTACAGTGTCATACACAGATAGAAGGATGCTCTGGGAGCACATGGGAGGGAAACCTAGTACCCTGGAAGTCAAGGAGGGGTTCCTGAAGGAGGTGACATGGAAATTCACGTCTGAAGGATGAGTAGAAGGTAGTCTGGTGAAGGCGATGCCAGAGGACAAACAGAGTGCTTGGGAGAATCTAATGGCTTCCAAAGAGAGAGAGAAAGGAGGAGCAGGGAAATGTAGGCAGAATAACGAGCTCCCAAGGATGTCCGTGTATGAATTCCCAGAACCTGTGCATATATGTGAGTGCACACAGCAAAATGAGCCCTACAAGGTGCGGTTAAATTAAAGACCCCGTGCTGGGGAGATTATCCTGGGTTACATGAATGGGCCTGATATAATCATGGGGTCCTTATGGGAAAAAGAGGGAGACAGTAAGGCCCTTTGTGACCTCTGACCTCCAGAACTGTGAAACAATCATGAGGGCTGTTTGAAGCCTCTGAGTTTGAGACAGTTTGCTCCAGCAGCGACAGGAAACTAATAACGTCGAGGAAGCTGCAGAAGCAGGGAGGGGCTGGAGGGCGAAGCTCCCGTAAAGCAGGCTGAGGAGTCTGGACTTTATCATGAAGGCAAGAGGAGCCTGTGAGAGATCGGACTTTTACTTCAGAACCACCGCTCCAGCTATGGTAGGGGAAAGGTGGGTGAGTGCGTGGTGGGACGAGGTCTCCTCATGCACCCGCTGCTGTGGATTCCACCTTACAGCCCAGAGGAGACCTCCCTCTGGCCACGATCCCCTGGTGCTGGGTCAGCAATGACTCTGATTTCTGTATGGTTAGCAAATATCGAGCATCGCACAATGAGCCTTGAATCAGGGAAAGAGAAACCGCCAGACGCAGGTGACAGTGCATGGGGCTGGTGCAGGCTTGGCTCCGGGATGAGGTTTTCTCACCTTGATTTTCCACATCCTTCAGTGGGTCCACCCCCGGAGACAGGATGAAAAACATGGGAGTGGCTGGTCCCGATTCTTCGAAAGAGGTTGCAAAGTCTAGTGCTCTTCCCACCACGTATTTGCTTCCTAACTTCTCCTCAATAAAATCTCTGCCAGAAAAAAAAAGGCACATGTCTGTACATCAGTCACAGAATAAGAACATTTGAGAAACAGAGGTTCCTGTCACCGAAGGATGTACTCAAGGTCACGGGCTTGGTAGCCAGCCTCAGCACGAGGACCAACACCACGTACCACTCACTGATGAAGTGAACACCTAAGACCTGTGTTTAGTTGTGCACCTGCTCCCCCAGATCAGGGCTCCTTCTGCATCCCTCCATCCAGGCCACCTCCGACTCCTCCGTGAAGCCTGGCTATCCTGTTACATCACCACCCTCCCTCAGAAGACTGCAAGGAGCAATGCTTCCGAAAGCTTGCAGGCAGCTAAGAACCACTCACTTCGTCGCCCAGTGACCCTCTGTCCCCACCCACGATTTAAGGTCCCCAGGCACCTCCCCCCTCACGCTCTCTCCTGCTCTGTGCTTCCTTTCACTTCACGCCACTTACCAATGCTCCTTTTCCGTGTCCATTTCACGCTACGCAGAACCTTCCAGCTGCAACCACTTACTGACCTTGTGGCCCGCCTCTTGGCCGTCACTCTCCTCCAAGGACACTTTTTCCCTGTAGCTGTCTCAGCTGGGCTCATCCTCCTACACCTGCCATGTCTCAGGACTGGGAGGTGGATCACGGTCCTGCTCACAGGTGACAATGACTTCTAAATCTTTACGTCCCCGCTCCTGTGGCTCCACTGAGGCTTGTGTGCCCTGGCTGTGTCCCCACAACACCTGCACATCAGTGTCATCTATGACTCCTTTGGTCACCGTACTCATTCACTGATCACGTGGACTCTTGGCTCAGGGACTGTCACTCCATCAGCCTGAGTGACACCAGCATCACGTGGACAATCCAGATTCTTAACAATCTTCATTTCATCCCCACATCAACCACCTGATTCCTTGGCCAAACCCTCAACCTTGTCTTTACTTGGAAACCTTTTCTATGTCTGAAACCATAAATGGAAACACCCCACCAAAACCTTCTCTCCTTATGGTTCTTTTCAGTCATCTACCCTTACTTCACTTATTCTTTGCCTTTATTGATGCCACAAATGCAGGATTTTCAGTATCTTGGCCTCCCTGTTTTTTTTCAAACAATCCCCTTTTTCTTGTCACTACAAGTCTTATTCAATCCAGCATATACTCGATGGCCTATAACTTCTTTTTTAAAAAGAACTTTCTTGAGATACAATTGACATACCATAAAATTCACTCATTTTAATATACTATTCAATAGTTTTTAATAAGTTCACGGAATTGTATGATCTTCATCATAATCCAGTTTTAGAACATTTAAATCCTGCCAATAAGACTTCTCATGCCTATTTAGGTAATTCCTGTTCCTATCCTCCAGCCCCAGACTAATCACTGTCTCTCCAGACTGCCTGGCCTATGACTTCGAATCATTCTCTTGCCAATACCTCAGACCTCCCTAACTCTTATTCCAACACACCAACTTGGAACGACCCGTGCTCTGGGTCAGCTTAACTCTGAATCTACCCCAGGGCTGTTGGATGTGCTGCAGAAGACCATCCAATGGTGTGGACTGTGCCATACAAACACAGGGTCTTACCAGGTGGGCCCTCAGTGCCACTGGGAACCCTTTGAGTTGCCCTGGTCAGCCTTCTTCCATTTTTCACAGGTCCTATTTCATGCCTTCTGCACTCTCCTCAAATCTTCAACCCTGCCACCTCCCCTGTCACACAAACGCAACGATAGTCTTGCTTCCTATTTCTCAGAGCAAACAGAAGTCATCAGACAAAATCCTCAACTACAGCCACACCCATCTCTCTCTCTCTCTTCTTTGTGATGAAAAGGATGTTCTTCCTGCCAAGAATAAGCCTTCCCTCTGTTCTCTGGGTCCCACCGTCTCCTGCTGCCTTGGATGGATCAGTATCCTTCCCGATGCTGGTACTGATGAGTACTTGTTTCCAAACGGTTTGCTTAGTTATGAAGAAAATACATGGCAGAGACAGAGCAATGGGCCTCACGGGATTCTGGACGTTGGTACAAAGGCCCTCATTACAATAAACGCGTGGCCCGTGCGCGCAGCCCAGGGAGCGTGGCCACGCGGAGACCGGCCCGCCCGCCCGCCTCCACATCCGCGCCTACCGCAGGGCATAGGTCATCCGGTCGGGCCGCACGGCTCTCAGCACGCAGAGGCGCTGCAGGGCTGTCTTGCTCTTCCACTCCTGGGGGAGCTTCTCCTTCTCAGGACATTCTGATTCCACAAACTTCTTCCAGCTCTTGGCAGATCCCTCAATGTCCCGATCCAGATTATAGAATTCTTCCATTGAGGAAAGTGCCTGAAAATTTTCAAGGAATTTTGCTCTGACATGCAATTTCTCCAGAAAGCTGTCATTTACATGGAGGAGGGGGGCAAGATGGTATTGCAGACATAACTCTGTCTCATTTATATCTTTCCTGGAGACCTGTGTCTTCCCCCAGGTGAGTGCAAGGAAGAGCAGGGGTTTTGATCAGCTCGCCTTCAGTAAACTGCCCCCTTAGTACGCAAGGTTAGCAAATAAGGTGACTGGCATACAATCAGCAGGAGAGCCTGGGCAGCCGCTGCTCGGAGGGCCCCACAGGGAGAGAGGGACAGAGGGGATGCGTGACTGTCCTGGTTATGGAGCCGGGACCCCAGCGTCTCTGGCTCCTCCCCTTCCTTCCTGTACTCATGCTGCCAGCAACGCCTGTCAGTTTCTCTCTCAAAGTGTCTCTAGGATCATTGTCTTTGTGTTAATGCAAACTCTAAAATTTCCATGTGTTGCCTGGTTCCATAAGGATTAAGTCCAAATGCATAGCCTGTGAATTAAATATCTTCATTTCGGGCTTCCCCCCAATCCACCCAGTCAGCCAGGTGGCCTCCTGCCGTCCTACTCTGTCCTCGCGCGCCTGCCCTCAGCCCTGGAAGAGTGCCCACCCCAGTGCCTCGTTCACACCACTGTCACCGTGAGAGGTCCTGTTTTCTTCTCCACCAGTTTCCACTCCTTTCTTTCCTTGTGCTGGTCATGATTGTGTGTTAAGATTCCATAAGCTGTTAAAGTTCGGTCCAAAGTCAGTGAACGCCCCCACGTTCATCATCTCCAACCCAGAACCCACAGCCCTCCCAACCCTTCCTTTGCAGACCATTCAGAACTGCTCACTGAGTGGCTGATGTCTTTAATAAAGAGACGGACTCACTTTTTGGCTGTTTGACTGCTGATCGCTTTTCAGCGCACCCCTCCCCCTCCCTCTTCGGCTCCACATCGGGGCAAGCTGACAAGGAGGCCTGGCTCCTCCCCGCTTTGGTGCTGGGGGGAGGTTGTGCCACTCCAGCCCCTACCTCCCCTCCCCCAACTCCCATACAAGCCCCGAGCTTCCTGGCTCTCTCAAGCCATTTTCAGACTGCTTGGAGCTCCCCTGCTCCGCCCAGGAAGTCTCACAATGTGAGTAACAGACTTTCTCTACCCTCCAGGTACATGTGAGGCTTCATCAGTCCGGAAGCGGCGCCGCATTTTGGGCGGGGGTCCGTCCTGTTTCTTCAGAGGGCTCCATAATCACCACTCACTCAGACACCCGGTCACCTGCAGCCTTTCCAGGACTGCCCAGCTCTGCCTGTGTGTCTGTTCTCTCCAACGAGATTAAAAGACTGTGTCCAAAGCACCCACCACAGTGCCATGAGTTTTAAGGAACTTGTACATTCTAGTTATTTGAGATCATTCATTCATTCATTCATTTGATATTTACTGGATGCTGACGACATGCCAGGTACTTGGGAATACAAAGATGAACAAAACACATGGGTTTTCGAGGAGCTTACCATCCCAAGTTCAAGAGAAAGTGATGAGGGAGGACTTAGTAGGCATGTAGAATTCTGCTGGGCAGAGAGAGAGGCAGAGAGGAGGGAAGGGTATTTTATCAGGAAAGACCTACAGGAGCCAAAGTCCGGAGTAGGGAGAGCATGGGGCCTGATGCGTCAGGGTGACTGCGTGGAGGAGTCTGAAGGGCAACATGGAGAAGGTCGGGCTGGAGAAGGACACAGACGCATGACCTGGGCTTGTCCTGGCTCTTCTCCCACGTGGACGACATGTCCTGTCTTTATGTGCCTCTTCACGTGGGCTCCGTGGCCTGCAGGCTGCACCCTGACCACGAAGAGCAGGGAACACACCTGCCACTCTCGTGAGGAGCGGCGCAGAGTGGTGCGTGGGCGGCGGAGGGGGCGCCAGGAGGCGAGAGTGACTTGGAGTCCGTTTTCAAATCTTTGTGGGCTTTGATTTTCTCATTTGGAAAATGAGGCTGAGTCATCATTGTCCACGTGGTCCACGCTCTAACGCAGATGCCAGCGCACTGCCGACTGCGGAGCCTCTCCTGGTGCTTTCAGGAAGCTCTTCTAGCTACCGAATTGCAGTCACTGGTGTGCTAGTCTGTCACTCCCGCAAGACTGAGAGTTCCCTGCGGGCAAGAGCTTTCTGAGCCATCTTTGTGTGCCTTGGGCCTAGGGGCAGCCTGCACTTCCGAAATGCTCCATTAATAAAGTTTGACAGCTGGGCAGCCAGCAGGAGGGCCCTTGACAGGCTAAGCAATGCTGCAGCCGCGGTAATTATTTCTCTCTGTGCCGAGGAATGAACCCTCATCTTCTTTCCAGCGGCATTTTAGCCCCTCTTCCCAGCTTGTGTCGCCATTAACCCTCCTGCAGCCCCATTACCCCCTCTGGTGTCACCACAAAACTGCGGAAATTACACCATGATCAGGGCTCCCAGCTGTCATGGCTGCATCTGAAACCCGCTTTCTTGAAGCTCTGGGTTGAACACAATTGCAACATTTAATCTTCCAAATGAGGGAAAGGGATTTCTAGCCTTCTAATAAGCTAAATGGAAATGACTAATTAACCTAATTACATCGGACGGTCCAGCAAAGTACAGCTGCGCTAAATTGGCATCCGGAGGAGGAGTGAGGGCCCTTTCCAAAGGCTAACAGAGCCCTGCACTGCTGATGAGATTTTCCAGTGAAGGACAGAACATGCCCACCACCTTAAACTTCAACATTTGATGAGACTTTATAAATCCTTACAGAGGCTAAGAATAAAAGCAGTGTTTTATCACAGAGTTCATTCATTACCTGCTCATTAGTTCTTCTGGGGAGACAAGACAATCAATCTTCCTCATCAGACTGGATGTTTTTAAAATTTTTTGTTTTATCATGTCCCATTCAATTGTACTTTTGTTTTAGGCAAAAATCCAACCGAACACTTAAAAAGAGTACTCGTCAAAGGCACAGCGCCAGGCACGCATTCTGCGTGGTGTGGCACCTGCTCACGGCCCGGCTGTGCCTGGTTTGATGGGGCTGGACTGTGCGGCTCCACATAACAAAACTCAGAGAGAGAGAAATAGAGCTTCACTTGTTCGCAAAAGCCTTTGAACAGCCAGATGAGCTTCACCCACAAAACAAAGCAGAAAAGCAGAGTGAAGCAAAGCAAAGCAAACAATCCATTTGGTGAGAAGAGGAAAGAAACCAAATTGCACAGTAGCTTTTGAATGGAGCTCCGTAAATTGAAAGCAGTAAAGAGCGCTTTTGAATCGCTTCCTGTCTATGGCTTTTGCTGCAGAGGGCTTTAGGGGACAAGGCAGAGAAAGACAACTGGATGCGGCCCAACTGGGCGACTCCCAGTTCCTCAAAGTTCTTCCTTCCTTGGGCAGACTCCATCAGGCACGACCCTGTCAGCCGCCGTGTATGTACACCTTACAGGCGGGAAATTAACAATCATAACTGTGAGAAGCGGATCGTGTCCCCCTAGAAAGTATGTTAAAGAGCTAACCTCCCAGATTTGCGAAGGGGACCTTATTTGGAAACAGGCTCTTTGCAGATGTGATCAAGTCAAGATGAGGTCAGTAGGGTGGGCCCTGATCCAAGACGACTGATGTTCTTATGAGAAGAGAAGAGACGCAGAGACACACAGAGGGAGGGTGACCGTGAAAGGACCATGGAGAGGCAGAGGGCGGGGGGAGGCTGCCACAAATCAAGGACTGTCTGGAGATACCAGAGGCTGGAAGAGGCAAGAAAGGATCTTCTTGAGGTTTTAGGGGGGAGCATAACCTGCTAACACCTTAATTTCAGACATCTAGCCTCCAAGACTCTGAGGGGATAAATGTCTGTTTTAAGCCACCCGGCTCGTGGCGCTTTGTTAAGGCAGTGCTGGGAGACAGATACAGCGGCCACAACCACGACCACAATCAGCTTCCACTGACTGGGCGTTGATGTGTCTACAGAGCCCTGTGAGGAAGGTGTGGGGGGAGCCATCCTGCAAATAAGGAAACAATGTCTCAGACCACATGTCACAGACCACACACACTCAAATTTGAACTTACACCCAGGGATGTCTGACTCCAGAGCCTGTGTTCACTAGTTCCTGTCCATTGCTGCTCCAGTTCTGCAAATGGGCTCATTCAGAACTGCTTTCCAGAATTTATCTTCCATAAGGGCATCAGACTGTGAGTCATTATCCTCACACTCTGAGGCCGTACTGTCCAGCAAGGTAGCACCAACCACTGTGAGTACTGAGCAAATGAAACATGGCCAGTGTGACTGCAACACAGGATTTTTATTTGTATTTACTTTTAATTATTTTAAAATTTAAGTTTAGAAACTGGAATTTGCTTTAGTAATTTGAGAACCATTAAATAAGCTTGAAACAATTTGGGTATATGAATCAACTCTTTTAACTCTAAATTTTATAAAATATAAATTCAAATCAAGTATTTCTGATGAAGATTTAGTATCTGAACTGAGATGTGCTATAAGGGAATACACATCAGAATTCAGATTTATTACAAAAATGTGAAATATCTCATTAATGATTTTTGTAGCAACTACATACTAAAATGGTAATATTTTGGCCATATTAGGTTAAAGAAAATACATTATTAAAATTTCTTTCATTCATTTAATTTTATATTTTTTTTCATTTTGCATTTTTAATGTGGCTAATAGAAAAATTTAAATGACGTGTGACATGCATTACATTTCTTTTGGACAGTGCTGATCTAGAGTGTGTCTCTTCATTCATGTCTCATCTTATGTAGCCTTGAAAGGCCGATGGTTTTCCACACAGATGGTCTGCACTTACTGTAATCAGTCTTAGGTATTTTGTAACTTTGTGGTTTTGACTGGTGTCATGAATGGTGTGCCCCCTAGTTTCTTTCTCAACATGTTACTTCCCTTCTCATCTGCCAGATGGGCTTCACAATGATAGATGAAGTTAATATATAAAATTCAAGTCACACCTTTATTATTAAGATTGGCGATTAGCAAACTGCAGCTTTCAGGAACAATCTGGCCCACCACCTGCGTTTGTAAGTAAAGTTTTATTGGAACTCAGCCATTTCCACGTGCTTACCTACTGTGTGCAACCCTGGAGGAGCTGAATTGTTGTGATGGAGTCTGGCCCTCAAAGCCTAAACAGTTTCTTTGTGGCCCTGTACAGAAAAAGTTTGGTGACTCTTGATTTAGATAATAGCCCTAAAGATGATTAAAAGAAGAGCTACAGACTCTGAAAAAAAAAGTCAGAAAAACATTTTGGGCAATGGCAGCATGAATGAAATTAGCCTCAAATTTCCCAGGATGACTCCTTTGAAGAGGACAGCGTGCATTTAAATTATTAAGTGCTGGGCTTTTGTTATGAAGTAAATCAACTAGAATGGATCTCAAGGGAGTTACCCTGAGTGATGGAGCCAGTCCCCAAAGTTACATACAGTGTAATTCCATTTATATAACATCTTTGAAATGAGAAAATTATACAAATGGAGAACAGATTCGTGGTGGCCAGGCATCAGGGATCGGAGCAGGGAGGCTGTTATGGCTGTAACGGGGCGACATATACACCAGATGGAGTTTTCTGGATCTGGACTGTGGTGGTGATTACACAAATCTTCACATGATAAAACTAAACACACACACACACACACACACATATGCATGAAACACAGGTGAAATGAGAAGACAGTAGTGAACTGTATCAATGTCAACTTCCTGGATGTGATATTATGCAACAGGAATGTTAGACGGGACTCTGGGGGAAATGAGGTACAAAGGATAATCTCTTATTTCTTATAATCATTATCTCAAAAAAATTCAGTAAAAAATAGAATTATGAGAGACAGAGCCAATCATGTTACTCCAGACTCAGACTTCTTCCTGGTACCAAACACGTATGAAAGACAACAAACGCAAGGTCATAAATGAGATTCGTTTTGTGCCGATGCTGGTCCTCACACCTGCCGGGGGCTCATCTCGGTGGGGACATGGGAACAGGTCTGGACTCTGGGGCTGGTGTTCACCCATTGCACGCTTACTGCTCAGCACCACGTCAGGCCCTGTGAATGCAGGCACGGTCCCGGCTGAAAGGGCCCACAGTGGTGATCTATTCAATGTTCATAGAATCCAACTAAACTAAGCTGAATAACAAGGGGGAAAAAAAAACCCTGGCTTTACCACCAGACAGACCAGAACTCAACTCCCAGATATGCTACTTAAAAGAGGCGTGACCTCAGTTTCCTGATACGTTAAATGGGAACAAATAATACCTGTTGCCCAGGTGACCATGAGAATACAGCAAGGTAATGCACTTCTAAGGTGTTCAATAAATGTGAGCCCTTATTAAAGGCTGAGAATCCCAGGCTGGAGTGCGTCCCCTGCCTTGAGGCTGTCACGATTCCCATGGAGACGGATGCCTGGGCAGAGCCCTGGCATCGCCCGTTTCGTGGAAGTGCCAGTGTGGCCTCCGCACCCAGCCCAGGGCCCCACAGAGGAGCCCGTGCCCCAGCCCCGTGCACGGCAGCTGAGTCAGAGACACCCACAGGATGCTTCTGTTCCCTTGCATCCTGGAGGCAGAGCCCTCAGATGAGCACGCACCTGCTCCTCCTCTGCCAGGCCTTCCCAGGAGGCCCGGGAAGGGGAGCTCTGCTGTAGGGGTGCAGGCCAAGGGGTGCACTGATGTTAACACAGCTCATGGTGAGCCCCCACAAGAGTCCTGCTGACTTCCTGGGACAAGTGCCAGGAGAGAACTCCAGGAGAGGAGGACTTGACTGTTTGTTCCCTAGGGACTGGCACTGACCTTGATGCCACCCCAGGCCTGACGGGAGAGGAACTCCACGGGACTGGGGATGCCTGTCTGCACTGGAGAGCGAAGCAGAAAATCCAGCTCTGCTGCACCGACTTCCTGGTTCATGAGGAGAATCTGCAATGTGGAAAGACAGCACTGATTTCTTTAGCTGGTGGTGGTCACAGGGTCCTGGGGACCTTCAGGGTTGTCACTCAGCATCATGATGGCTCCTTCTAACACTAGAGCTTGCCCATCAGTTTTGGTTTTTGAAAGAGGGGGGAGTGGGACAAAGTGCATATCTGTGCAGGTCACCTCTGGGAACCTCTGTCTGCACCCCAGGTATCAGCATGACTTAATTGCACCCAGTGAATCTTGGTAAGCAAGGGCTTTATGGATCAATCATAAATGCCATGAAGCATATGCCTGCAATCTAACTGAAGAGATGACACACACAGATGAATGTATAGAAGTGCGCATGTGGATCAGCCCCGCTGGCGGGTTTCAGAATAGGGAGTGGCCAGCAAACAGGGGTGGGGGTAGGTCTGACTCAACTTTCTGTAAGGGGTTTTGAATTGGGTTTTGGAGAAGCCAAGAGAAGGGCAGATTTAGACAGGCTTCCTCGGGGAGGAGGCAGTGGAAAGTGCAGAGGCCCCGGCGGGAGTCATTACGGGGCGGGCAGGGGAGGTGAAGCGTGTGGCTTGGTTAGAACGAGTAGTTGCTGCTGAGAGGCGCTCAGGAGACCGTTCTTCCCCCTGCATAAGGTGCTCTCTGCTGAGAGCTTATAGGTGGGAATACTCGCTAAGAAAAAATGATTTGGTTAGTTTCAGGAAAAGTCTTTATGGAGAATGGCTAGAAAGAGCAGATGAGGTGAAGGGGTCCTTGAAAAATGAGGTTGGGATGTTGATGAGGGTAGAGTGAAAGCCAGGGGTGGAAGCACCTTGGGGTTTACGGGAAACGAGTGACAGGAGGGAAATTCGTCTACGCTGGGGCTCAAGTCCTTTTTGTGATGGCTGAGCTGCCATCTGGGCTGGAGAGGGGCGTACACAGGGTGAGAGGGATGAGCCACGCTGACACTCCTCCATGACTTTAGGCTTTGAAACAGTCAGCGCAGAAGTGATCATAGACTACTGGACTGTCAGAATGGGAAGAGGCCTGCAGGATAGTCTAATCTGTGCTTCTAATTTATATACGGGAAAAAATTCCAATCCTCAATGATTAGAAAGATAGTTGTAAGGAAATAAATTTTCATGGTTTTTTGATGGCGAGAATAAGCAGAAGACAAAGGTTTCTCATTAACTGGCAGCCGCGATGCACCCGAGCCCTTGAGAATCAGAGTTCTTAAGGACTTTTCTCAGGCCACGGCTGCTATGGCTATAGAAGGAAATCTGCAATTCCTTATTCGGGGGAAGGTTGGGACACTAACCTTGAAGGTAAATAATGAGGGTTACTCTAACAACGCTCTTACTGCATCTCGAAAAGTATCGAGTTGTTGGTAGGACCGTCCAGTTTCATCCCCAGCGGTAGTTTGGGTTGAGAGGTAGAGGCTGCTTGAGGGCTACACTGAGGAAGAGCCTAGATCATCCAGGAGCCCCAGGGAAGAGCACAACGACTGATAAGCATGTCTGCCACACGTGGGACCGCGGTGAGGGCAGCGGGTTTCTTGTCTGACGCCTCTGCTTAGAGCTCAAGTCTTCACAGACTATGGGAACTGACCTCAAAAGAAGAAAGTTTCTGTACACCTGCTGGTTGGGCACTATAAAATGGCCTGTTTCCTGGGAATTTCTTCAACCCACTCTTACCTGAAAGGCGAGCTGGGCAAGGTAGGTCAGCTTGTCACGCTCGAAGAGCCCGCGAGCGGTGTGCTGGTACACAGAGAAGGTGATGCTGTCTGTCAGGTTGGCCACTCGTTCCCCGAGGCTCTCGTCGGCAGCAGCCTTCTCCACAGCCTTCCGGAAGACGGCACTGAAGGCCTGGGGGCAAGAGGCAGGACACTGGGAGTTCACACAGCTCTCTGCACATGGCGAGTAGTCTTACCTCTGACAGATAGTACAATCTGCCCGTCACAGAAACGTCTTCCCAGCAGAACCTGCCAAGAAGGGACAGTGGCAACGAGAAAACTCTTGCCTTAGTTTGCTCATATAAATGATCACAGTGTCACAAAGTGGGCAAAGCTATGGGGCACAGAGAGAAGAGCCTACAGTTTTGGTCAGTGAAAAATAAATGTCCAGTGGCCAAAATAATTACATTAAATCCAACAAGTTTTGTTGGAAACAATAACCAGTTATGACAGATGGTTCTCCCCACTAGATTATAAAATTCCTGGTGGCAGAAATCAGTATCTCGTACAACTTTGCTGTTTAAAAGAGACCCTTATACGTAACAGGCACTCGGAATATTTTAAATCACTTTTCCTTTTGGAAATGATCAGGATATCAGATGTTGTTTGTTTTCGTTTCTAGTAACTCTGCAGACATTTGATGAGTCCACTTACATGTCCTTTCTCTCTCGTGGACCCTTTCTGTAATGGTGGGAGCACAGTCTGATTTAGTTACATTGTATGAACTACACATTCAGTTTTCCATTGTTTTAAACTTGAATGTAGACTAATTATAAAAATTAATACTAGGAATGCTGCATTTTGAATGTGACATGAATAGAATGAATCATTAAAGAAAATAAAAATCAAGATACGATCAGAACTTGTCAGTTTTCGGCTGCGCGGACTTCCAGTTTTCCCCCTGTTTTGTTGAACACACATTTCCATGGGCTTCATCTACTTTCCCTTTTTCAGGACTAGTCACTGCGGGAGAGTCCAGCCACTCTCAGGACTAGGGAGGTGAGCCTGTAGTTACTAGGCTTATGGTGCTAACTTTCATACTTTTGTTCCGTATTTTATAATTCTTTCATATGCTGCTTTGACCTGACTAGAATGCCAAGTATTGGATTTCTTTTAAAAACACAAAATATTACAAATGCAGTTCATTTAATCTGCAGAGACTCTGAGTTGTGGGATGGGGTTTGGCTCCAGCTGAATGTGTTCCGGGTCCTGGAGGCCCTCTGATTTCTCAGCCCTACACCTTGGCCTCCAGACGGCAGCTGAGCTTCACAGATGAGGTGTGTGCTGTGTTCTGTGTGTGTGTGTATGTGTTCTCTCTGTTTGTCAGGCTAAACCACAGAAGTTGTTCAGAGATTTTCCCCCACCCCTAACGCCTCTCCATCTCTGGTCTTTAGGAGAAAGCCTTAGTCACACTTTCAGAGACGTACTTAAAATGTATAGGTCTTCATTTTCTCATGAGCAAGATAAGTTTGGTGAGTACTTACGATTTGTTAACGTCTTTGATTTTAGAAATATTTCAGCAACTGTGAAGCAGTAGCTTTGAGGATATTAGGGAAATCAGGAAAGTAACTTAAAGTTGGACCATTACTATCGCCTGCTTTGGTTTTAACTGATACAAATGACACGCACATTTGATCACCCCTTTGATATTTTAAGCTCTTTGGGGGCAGGGGTCACTTCTGGTATTTCTTGGTGTCCTCTTCCACATGTGCAGCAAGCGGTGTGCCTGCTCTACGTCACGTGCACTGACTGAGCAACAGAGGCCAACACCTGCCGTGGCATCGCCTTCAGCTCCGGCCAGACCCCGAGCACTGAGTCATACTAGAGAGACGGGGCAGTGTAGTTGCTCTCCTGGGTCTGATCTTAAGGATCTAACGAAGTGCATGGACGGGCTCTCATGGAGGGAGAGCCATTCTGGCTGTGCTATGCTGCTTTATTGGGATTATGCAAAATCTCCAGGTGTGAGTCACCTTGAGCGAAAACTGGTACATTGGGTGGATCCTGCTGAGGTCACTCATGATGAAGTAGAGCAGAGAGGCTCGGGCGGCGGCCGGCCGATAGTGCTCCCGGGCCTCGTTGAGCTTCACTTCGGTCACCTTGGCCTCCTGCACCTGTTAGAAAAATAAGTAGCAGTCCGTTGCTCAGCAAAGGGCTTCATACAATGCCTGGCACACAGCAGACACTCAGTAATTGTTCTTTGATGTTAAAGAGAAGGGTAAAGAAAGAAGACAGGAGGAAGCAGGGAGAAGAGACAGACACGGTCGATTTCATCTCTGACCTTCGCCTCTGTGTGCATTGGGGTCTGTTTCCCCATCTCTCCCGCCCAAGGCAGTGGAACTTCTGCTGTGAGTGTTTCACGGACTCCACACGCCCCTCTCTAGAGACACGGAGGCGATGAGAACCCGCAATAAAGCCTGGTGGTCACACAGCAGTCGTGGAGACAAGGCTGCACCTTCCTCCTTTCAGCTGCTCACTCCAACCTTAGCTGTCTGTTATCCCAGCATGGGTATGACCTGGTTTACCTGCCCTCCCATCATTCCTTTTCATTTTCCCTAACTTGTCCCCACCTGGAACAAAGCCTTTTTTCTCATATTTGGAGAAATCACAGTATCTGGACAATAAAGGTATCCCTTCAAAGGTGTATCGCTCCCGGGCACTGTTAACAGATGAGCAGATTCTGCTCAGAACCATCATCTGAGTTACTCCCCTGGTCCGAGCGCAGGCCTGATAACCTGAAAGGGCCTGCGCCGGTTCCACAGTCTGCTGGGGAGCGTGAGGGGCAGGCCTCACCAGTCCTGGCTCCCAGCCCCACAATGGGGAGGAAAGGTCTCCCAACAGCTGTGAAATGAAGGAGGGGACTGTATACTAAGCTGTTTTGCAGGGTGATGCCGTTTTTTGAGAGCTGAGATTCCTGGGAGTCACTGAAGTTTTCTCATTAGAACCAGACCTGTGGGATCTCTGTAGGCTGTGGGTTTTCTCAGGCCTGCGCCTGTCAAGTTGTACAACAGTGTGATTCCTCAGCTTCAGGGCGATTCCACAGACTCTCAGATCCATTTGGCTCGGGTGAGCACCCCTGTACGGAACACGAGGCCCCGCACAGACATTAAGTGCTCGTCAACCACTGGTGGAGTCTGCCCAGGGCATCTCCCAGGAGGTGGGGGCTCCGCCACGCAGGATGAGGTAGGCACTTCAGGAATCCTCCTAGCTGGATTTTCCAGAAGAAACTTAGGAAGATGGCAGAGCCACCTGTTACTCTGATTTCTTTTTTTCCTAGCAGTTGGACTTAGGGACCAGGAAGAGGGCCTCTGCCTCCCAGCCCTGGCTACCAGGTCTTACCTTTTTCTCAATTTCCGCAGCGGTCTGCTTGGTGACCTCAAGGCTCTCCACCAAGGCCGTTTCTCCCAGGAAGTTCCCGGAGGCTGAGGAGAGGTGGGAGAGCAGGTTGTCTTCTAACGTTTTGAGGGTGATTTTGAACCCATTCTGCTGCTTCGTGAGATCTGACTGCAAGTATCAAAGAAGGGAGAGTCAGGTATAGGAGCCCAGAGCATCCTGTTCTTGGGGTCAGCTGAATACATAAAGGATTATGGGGCTGGTGTCCCTTCCCTTAGGGATAGCAAACTGGAGGGAGAAGATCAGAGTGCCTGGGACGGCGAGCAGGTGAGTTCAGCAGATGAATCCCAGTGGCGCCAATTACCAGTCACATGACCCTGGGCTGTGTTTCCCCTTAATACTCAGTAACCTCAGCTGGGTTAATCCTGTCCCTGTGCATGAGGGTGCTCTGCAATGCATGACACAGTGCTGGTACACGGTCAGGTCACTAAATGGAACTTATTTCTGGGACTAGTTAGAGGGTAGGGTCAAGTTTGAGCTCTCTGAAGGGTTCTCTCCACCACCACTTAACTGCCCCTAAAGGGAAGGCTCTCCTACAGATGGCCTTAAAAAGACAACTAGAAACTGTTCTACACGGTTTGGACAAGAGCATCCCTGGACTGGGGCATTGGTATCCATGCAAAGCTTGAATTTTTTTGTGGCAGGTGTAATTAGGTTTATTTATTTATTTTTAATGGAGGTGCTGGGGATTGAACCCTGGACCCTAGGCATGCTAAGCATGAGCTCTGCCACTGAGCTGTACCCTGCCCTCCTCAAGCAGCTCCTGCCTCATCTCCCCTTTCTGGTGGTTAGACTCCTTACCCTAAAGCACTGGGTGCTCTCGCTCTCTTTTTGGGGTGGGGATGGGGGGCCCACATGTAACTTTGGGCAGCCGTGGTTTCTTTGCTCTTGTACAGCCTGGGATTATTGCTTTTGGGTCTGTGGCAAGAACAATTTTCCTCTCGGAGGCTCCAGTCACAACCACCCCGGCCTATCTTCTGTCTCCTAAGAACACATGACTCCATCCTCCCCAACAGCCAGGACACACTCTTCTCTCTGCGGGAGCGCTCTGTGCTGGAAGCTTTCAGATTGTTTAAGAATCAGCTCATGTCATCTCCTCATAGAACTTTGTTTTGATCTCCCAAGTCTAAGCCCCCTGGCTCTCTAACGTCGCCCTGCTTTTACAATCTAATAATGTCTAAGGAGAGGGTGACAAAGGATACAGCTTGCTGTGGACAAAACTGTGCCTCCACAAATTCCTATGTTGGAGCCCTAACCCTTCTTGCGACTGTGCTGGAGGTGGGGCCTCTAAGGTTAAATGAGGTCATGAGAATGGGGTCCTCGTGGTGGGATTCGTGCACTTATAAGCAGAGACACCAGAGAGCGTGCTCTCTCTGCACACAAGGAAGAGGTCTGAGAGCACATGGCGGGACAGCGGCTGCCTACAAGCCAGGAAGAGGGGTCTCAGCAGAAACCAACCATGCTGGCCTCCAATCTCCGACTGTCAGCTTCCGGACTGAGAGAGAAGAAGTGTCTGTTGTTCAAGCCACTTGGTCTACAGTACTTTGTGGCAGCAGCCCAAGCTGACTAAGATGCTACCTATCCTAACGTGGCTGAAGCTGTTTCTGCTGCCCTGGTAGAACTGACCCTACTTAGCTGTGGACTTAGACACGTGAACCTGTGTGACGAGCATGGCCCCAGCATGTCCCCAGACAGCCACGCCTGGCCTGCTCCCGGGTGAGCGTGTGGGTTCCCCTGCTGCCCTGTGCCTCCTGTTCTGTGACCTGCTCCATCCTGCGTTCCTAACATGGGGCTCCAGGTGGCTAGATGGTGGTGACACTCCTCCAAGCTCTGGCAGAACCCACGCTGCTCAGCTTCTGGAAAAGCAGCCCCCAGCCCGCCCAGAGTGGGGCACATGGCAGGGGCTGGTGACAGAGCATCTTCTTCCTCCCCTCCTTGGTGGGTACCCGACGCACCTTCAGCTGCTCCAGGTCTGGCCTCTCCATGCTGACCACGGCGGCCAGCAGCTGGTCCTCCAGGCCGGCCCTGGTCACGGTGAAGTTGATGAGGGTGGCCTGAGCCTGCAGCTCGGGTTGGTAGTGAGGGCTGGCCAGCTTGGTGTGAAGGATGAGCCGGAACTCGGGATTGTACTCACACTCTTTGTCTCCGATTTTAATGAACCTGGAACACAAAGGCTCATGTGAAGGTGGGGTGCCTTCCTTGGAGGTCTGGTCGGGGACAGACCATAGATTTTTCTTTTTTTTGCAAGATCATAGCAAACGACATTATCATATTCAGATGGGCTCCTCCCAAGCGTGTCTAGACTGAGCTCTAGGATCCCCGTTTGTCCTCATGTGGGGAGCAGGGGTGGAGGGTGACAGACTTTCTCCTCCAGCCACCACGTTTGATTTTGCAGGCACGGCTGAAGGGAGAGCCGGTCACTCTGCGGCCGCGTAGATTAGCACATCATGAAACAGTTCCAGCAGATGGCGGTAAAGCGTTTGCAGGGAAGGGCACCTTTCTTGCACAAACGTGACTTACGGGGTAGCAATAGGGCCTACGTTTTCTCTTGGCTGATGAAGCATTGCTTCTATGGGTGGAAATGATTAATTAAGTGAATAAGCACACCCGAAGGATATGCCAAGGCGAGAGACGGCCTGGGCGGTGGGTGAGGCTCCCGAGTCCACGCAGCCCTTCCTGACAGTTGTCCCTCCCTCCTCCCCCTCCTCCCCTCCCCCTCCTGCCAGACCCTTGCTGAGCCCTGGTCAGCGACCAGCACCCAAAGCAACGCAGGCTCATCCAATCGACAGAGTTGAGTTCTCAGAACTCAGATGACTGGTTTCAATAAAACGCTCACGGTTAAAAGTCAGCCTGCTTTTTGACCACTTTCCCTCTAAAGCTCCTCCAGCTGGTGCACTGTGGCCATTTTGAAGCGAGCTAATGAGCTGGCTGTTGGAAGTTGTTCCAGGAAACTTTCCCTAGGACACCAGGGCAGCTAAATATTCTGCTTCTGGAAGACTGAAAGGTGTGCTTCGGGGGAGCTCTTTGAGGTGAACTGAGGAGAGGACGTTCTCGGAAGAGCAGGTCTGTCCAGGCTCCACCAGGGGCCGTGAACCGGCTCCTCGGAGAGGACCGGCAGTGCAGCTGACTCTCACCGTCCTTTCTTAATGACTTCTCTCCCCAGCAGCGGTCCCAGCACAGGGTCGATGGACTCTTCCAGGTTTTCAATCAGCACCACATCTCCGGCTTCCAGGGCACGCTCTACGGTTTGAAGGTAGCTGAGGAGAAAGTGGGGCAGGTGAGCCTGTGGCAAAGCGCAGATTCAGAGGCAATTTAATAAGACAGCCGTGCCTCTGCAGCACAAGGGTAAACTTGGAGACACAGTCCTTGGGGATGACTTCAGTGGCACATTTTTCTCTACTTAAAATGGTATTTAAGCGATCTGATATATCTTTTAGAAATAGGGACAAACTACAAAATGCAATTTATTTATTTATTTACTTATTTATTGAGATACCCTCTTTTTTACTATGATAGACTACTTTGAGACAATAAATGTTACTAAATATAAAACTAAACAATTAAAGGCTGGTATAGTATTATACAAATACAAAAGAGTAAAGACTCTAATAACATAATTTAATATAGAGTAAAATGTCATCTCTAATTAATCGGAGAAAAGATGGAGAATTTAATAAATGGTATTGGAACACAGGCTAACTGCTTGAAAAATGAAAATTAGGTCTGTACGTTATAGAGTACCCTAAAATATATTTCAGGTGATTGTATTTCAGTGTAAAAAGAAAACCATAAAAAACCTTAAAAATCTAGGTGAATATTTATATAATTTCTGGAGAGAAAAAAGACTTTTCGAAGCACCGATTTATAGAGGAAATGTGTAACAAATCTTACCCCCCAAAAAGCTGTAGTATGTCAAACCGCACAAAACTAAAAGGCCAACGACACACTTGAACACATATCCATTCATTCAAGGGAGACTATACTTAACAGTCTTAGCACGTGTTATACACAATGTAATACCCATATTCAAATAATACACAACAAACCTAGAAGACCGCTCAACAGAAAGATAGTCAGCGGACTTGAACAGAGAAATAATTACTAGGTGTCAGGCACTATTTTCGGCACTAGAGATGTAAGAATGAGCAAAAAGAACAAACTTCTACCTAGCACGCAGTTACTGGTCAGTTAGAAAGGAGTATTTTAATCGCAGTTTGAAGGGAAGGCGAGGATTAGGTGACTGTGGCGGATGACACACTCCGTCATTCCCGTCCCTCGACGTGTGCAGTAACTCCCCACGTGGACTCGTGGCTGGACAAAGGGCTCTGAAGGTCTCCTAATTACCTCAGCTGCTAAGCAGCCCTCTGCAAATGTCTGGCGGCCCCTCGGGAGAGAGAGTTTAGGCCTCTTCCATGCGGCTCCGGGGCAGAGGTCAGAGCAACAGGTAGAAGAGAGCTGAGGGAGGAAGCTCTCGGCTGAGTGTGAGAAAGACCGCAAAGCACAGCGATGCCTGACAGTGGGAGAGGCTGTCTGGGAGGCAGGAAGTATTCCAGGAGAGATGGGAGGATGATTGCCCCGGGCTGGCGGAGAAAGGACTTGGGGATGGGGTGAGAAGAAGTGATGCATATGATTTCTAACGGGGAAGAAGAGCAGAGACTCAGTACCCAAGCATCTCTCCTTGAGATGGTTCCTGAAATGAGAGGACAAACTCGAGAAGGTTCATGGGGGGATCAGGAGGGTAGAAACAATCCACTGGGGTTTAAAACCCACTCATAACATTTTTTTTCCTCGACCTAAGTGGCAAAGTGGGAAGTTTTATGTGCAGCCACCTACCCCTTCTGACCAATCTGGGTGACCCGGAGGGCTGCGCCATACTTGTTCTTGATCCATTTGATGCCTTGCAGCTGAGGGTCCACCAGGAGCGGCCAGCGCTCGCAGTGGAGGAGGATGGCGGCATTCTCCGTGGACATGCGGTCCGCAGGGAGGCCCTCATTCTGCCAGGCAGCCACGTCGGCATCATCTGTCAGCATCTTCAGGGGATCCAGCGTGGGGGTCACTGGGATGGGCACCTGGCGGTGAAGAAATGCCACATGTGCTCAGAGCGGAAGCACACGCCCTTGGCTGGGATGGACTCCACAGGGGCTCACTCCAAGGATGGACACAACTCCAACAAATGCAAGACCCAAATCCCCCTGAGGAGCGCTTTTCTGGCTGTGTGCTTGTTTCTGGAAGCAGGCTTTCCTAAAGTCCCGAGAGTCTTTTTATTGATTTTTTCTTGATGGAAGAACAGCAGCAGAAATTCCACCCCTGCAATCCTCTGTTTTTCAGTATGTTCACCTAAACCAGATTTCTGCCACCAATTATTTGTATTTCAGTCAGCAGCCTCCATACGTCTTCACTCACGTTAACAGGTCCCTGCTCTGCTGCACTTCTGTGCGTCCCCAACCAGGCCCCACGCCAGCCCCACTGAGCACTCTCTCCTCCCCTCTCATCACTGTCACCACTTGTGGACCAATGCCCAGCTTTCCCCTGCTGCCAACCACTCCCTTTCCCGCCTGCCTGCTGGTGCCCTGGGAGGCCTGGGAGCAAGCCCTCGGCCCTGTCCCCCTGGGAGCCTGTGCCCACCAAACCCTCCCTCTTCTGTCTCTGTTGACCTCTCTCAGCTCATTTAATTCTTCTACAAGTAATCTTTTTCACTGGAAGCACATATACCTTTGTTGTTGTTGTTAGCGGAGGCACTGGGGATTGAACCTAGGACCCTGTGCATCCTAAGCCCGCATTCTACCACTGAGCTATATCCCCCCACATCCACTTTTTAAAAAATTGGAGTAAAAGTCACATAACTTAACCATTTGAGAGCACACAAGTCAATGGCACAGTCCATTCCCAGTGCTGTGCAACCATCAACTCTGTCTTGTTCCAAAACACTTTCTTCACCCCAAAAGGAAGCCCAGTGTCCATTAGCAGTCCCTCCCCATTCCCTGCTTCCCCCGGTTCCCAGTCTGTCTGCTTTCTGTGCCTGTGGATTCACCTATCCTGGACGTTTCACGCACACGCTATCATGCGGTGCGTGACCTTTTGTGTCTGCCGCTTTCACTGAGCAGAATGTTTTTGGGGTTCACACAGACGCCCTTGTAACCACTCCATCCCTCTCTTCTTTGCAGCGTGTCTTCCCAGTCGCCTGAGGAAACCTCTCCAGGCCATCTCCTTTCCCTACACTCAGATCTGGGAAGGCACCCATGGCCAGTGTTAGACCTTCAAGCAAACCTCAAAAGGGAAACCAGCCACTGGAGGTTCTCATCCTGGGATCAGAGACGTATTTCAGTAGAACTGTTTCCCTTGTGATCGTATGCATTCTACTTCATGCGCTCAGAAGCACCACCGTGGGAGGAACCCAGAGTCTTCCCAGACTGCCACAGGGGCCCGTGGCACAGAGGTGCTCCAGGACCCCAGACCAGCCGGGACAGTCCTGCTTGCGGCCACTGGGCTGCTCACCTTCCTTCACGCCGCTAACGATCTCTTCTCAACAATTTCCTTTTCCACAAGTGTTCAAGATGAATAAGCAACAGCCTTATTTTTTGTTTATTTCCCAGTACTGTAACAGCTTTAAAAACACTCTTCGGCAAAGCATCAGGTGAGTCAGATTTTATGAGCTGAGCTGTGAAGCCAACTGTTACCAGACAGCGGGGGTTTTGTGTTCTAAGGACACACCTACAAGTGAGTTTCGGGGTCCAACCCTTACTGCACGTGGGGACTTCGTGTGCCGACGCTCTTGCAGCTGCTGCTCTGACTCCTAGCTTCTGTCGGGCTATGGACCCGGTCTTGGGGATCTCCTCTAGCTCCTGCCGGCGGAGTGGTGGAGAGTGCAGGCTGAGGACTGGGTGAGAACTGAGGGCTGTGAGGGATGTGGAAGTGTCATGATGCACACAGACACCCAGACACCCTGGATAGAGGATCCAGTCAGGAGCTAGCGTGAGGGCCGGGGAGTACAATCCACCTACTTACACCAGGAGCGGAGCACACAGGGCCAGGAGGAGAGGAGCACACAGGGCCAGGAGGAGAGGCGCACACAGGACCAGGAGGTGAGGAGCACACAGGACCAGGAAGTGAGGATGCTTTCATAAGGGTGTCTGTGGGTCACGGATGGGCCGTGCAGCTTTGGGGCCCAGTAACGAGGTACAGTGCAGTATCTGGGGAAGGAGGCCCCCCACCCAGGCTCCATTGCTGCTATGCAGTTTGGCACAAAACCAGGAAGGTTGGAGGGAAACACAGGGGCTTTTGCTGCCCGTCGGGTTTTACAGTTTTGAGGAGTGTCCAAAGACAGCCTGGGGGCAGCGGGTGGCCGGGTAGGGAAGTGTGGAAAGACACCAGTGCATGTGTCTCCCTCCTGGATCCCAGAGGTCACTGGGGGATGTTCAGGTGGTGGTGGGAGAAGGTCTGCAAGAAGGGACTAGAAGACTGGGGTTACGATTGTCACCTGAGCTCACTGGTCCCCCCAGGCTGGTGTGCTCAGGAGAAAGGCAGGCTGTACGTACCTGCAGCTGGCTCAGGTAGGGTCGCCAGGTCCCGTCCATGAGGCTCTGCCGGTACTTCTTCGTAAAGAAGCCAAGGTACGAAATAAAAGCCGTGGAAAGTAAGACGTCTCCACACAGTTTCCTTTCCTGTTGCTTGAAGTCCTGCACAGCTTCTGCCCACCTCACGTTTTCAGAGGCAAGTCCTGCCACCTACCATTTCAAAGGGCAGACGGGGGAAGGCACGTCATCCCGCCGGCCCCAGAGACATGGTTCGGCCTCGGAAAAGGCACAGCGCGCGCCTCGTGGCAGGAGACGCACAACACGGTTTACGTGGCCCTTTGATCAACGAGGGTTTGCACCCGCTGCAGCGAACACTGCGGGAAACGAGCCCTGCTCTCTGCTCTGCACTCCTTGGGCTGTGGGGAGAGGACAGGTCTGAAGGCGGCTTCCAGGCCCTGCCCGGGGGCGGAGACCAATGCGCCCGCCTCAAAGGGCTGTGGAGAGGATTTAGTATGACTGCGTGTCCGTCACTTGCACCCTGTCTGGTCTGCAAACTTAATAGAAAACTATGCACCCCCCTCTTTTCCTCTCCAAATGCTGGGGGTGTGAAAATAAGTAAAACTAGCTGCACTAGAAACAGCTCACAGTGGGCGGGGAGATGGACATGGTAATTAAGACCCAGAGCCAGAAGCACCGACACACGGGCGTGGACAAAGCAACAAGGCTGCAGAAGGCGTCCTGGCTGCACGGCCCACGTCAGCGGGGCGCCCCCCGCTCCGTGGGCATCCTCTCCCGGAGGGGACAGCCTCTTTCTGCGGGGGACTGTTGGGTACTGTTGGGCGAAGCTTGCTTCTGTGCGATGACTTACCCTTTGTTCCCCCTCGAAAGACGGCATCCTACGACGTCAGAGCTGGGAGAGACCCGAGGGACTGGCCCTCCTGCCCATCCCCACCCCATTCTTAGATCACACGGTAAAGACCAGGAAGTCCGAGCATCTCCTCAGAACCTGCAGGCCGGCAGAGGCAGGGCGGCTTCAGAGCCCACCCCTCCTGAGTCCTAGAGCAGAACACCCCACTGCCTCCTGCGAGGACCAACTCAGGAAAGGCTCCAGCTGGGCAGAGAAGGCCGTGCTCAATTCTGCAAACCAGACAGGGAACTGAACGGAAGACAGGCCAGCAGGGAGGTCCTGACTACTTCCCGCACGTCTGCGGAGGAGCTGTCTCTAAACCAAACTGTTCAGTGAAAGCGAGCACCACAAAGCTCTGCAGCAGCAGGTGCCGCAGACAGCAGCCTGGACACACTCCTGAGGCACAGCATCTTCCCCGAGCACAGCCCAGTCCCACGACTGTCATGGCTCATTTCCCCCAGACCAGAGAACCTGGCTTTGCTATGAACACAAATGGTTCTACTTCCTTTCATTGGCGAGGAAGGTGCTGTAAAGGCTCTTGGTCAAGGAGAAATCACATCCAGTGGACCTGCTTTGCAGCCTCTTAGCTGATTTATGATGAGAAATGTGAGCCACAGGGGACTGGAAAAGGCTGCAAATCCTGACTCGCCTCTCGTCAGGAGCTGTGTCTCCGCACCCTCTCCCGGGTCTGCGGCTGCCGGGACCAACAGCACACAGCGGGAGGAGGCCGCGCTGGCTTTGGGTCCTGGGCCTTAAGAGAGTGGGACCTTCTGCTACCTCGGAGCACTTGCTCTGGGAGGCCTGAGTCGCCATGTGAGACATCTGACTACCCTGCTGGAGAGACCGAGCTCATGGTCAGAAACACTCAGGGTCAGCCACCTGCCTCTTCTGCTCCGTCTCAGCTCCGAGTCCTGCCCGCACCCTACTGCCACACATCGCACAGGTGAGCGCTTCAGAGCCTGCCTATCGAGTGCTAGCTTTGGCCTTCAAGGCTTCTTCTGGCCGTGCACATCCATGTAAGCAACTCTCAGAAGCGGCCTGACTGATAGAGCGACGCTTCTCACCGCCCCACGCCCACCCCATCCCTGCAGGAGAGTCTGACTAGACCAGGGTGTGTATTCACGCTCTTCTCAGGACTCGGTCCCTGCATCCCAGCACAATGCAATTCCCCCCGACCCCCGTCAAAGCAGCACTCGGCTCTTTCCGTGCATCTGTTTTGCACCTTCTGGGCCACCTGACATGCTCAGCTCCTGTAGTTAAAGCTCTGCCGTGAGGCTCACACTCACCAGGCGATTCGCAAGGGAGATGGTGCCTGCAGTCACTTCTGCTTCTTGCTGACATTTGAGTTTGTCCGCTGTTGCTTTCTCAAACTTGGACGTGAGTTTGGCCAGGTTTTCATTAAGGTGCTGTTTAGGAAGGAACACAAGGTCTGTCGGTAATTCTAGCCCAAGTCACTTCCAGTACTTCTGAAATAGGGTTCATGTGCAGGTGTTGTTTTTTTTTTTTTTTTAGCAAGAGAACAAATCCACACTTTTATTTACTTTTCAATAAATTTAAATCCTTGAGGGGTACAGCATCACATGGATTCTGTGTCCAATGGCCTTAGCAGGAAGACTGCTTTGGAACTTGGCACAAACTACCCCGCTGTTTCCACGAACGTGAGTTGCCTTTCCCCAGATTACTCTGGTTTTGTTCTGTTTCCCACTGGGAGTTACTGTGTTGGTCTTTGCTTTGGAAACACAAGCACGACTCTTGCCTAGATAGAATTCAGTTCCATCCTGAGCATAAACACTTTCAATTTTAAGACCTGCGTACTCCCTCTGGGTCTGCAGACCCCGCTTACAACCAGCAAAAATGGCCTTGGACCACAGCCTTCCAGACGTTTATCGTTTTAGAAGTCCTGTTCCCAGCAGCCCTCCACAGGCTCCAAGATTGCTAAGAGAGCCATGGAGGTGATTTTTAAGGAAGGCTCCAACTGTGGGGAGCCATGAGGGACCAGGGAAGGCAAGTCAGGGGCGTTCTCACACAGAAGCCAGTGCAATTCCAGAGGGTCCTTCCCCAAGTGAAAGAACTAAGTTTTCTTTTTCAGCTCCTTGGTCACTGGTTCAGTGGTCACTGGTCACTTCCCAAGACTAGTCCATCAAAAGGGTTGATGGCCAAGGAGGGAAATGCTTAAATTCTGTCTCTCCCTGTACTGGGTACCAGAAGCCTGACAAAAAAGGACAAGTGCTGCTGTTAGAAGCAAGAGCTCACCAACGCCCAGGGAGGCCTGAAAACGGCCAGAAGGGTCCCAGGGTTGCTGCTGCAGCTGGTCTGTGGGTTGGGGTCGGGCTGTCTGCAACTGGGTCCTCCCCTTGCCTTAAGGTCCTAGGAGTGCAAGACAACTTCTCCTTGACCTCATCTGTTGTCTTCAATTACCCCAAAGTAGAGGAATGTTTTTTTTTAAAAGACCTGTTTTTTCTAAATTTATTAAGCACACAACTTTCGCTGCCCCTACAACCCACATTTGCACATAGACACATGGACATGCAGTAGACGCCTCCAGGCGTGTCTTGTGTCTGTGCAATAATGGGCTCCAGGCTGCCTTGTCAGTCACTACCAGGTCACAGGAGGGGCTGAGCTGCTACCGCCAGGCAGCTTACAGGGCAGGCAGTGAGCCGCCCCGTGAACGACGGCAGGCTGGCCACGCTCATCCACCTCCTCTTCTTCAGAGACGCCTCTAAAATGATTATGAAGCAATTCAAAGAGTCACGACACCAAGGAACTGTTGAGGGCCCCTCAGCTGTGAGGGATTCCCACAGTCTGATGGAAGACCACAGGGACAGAGAAGCAGAGACTGCCAGAGCAGTGCAGAGGATGCTGCAGCTTAGAGCTGGCCTCTGTTCACCAAGCGGGGAGCTGACCAGCTCTGCAGAGCCCTGCACACGCTGGTGACTGGAAACGTCAGGTGCAACGGAGGGGATGCTGAAGATGACAGGGATGCCTGGAAGCCTGCTGACCCCCGCCCCACGTGTCCACCCCCATGCCTGGTGTGCAATGCCCCAGGCCTTGGTGTCACCAGCAGGAGAGTCAATGGTGGCAGAAAAAGAACACCGGCACTTAGGATGCATGCACCAAAACTCATCTGATCTAGGAAGCAACTTCTTCCAGTCAGCCAGGTCGCCCTTGCCTGCGGAGCTGTAAGCAGCTTTTGATCACTACTCTTGTAAACATGAAAGGACAAGATGGCATTTGATGAAAGCTGAGATTAAAGGTGAACGAGAGGGAGAAAAGTGACCTAGGAAAAAGAGAACTTCAGTCACAACAAGGGCAGCTGAACAGGAAGCCCTTCATAATTAGTTTCTCAGGGAGATTCAAGATGTTTCATCCATAAAACAAGAGGAGGAGCCTAGGAAAAGGAACAGAGAACAAAAACAACTTGTGGAAATAATCACTATTGATAATGTGAAAAGTAATGTTTCAAGGGAAGGGTTAAAAGATGAATCTGAGGGACTCTGACAGTGTAAGAAAACGTACAGTGACAAAAAGAGGGAGGGAAATAGAGGACCCACCAGAAGGTCCAGTATCCAACCAGTATGCATTCCAGAAAAGAAGAGTGAAAAGGAGGCAGAAGGGAGATACAAAATCATCTTCTGGAACCGAAGGAAATCAGCCTCTACATGCCAAACACAATGCATAAAGAAAGAGCGGCCGTTAAGCACATCCATGTAAAGTTTCAGACACCAAGAATAAGGAAAATGTGGAAAGAGTTCCAGGAAGTCAGAAGCACAGTGCACCAACAAAGGATTGGGACCCAAAGGAATGAGACCCATACAGTAATGTTCTGAGGGGAAAAAATTAGCACCAGAATTTAATACTCAGCAAAACTGTCAATTCAGTTCAAAAATAAAAAGATATTTCCAGGCTGGAACATTAGAAAATTTACTTCTTACAATAACATTTCTGAGAAAGTTACTTAAGAATGAGCCGTTGCAAAACAAGAGGCGAAATCAAGAAAGAAGGTACAGGATCTAGACGTCACTGGAATGAACCCAAGGAAGCAGAGAACGTGATTACTCCCTGACACTGATTGGAGCTTTGAGCTGGGAACATGAGAGAATGAGCAAAGGGGACTCAGTAGAACACTGGACTAGATGGAGAGTTTAAAAAATTGAGGCCAAGCAAAAGGAATTAACCGAAGAGAGAGGGGAGAGGGGAAGAAAGTAAAAACTCCAGAGGGGGAAAGTTTGTATAAACAAAGGAAATGTAACTGTACTCAGATCTACTACGAACAATATAGGCAGATTCATAGACTATAGATGGAATTTACTGATTTTTCAACTTTCTGAATCAGTCAGTGGACAGAGAATGGGATAATTAATGTTGGTTACAGAACAGAATGTAGATATTTTCAGTCTTGGTGATGCAAAAGCAAAAGTAACGGTAAGTAATGAGAACAGAAGTCGGAGGTAGGAGGGAGGGGGAAGAGCTGAAGGAAAGGGTAATGGTTTCGTCTTGAAAACCGAGGGCTCCAAGGAAGCAGTGTCTACATGATGGAGCACGAAATGAAGGTGACGTCAGCTAAACACAGTTGCTGTAACGGTGCCAGGAAGACATGGGGATGAGAATCTTAGAGCCTCATCTGGCAGAAAGTCGACTGCCTGAATACGATACATCCAGAATAAGGATGCCAGCACAGCACACAGACAGGGGGCAGAAATTCAAATGAGCAGAGGCCATGAAGACAATGTGAACTAGTCAGATGAGTCTAATGTTAAAAAAAAAAAAGTAGGAGTTGGTGGGGACTATGAAAAAATGCTGCTTGAGTGGGAAGCCACTACTTAACTCCAGGGTCAGTTAGTGATATTCAGGAATCTTTTGATTATTAAGAGACTGGTGGCAGGGAGGGTGTAGCTCAAGTGGTAGGGCACGTGCTTAGCATGCATGGAGTCCTGGGTTCAATCCTCAGTACCTCCTCTAAAAAATAAATAAACCTACCCTCCCCCAAAAAAAGAAAGAAAGAAAGGAAAAAAAGACTGGCCAGAAATCAGATTTTTTGGTTTCAAATATTGGCAAGTAATGGAATCATTTTGGAACACTACGTGCAGGCTAAATACCACACACGCCAGTCACTGGGTAGCAAGCTCTGAGTGGCATCAACAACCAGTTGATTCACACAAAAAAGGAAAAGGGCAGGAGACTGTCGTTTCTCATTCCAAGCTCTTCTCTCTGATCTGATATTTGACTTGCGTGTGAGCAAACACTCAATGCAAATGCCTCGCTTGTTTGTATTACTATTATTTTTATAAATTAAAATAATAATGTGCATTCATGATAGAAAAAAAGAGAAAATACAGATAATCAAAAACCATCCAGAATCTACCACCCAGAGATCACCACCACTATTTATACTTGTATATATTTTAATTATATATATATATAAAATCAAATTGAAATTACCTTGT